>NC_045640.1:64268189-64574816 GCF_009829145.1 Chiroxiphia lanceolata
TTTCATTGTCCAGTACCAGAAGCGTGACTTCTCAGAAAATGTTGCCTATGAAGTTCGAGACCTTCAATCTCAAGAGACTCAAGCTGCTCAGCACTTCCAAATACCAGATGCCAGGGAAACACCTATCAGTTTACATCAGTTAAAAATAAAGGATCCAAGGATTCATTCACCTCTTGTCCCTTGTACATTGTGGCTTGCAAGTGATTCTTTGGAATGGTCTCTTAATCCTGCTACCTTTTAAAGTGCAATTGACTCCACAGAGCAACTGAGAGGGGTTAATTAAAAAGTCCTGTGCAAGTATGCAGATGTTTTATAAGACTGCTAAATGCACATTCTCCTTTGAAGTTATTTCAAATGCAGAAATACCCAGAACTGGAAGTTAAGCATGATATTTTGGTAAACCACCAAGTCCTTTCCTCTGGCATCATTCATGCAGTGGAAAAGCAATCATTCTTCTATAACCCCCATGGAAAGGCAGTGTGGCTCAAGTGAAGGCCAGCTCTGACACCACTTACTGTCGAGTTAGACATGAGGCCATGCCCAGCCACATGGAATTTGCCCTCTGACACTCTCAAAGCCTCTAATCCCTGCACAGATTCCTCAGATCTCAAGAAAGGTCTCCAGCTGCACTCAGGTACTGAGTTTTCAGTCTGAGTAAGCTTGTTATTTCAAGAGGATTAACTTGGTATTAATATTAACACCACAATTACTCCTTGGATAGTCTTTCTTTTCAGTATGCTGATTTCTGTTTGTGGATTAGCCTGATTCTTTATTATTATTATTGCTGCTATGGACAGCACTATTTAACTATTTTTATAAAGTCTCCATCCAAAAGCCCAGAGAATACTGCAATAAACAAATAACACAGTAATAGTAGATCCCTATACTATTGGGAGTACACGATACAAATGTGGTTTATGTCAGAACACAAACTAGCACATTAACTAATAACAAATAACAATTAAATTCTGAGATTTTTTTTCGAGACTCTCCAGCATACATTAGCATCAGAGAAACTATGATAAATACAGGGTTAATTCACAAGTACAGTTCTCTCAGTATGGGTATTTCAGTCAGTGCAAGTCACATCTAACAGCTCACAAATGATAGTTGCGTTGACTGATTCATGTCATAAGATTCACAGTTTACTCTCTTCCATTCCTGTTAAAATTCAGGACTTGTGGAAAAAATATCCATACGTATATTTATAAATCAATAATCCCTATGGAAACTGCAAATTCTCATACAAGCTTCTGGACAAGGCTACAAGATATTGTGTAAAAACCCATGGCTATATGAACTTTTCACCCCACATTGGCCTAACGTTTCAATGAGTATGTCAAGTTTAGCACAACATATCTTCCATGTTAATTCTTCCATGTACATTTTGAATTTGAATCTAAGAGGAAGGGAATACAAACAGTTTCATGAATGTTGAAAAATTAAGGAACCAGAACTTGACAGAAAAGCACAACGACAACACGAGTCATGCTAAATTGCAAGAACTCATTATGCTTGATCTTTAAAAAAAAAAAAAAGCCACCTTAAATGTAGAAGAAAAGCCAGATTAGCAGAATGGTGCTAAACTGCCCCCAGCACATACCTGGTTTATGCAGTTTCATGCTCTTTGATGGAGAGACTCTCAAATCATCTTATAAACATACTTTCCTGTAAGGAACAGAAAAGTTATCACAACACTTTGATGAAAGGAGTCCTGAATTTGGTACTTGTGTCACACCACTTCTCTGATACCTTTTTTTGTTGGTTTTTTTTTTTTTTTTTTTGAGGGAGTGGGGAGAGGAAATTCAGCAATATTATTTATTTGGGTTAGTTATGCTCCCTCTGGGAGTTACTACATCTAGTCAGTCTCTTCACCATGGAAATCCATCCTGCAAGTGCTTCAAAAAGAAATGGAGAGAACTGTAATACCAAAAAAGTGCCTGTCAAACCACTGCCAATTAGTTTGGTTTGTGGCTAAACAGAGAGTCATACACAGGAAGGGTGACGGGTCTTTGTATTTGTCAAGTGTGTGGTTATAAAAAACCAATGCCTTCAACAACTCAGAGCTAGGGACGTATTTTTTAGAGGTTAAATTTGTTATGTGTCACTTTCAAAAATAAATGCTATGAAACCAAAAATTTATGGAAGAATTACAGTATTTCCTTCTATCAAAAAATGTCAACATAGAGAGAAAAAGAGGAAAACTTCACACTAGTTTTGGACATTTTGACCAGTCAATTCACTTAGAACCTGACCTCAAAATCCATTTTGGTTTAGCATCATTTGTGCAGGCATCTTGGTATATGGGCTCTCTTTTCATTATACTTAAGTTTCAAGTGGTAGGTAAGGAATGATCTTGATTTCTGAGCAGGGTCAGTAGGAGTTATCCCAATACAAATAAAAGTAGGTGATTTAGCTTGGGAAGAGAATGGTGGCATATTCCTCTGGAGTTCATGTGAAGGTTTATTTAATACTGGCACATCTCAAACTCCGAATCAAAGAATTTTCAACTGAATGCTGCTCGGACCTGGCTACAGACAGAGGGCTTTATTTACAGTCCCCTTATGTGGATTCGACAGACACTTATATTAGACTTAGCTTTACAGCTAATAATACACTATCAGAAGATACTGCCCTGAAGAGAAAGTTGGACGGTGCTCTGAGCAACCTGGTCTAGTTGAAGGTGTCCCTGCCCATGGCAGGGGGTTGGAACTAGGTGATCTTCAAGGTCCTTTTCCAACCCAAACCATTCTATGATCCTATGAAGCCTCAGCTGCTACAGAACAGTAGAGACTCCAGGAAATAAAGTGGAATGAAAGCACCCAAAGGCAGCACTGGTATTACAGACTGTCAAAATGTGGCAGCTTCACTGCACAAAGACAGTAGTTGCTAAAGTGAAAAACTTTCTGTGTTGACAGGTGACTTCCTGAAGAACACATTAGCATCTCAGAAGGGCAGCTTCCTTTTCCAATCTCTTTTTTACCTTCCTCTCCCTTACTGGAACTCTGTTAAATCACCAGGGGTGTGGGGAGGCAAGAGTAAAACAGTCAAGAGAATATACTTGTCATATGTGTTCTTACCTTTCTTTTTTACCCTTGGAAACTATTAATAAAAGAAAGTTTGTCTTTTTTTTCCCAATAATAGCAGCAGTGCAGAGAAGTATCCAATGCTTTGTAAAGCAGAGTAATGTATTGCCATTCTAAAAGGCTGCCTGATTACAGTTTTCCATATAATCTTTGACAATGCTGTCCATCTCATAGAGACCACTAAAACTCTTGGTTGTCAAAGCATAGAGAACCTTCAAAGATAGTCTTTCTTCTTAACTAAAAATAATATTTAACAACTTAGCTTATTATTCTATTTCTGCTGGTCAGTCTTTACATCCTTACTTACAAGGTAAGTCATTAAAAGCCATTATAAAGTCACATTTAACCTATAAAAGTAAAAGGTCAGATACTGATGCCCTCAATACATTTTTATTCTGACTTTATTCAATAAAGACAGATACATTTGTGCACCACAAAAAATTTGAAACAAGAATTAAATAAAACACAGGAATCACTCTACAGAAACTCCTACTTCACTGAAAACAGTCCTGATTACTGAATGTATTGCCAATCACAGTTTCAGCAACATCAGGAACCTGCCTGGTTCTATCTGTGACATTAACAACATAAGACATGAAGGAGGTGTAGTTCCACCAAAAACTCACTGCTCTGACTATCTGGTAGACTCCTATTTTGCCCTATCCTGAAACCTGATTTTTAGGACTTAGGTCCCAAAAATTACTTGATTGCTTTGTGCCATGCTAGCAGGTTTGTGCATTGATATCCCCCAGCATAGACTAACAGGGAGAGGGAATCAGATGCTCCCACACAAAAAGTTGTATTTGCATTTATAAAGAGGCATTCCTATTTGCTGATTATAAGGGCTTATGCTCTGAGGAGTAATAAAAAAACACATGTAGAATAATGTTGGATCACATTTGTACTAACATTTAGTTAGTACAAAGAAATTCAATTTAAATTGTTGATTCAGGAAAAGCTGTCAGGAAAGCACTTAACTGTATACAGCATTAGCAAACACTTTTTAACCAGCTCCAGTTGACAGCAGCTGTAAAATACCAGGGGCATTTTTGTTGCCATTATTTATTCCTTTAAGGGAACCAGTAAGCTCAGAATGCATCCTGTCGCAGTCTTCACTCCTTTTATCATCTACAAAACTAGAGTGAACTTTCTTGCAACATATTTTTTTAGCTTGGGGCATCTGAGTAGTAATATGAAATATGACCTCCAGTGCCACATTTTCACTCCAAGTATCCTTCCCAGGCCATTCTGCTGTAGCTCATTTGTTTCCTGAAAGATTCACTGTCTGCAACGCTCCAGAAAGATTCAGATAGACATTAGTAAAATCTTTCCAAGAGTAAACATTGGAAGTCAACGGGATAAATTTGACTGGATTTTTTTGAGGGCAGAGGAGGAGCATTGTTTTTTCTTCTTTCTGGAGTCTCAGTGGTATGCCAAATATCACCCAGGAGTAAAACAAGAAGTGAGATGAGGTCTGTAAGCCTGTTTTCTGTGATTCAATATGCTCTCCCACCAAAATGAGAAGTTATTTAATGATAATTCATAGCTGCTTAGAAAGAATAAAAATAGGTCCTATCTGCAAAACTCAGATCCATAATTTACATACTGCAAGAGCTAATATGGACAAAGATTCAGAAATTTATTCATGGATCCAGCCCCTAAAAAAACTTTATTGTTATATAATATGAAGTCCTACACATACTAGTATCAACTCAGTGAAAAACCTGAAAGTTGCAGGTAATGGACATATTTTTATGGTCTAGAACCAAGCAGGTAGAAAAATCAAACCATTCCCACTGGTCCTACTTATAAACGATGAATGAGTTGTACTAATTGGCTTTAACTTACAAGTGCAAATCAGGTTAATTAAAAATAAACTTTACTACATTACAGCACTGAAGACATCCCTTTTCCTAATTCAAGTGCAGATGAATGGATACAGTAAATTTGATCTATATATATTGACTGGGTTAATTAAAAGTCAGGCAAGCATCTCCAGAACCAGACGGAATTTTTTATTTCTATGAAGGCTGTTGGCAACTTGGGATCAAGAAAAAAAAAAATCTGATATCTGTTGAAGCTGAAATGTTCTTTACACCAGGAAATCTAAATCACTGCAGATGTGAGAAATGTTGACTCTCAAGCAAAGGAGGATTAAAGCCTTCCACACCCTGTTCTCTGCAATGTCCTTTTTTTTTTCCCTGTGGAGACCACTGTGCCCGTGGTATGAACAACCTTAAGGATATTGAAATAGCCTCATACTAGTGGATTTTACCTTTAACACCTCAAGCTACAAACTGCAGAGGTTCAGCTGCATCAGGCCCAACTCAGTCAGCCCAGCCAGAGAGCTCCAGCCCCAGGCAGGGCAGCAGCTGGGCAGGGTGACCTCCTCAGCCCCTCTGCCTTGGTGGGTTCCTGCTGAGACACCTCACTGTCGTCCACTTCAGGAAAATCCATGCCCCAAACTCAGCCTTTTAGATCTACAAAGTCTTCTTACCAGGGTGCTGCAACTTGTCTTTGCAGAGACTCCAGCATGCAGCTGAAGCAGCTTTGCTACACTCGGTTCTTATTTGTATACCAGGGACATTTGCCTGCAGGCACGGATGCATTCCTGAATTAGTTTGTCAGCCTCTTGTTTAGAAATGTCAGCAGCACTGGATGCAAAATGACTAAGTAAATCTGTATCTAATTCTTAAGATGATCTTGTTGGCAGAGACTTTAAATACACCTTTAGAAGTACTGGAGACTCTCTCACCTTTCCAGGAATATTCTTTCAAGAGATGACAAACAATGAATTCCCTAATGTGCTACTAGTCTCTTCATACAGAAATTGTGTGCCAGGGAAAAATGTTCAGCAGACCTTCTTGGTGTGGGAAAGCCCATAAATCACCTTGTTCAGGAAAAATTCAAGCACAGCCATGTCTTAACTGACCTTACAGAGGGTCTTCAAGAGAAACCTGATGCAACAGAGGCAGCAATTTTACTGTAGTTTATACTCCTTCTCCTTTCCCCTCTCAGGGCACGAAATAGTAATTTAGATGCCAGAAAACAGAATCTGTATGAGGAAATGTTTTTCAGAATGCTTCCTCCATAACAGTTTTGACAAACTAGTGATTGTGCAGCCACATTGGTGGGCTCCAAGGCAGGACTGAGCAGAACAGTAGTGTATTTGAGCATGGCTGGATAAAGAGGCTCAAGATGGGTGGACGAGCAGTGTCCCCTCATTCAAGGACCCCTCATTCACCTTCAGTCCAGGCAACTTCATACAAAGGCACCAAAATGGTGAAATGCACACCTAGGACTGGACAAGATTGATTCTTGCTGGATTTCTGCCATTACAGTGTGAAAGGAGGTACAAAGCACATGGGAACTGCAGGAGGTGAACCCAGTGCAAGAGCAAGAAGCTTGCATCTGTAAACTCCATCCCAAGTTTAGTTATTCCAGTGGACTATGAAATACAGTCAAAGACGATGACAGCTGTGTTCTGACAAGGCTAAAAAAAAAAAAATCTAGACTGGCTTATTCATAAAGTTGAGACAACTAAGCAATAATTCCATTTACATTTCAGCCACTACTTTTCCTATAAAAGCAGCTGACTAATTTAACATACCCCAGAATGAAGAAAACCAGTGCAAAGTATACTTCTTTAAAGTTGCACCTTTCACTAAGTATAAGACGAGAATAAACTTTAATTATCTCACTGTTAGAGTTTTCAATAAAGATTTATTAGCAATCAGCTACAACTGACAGCAGTTCCAAATCTTTCAATGCTGATGTTAGGATGAAGAAATGTAAAATCTATTTGATTCCAAGGGGAAGAAGATATTTTTAAACAAAACCGTATGTACAGAATACCCTGCATAGCCACGAGCTGAATCATCTTGAAATAAAATAAAAAAGCATGTACAAAGCCACATAGTCTAGCTGCAAGTACATTAATCATGAGTATACTTTAATTCTGCATTTATCACTAGCAACCTAAAGTTGGCACCCTAAAGCTTAGTAACGCAAAGATAAATAACATGTGTTTTTCCAGCACCTGTTTTGAGGAAAACCAAACTTTCTAGATTTGAACTTTATCAAATTTGCAAGACAGATCAGATCACGGTTTCAGATAAAATCTTTCCTTGTTGGAAAGTACTCAACATTTCAAATCAACTTTGTCTCAGATTACAGCAACTCAGCATTCAGTGTTGAATTTTGAGCTGAACATCACTTTAATGCCAAAACAAAATCACTCAGCTGGGTTCCTACTTACAAGCAAGGGAGCAAGGCTGAAACTGTTCTGAAATTTCACTGTCAGTGTATTTTGGTGTTAATAGACACCTCTTGTTGAAGACATTCTGATTTCCCTCTCATTCCTATCTTGGTTTTATTTCAGGTGAAGAAATATGCCACTGATGTAGTCAGACTGGTAACAGTAACTTTGTTTTGAAGTGAGTGAATATATCTAAAATTAGAGTGAAAAGCCTTCTTCATAGGACACATACTTCTAAAACACAGAGAAGCTGCAGGAACCTCATAGTCTAGCCACCCTACCTGCAAAATTTATAAAGAAGTAAGTGTTGCAATTTTTTCAGGTGACAGAATTATAAATGTGTGAAGAAGTGAGCTATTCTGACGTGGGTTTACTTGAAAAAGATTCTTGTTTACCTTTTGATATGGAATCATTTGGAACCAAAAGATGGAAGAGATTCACACAGTTTGGGTGTGCCACACTAGCTGAGATCTGATTATAAACTGGAGAAAGGGGAGGGAAAATTACATAGGAATATATTTTCCATCTTTTGGAAGGTTTAACACTTAAACTTTACTGTGTTTTTATTATACTTGAATGTCCACTTACAGCCTTTTACTGAGCAGTTTCATTTGAACCTTCCACAACAGTGTTACCTCACAAAGTATCAAAGTATTACCGAGTATTTTGCTGTTATTAAGACACTGGAAAAATGTTCAGTGACATTTCAGCCAGCTGGTCAGGAAAAGCAAAAGGAAGTTTATTTTTCTTCCTCTCATTAATGTCTCTTTCTCAAATTATTCGATCTTACTGAAAGCCTGGAGTCATCCCCCAAAATCTTCTCCTGCTGGAGACAGCATCATATGGTCAGATGGGAATCAGTCATAGAAAAAAATCTTTCTCCCACCCAACTCTCTCTCTGCAACACACAGACCCATTTTACACCTCTGCTCTGCTCCAGCACTTGGTGCAAAGAGTTGGGTGTGCTTTCAGATGGCAGAAGAGTAAGAAAGAGAGCACAACCCATCAGACTCCCCCTTACAAATCCTCTGCTGAAATGGAGAAGACAGACATACGAGCAGCATCACTCTCTTCTGAAAAGGAAGTGGTCAAGGAAGAGGCACAGAACAGGCAGGCAGTGAAAGTCAGGGACAAGAAATGGATATCCTGTTAAAAGTGGCTGAACATGTGTAGCAGGATGCTCTGTTTCAGTGTTGAATAATGCTGAAACCAGCCTGACTCATCAATCCCAAAGTTAAACATCCTGAAGGTGAGATGAAGATGTGGCCGACCCGACAAAGTACCTGATAAAAGAACAAACTGTGATACTACTGGTAACATATCTAAAGATGTTAAGCTGGCATTGCTGGCCCAGAGACAGATGACTGACAATCACCTTATGCTATAGAAGCCCAGTCCCACTTTTTAATGGCAGGGTCTCCTAACAAAACCCTTCTCAGAGTGTGTGTGGAGATTCATGTCTTAAATGGGGACAACCCTCAGGGTTACTACTTGAGGCTGAGTGAAAGACATTTGGCCCCAGTCATCGCTATAGGTGAGTAACATCAATCTCTGCTTAATAATTGGTTATTAATACAGTTTTAATATAATTGTTTCAATATAATTGCTTTAATACAATTGCTTCAACGTTGCTTCAAAATCAGTGCACTGTAGTAATAGTTATAGCTACCTGTACTGTGGGGTAAACAATTTTGATTAAGATCTTTTAATCTAATCATTATCATAATAAATAACTTATTTTTATATAAATACATTTGGTTTGCCACCCTGAATCCTGTGGGACAAAGTCAGATAAAAAATATTACACCTGTATAATCCTTTGGATATAAATGTTGACAAAGTCTGGGGCCAAGATTGGATTCAGGTGCACGTAGGCTCCTCTCTGAGGAGTTTAAAATGCAAAGGGGTTCTTTCTGCACCTCGTGACTCAGTGAAAGGGTTTCTCTAATAACCTTTGAACCTCCAATTCTGCCTGTGACAACATGCCATTGCAAACTGCTTAGAAATCAGAGATGCAGCAATGTAGTGGCAGAATATCAATACTGCCACACTGCTGGTTTCCTAGAAGAAATTTAATTAGTTCATACAACACTGGAATCTTCACCGACATGGGTCAAGAGAATTGTGTGAAGCCGGTGACAAAATGAAAATCCTGACTCTACTGGAGTTAAGGATTCCAAATTCAGACTTTAGGAGATTCCAGACTTCGTTCTTGGTTGAAACAGTTGGAAAGCCATGAGACTATACAAAAGAGAGAAATACCTTTAATATTGTATAATCTATTTTTTTTCCCCAATAGAAAGAAATCTCAGTGAAGAGAAGGACAGTTCTCTGGAGGTTACTGCTGGTCCATCATTATTACTTATGCCCACTTCTCCTTAAGCACTACAGAAGTGTGTGTGATAGAGTACTGGCAATACTTTTTCTGCATTAAAACAGCACTATACAATTTCACTGCACCAAAGAGCCCGACAGATTTAAAATACACCACATTCACATTTATTTCTTTAAGTATTTCCTTGCCAGGCAAGTTTTTCTCAACTCTAATGAGGACTTCAGAAACAGTTACATGGTCTTTATGAGCGCTTTAAGGAGAGGAGAAATGCCAGGAAAGGTAAAGTAATTAGGTCCTCAGTGTGAAATTAGCTGCTAGACTGTAGCCATGGAAAAAAAAAAGGAGAAAGTAAAAGTTCTAGACAAAATTAATTGTCTCATATGCAGTGATGGAGTATATAAGCTCCATAGAACCAGGTGACAGAAAACTTCAAGCTAGAGGGAGCAAAAAATGTAATGATCTTAACTGTTAATGACATGACCATGAACCAGGAGGCAGAGAAATCGCTGCTTTAATAACTGCTCACTCTAAGGAGGAACAGTCAATACCAAACTACCCTACATGCCAATTATCTTCTTAATTGTCCCATATGTGTCACTACATACACCCTTTAAAGGCTTCCAAACAAATTTTTCCCATGGTTTTCCTCAGCAAACAGACTTCTCTACACTCATGATGCATTTTCCCCTGTTTTCACTGCCTTGCAATACAATGTAATAGTTAAATTTCATAGCTCAGGTGACTGCTTCCTAATTTCTCTCTCTTCAAAGCCTAAGAGAAAAATCGTCATTACTTACACTTGATAATTGAACAAGCATATACACACTGTTTGTTGTCTGTTAAGTACAGCAACACATTGACCCATAATTAAATCAAATGAGAGTCAATTTTGCTTTGTTTGTACAGATAAGCAGAACAGACAACTCTTCTGAGAAAAGCAGAAAGTATTTTTAAAGGCTACGAGAAAAACAGTTAAAGTGGCCCCTCAGGAGACATTGCAGCTTCAGAAAATACTCTTGCATTGCCAGACTCAATGGAATGCTTTAACAGGTCTCTGTACAGGATCCATGAATTTCTGGCTGTGTGGTCTCAGGCTATTCTGTTCAGGAAGCATGGAGAATGAACAAAACTAAGGCTGCACTGACGTGTCCAATACATTTGGTGGAAGCAACATTACAGAGGCTACTTCTGGAATTCAGTGCACAGACAATGTGCACTTCCCACTTAATTTCCACTTGAAATGGAAATGCATGTCTTCAGCTCACCCTCACCACGTCAGTACAGGCACACACAGCAAATCCTGTGCTTTTGGCACAAACTGTGTCCACTGCACATACTCCCAGAGCCCTGAGAGTCCATATGGCTAAAAATCATTTCAGAACCTTGGCAGTGTCACACATCAATTGATCCCAGCAAACTGCAGAATGGGAGATTTTCAAGCATTTCAGCTTTTTTTTGCAGCCTCAAATTTCTCGACAAAGGAGGACCCAATGCCTTCAGTACATCAAAGTCCTTAGAACAAAATAAAGGCAGGATTGCTTCCAGATCAGCTGGGTTTTACGGTCATTTCAAGGGAGCAGAGAAGGATAGATAGAACCATTTTATTGAATTTTACTTCAAACTGCAAATTTATTTTTATCACATAGTCCAACAATGATTTGAAACGCAAGGATCCTATCTTGTAAGGGTGCCTAATTTGTATGTTAATAGCTGTCTAACTACAGTGAATTATTTGCCCTTATGTAGCCGTGATTCATGGCTGGGAACAACAACAATCAACAGTCAGTGTAAGAAACTTCCAATGCATTGCTATATTGTGCACTAGAATGCAAACTGGCCTCCAGCTCTGGCAAAAGTTCATCTTATTTTAAGGAAACAAATATGAAGCCTTAAATATTTGTTTTAGATCCCATATTTTTCAGGTCACTACAGCTTGTATGTCACACAGTGATTTAATAGCCTGTGTATGTGAAAGAAAAGGCATTGCTACACAGAGGTAAGCATTTACTAAATTCTAGTGCCTGAATAAACATTTTGCTTAAGTTTTACATTTGATATGTCACATATATATTCACCTGAGGCAATAAGTCCAGGAAATGTGAAAACCCAACATAATAGTGTTCAAAATCCACATACATTATCAGGCATCATTAATTTTACAACCAGGCTTATGAGGAACTGAAATCTGAGGACCACTGTTGGCTGAACAGATGTGAGTGTTTAAGTTCCACACACCCTGATTTGGTTCCTGACCAAGAGGTATTAGGAAAGGTGGCAATAAGGTAACTTGTCCTCTACAGTGCTTGCTGAAACATGATGCCATATTGTAAAGATACAGAATAAATGGTCTCAATCAGAAAAGAAAACACACAACAGTCTGATCCAGAAAAGTCTTGGGCCACCATTAACTTCGATATGTAAATGCTATCGCACCATCACACCCAAAGAAGAAAGGATTAATCCAGATAACATCTGGAATAAGTGCTCCTGTGAACTCTAGAGGGTGAAATCTAGTTGGTGGAAGAAAAAAAGTTATAAATCTATATTTTTAAGCATTCTTCAATTCTTAACAGCAGTTTCCTTTGCCATTTTGTATCTAATATTTGGTGGCTAAAGCAAATGTTTAAAAATCATGGTGCAGATAAAGCAAGGATACAATATTTTCAGCTTTCACCACCTGATGTAGCATACTTGTAGGAAGAGAGCCTACAAAAAGAACAAGCTGACAGGTTTTGCTGTCAGAGCCAGCGAAGCCTGTGACCCTGCAAGGGTGGGATTGCAGCGGTGCAAGAACCTTCAATGCCACTGGGTTTATAGGCAAAACCAACCACCCACCAGTAATATCCTGGAATCTGTCACAGGCAGCACGTTCTCGATTGCTCTTTTTCATTCCCTAAGCAGATTTCAAAAAAAGGAAAGAGAATTAAAGGTACTCACCTATACACGCTGTTAGGTGACAAAATGAAGGATCCTGAAGTTGTGAAGCTCCCGAGTTCCCCTTGCGATGTTGCCATCCGTGACTGTGCTGCACGAGGAGCTTTGATGCAATCCCCCTTGGAAATACTAATTCCCTGCTGGAATGGCCCATCCTCTGAGGCCATGGGGAAGACACAGGCCCTTAAGAGAGCGCAGACCTCGCACATCCTGTCCCACCACCCTGCCAAGGCTCCGAAGGGGAGCTCGCTGTGCATTCCCTCCTTCCCTCCAAACACACACCACAGCAGGAGCAGAAAGACCTTGTGCCAAAAGTTTCACTAGAGAAAGTTGATTTATTTTTTTTTTTCCCCCAAAAGAGTAGTTAGAGCTCTGATTTTCAAGGCAAAAGGAGGAAACAATGTTGATAATGGATCATTTCTTCCTGCCCAGCTCATCCTGACAACATGGAGCCTTTCCTTCAGGGAGGGTTCTCCTCACCTCACTGACAGGTGGTGGCTTCTTGGGCAGGAAAAACACCACACAGACCCTCCAGCCCCTTGAAGGAAAGGTCTCGTGCCTGTCATGGCCTCAGAGGATCTCAGTGTGTCCCTAGGACTCCTGTAGTGCCCCACAAGTCTCTGACATTGCTCAGAGGAGCCGCCTCCCTCTCACATACTCTGCAGAGCTTCCCAAAGGTTGCCCTTGTCTCCCCACACCTTCCAGAGGGTTCTCCTGTCCCTGCAGTGAAACAGCCATGAGAAGCTTTGGAAAACCCTCCCTGGAAAACACAGAGAGAGTCTGTCTTTGCAGAAGGTGGTTCTTGGATCTCTGTGTGGGATGAAAGCCATGGGCTGGGGGGTGGCAGTGCAGAGGAAGGTAAGATGTCAGCTCTTGCTGGGAGCTTTTTCTTTCCTATATTTGTCTTCCTCTCAAACTACAAATTAATTTGCTAGGGTATATCCAAAAGACACCAGTTCTTTGGCTATTAACAACATTCCTTCTTTCCTATGTATGATGACTGTGATGAAGTCACTTACTGTTTGAGTAACTGAGGAAAGCACCATGGATTGATGGTTTTCCTCCGTGGTGCTGCTTCCTCTGGCATGGGACCCATTGCTCTCTGCTCCGCTTGCCATGAGAGGGTTTACACTCAGGGCTGCTTTCATTAGTGATTACACCTGAAACAGATCCCAAAGGTCTTGAGAAAGAAACAAAAAAACCCAACCCTTTTGCTTTTAATCCCAAGATGTTTAATACTCCCAGGGGGAACTGATTTTATCTGGAATGGTTGCTAAAACCCTCTACTTAAATAGCAAATTCACACTGTTCCAATGACTGAGAAGTAGGTATCATTAAAAGAGCTTTTTCCAAAGTGCTGACTACTCACTATTTCACTGAGAGGCAGCAACCTCTGAAAAGTGAATCTCTTCATTTATCTTTCTTCCTTCAGCATAAAGAGAAGCCATTTTGACGGGGTGCAGACTAAGGGGCATTTGGGGCAGCACACGTGTTGCTGTA
Organism: Chiroxiphia lanceolata; assembly: GCF_009829145.1. NCBI lineage: Eukaryota > Metazoa > Chordata > Aves > Passeriformes > Pipridae > Chiroxiphia > Chiroxiphia lanceolata. The sequence goes on from NC_045640.1 coordinate 64,282,303, forward strand.
TATTTGAATGCCATTGCTTTTTACGGCCGTGCAGATGTGAAAACTGCCAACAAATTTCTTGTCAGCACTGCTGTAATTATTCTGTAATTTCAGTGCAAGTCTAGGCAACTTCTTACATTTCCTTCAAGCTCAGAGAAACATGTTTCTGAGGAGAGGAATTCAGTATGTGGTATTCATGCTGCTGCTTTATTTGTCAGTTTAATCTCACAATCCAGATGCTTAAAGCAATGTGGCTGTTCATTCTTTCTCTTAAAATGGCAGTCTTGCATTCCCTCCCACTGCTGCTCAGGTACAGGGCTGGCAGGTACTGATGGCCATACCTGCTGTGCTGTCTGCCTAGTTTTCAATAACATTGCTTTTAAACCTTGGCAGGGTAAAAAGCTTGGTCTTACAGACCAGCACGTGCTCTGCTATTGAATTAGCACATGGAGAAGGAGCCAACAGAGTCCCTACATGAAACTGGAAAGTATTTTATTTACCTTTCATTTTGAAACTTCCTTTCACTGAGTAAAAAATTGAAGTAGATAAGCAGTTTGACCAATAGCTAACTTTTAATATCGCTGTCTTGTCTGCAAATGGGTTAAGAGCTACAGTCATAAATTACTTATTTATTTTCAATGTCACTGCAGAGGAAATGTTCTTGCTGGCTAAATGCAAGAACAGCTTCCTGATTATTAAACAGGATTTTTGGTACTGAATTTTTGCAGGCTGGCAAAATATTACAAACATATCCAGACAACCCCACGTTCACTTTCTTAAAACAGTTTTTATCTTGCTTTTCCACACCTTGAGGATTCTTGGAAATACTCATTCTAATACATCTTAGGCTCCTCTGTGCTTTTTTAACAAGAGCTTGATTTCTTTTCCTCAGCTGAACAACACTGACAGCTGGCAGCTGTTGTGGCTAGGATTCAGAAATCCTAATTTTAATTATAGGTGTCTTAATTTAAACTATTTTTCAGAACTCCCCATTTAGTCCCTTCCTAACTAGACAGGGATCAGCATCTTTAGAGGACAGTCCCTACATTCCTAAAGGGTTGGATTTATGATGTTTCTGGCTATGGTCATTTCTCTCCTGGGAATGTAAATGACAACTAGACTAAAGTCAGACAACAGAAATGATATATAAACTAATGCCCAAGCCTCCACTTTAACATAAAATCCCTGGCTATGTATTTCAACTTGTTGTTTTTGAATTGCCTGTCTTAAAACTAAGGATTACCTCACAAGAGCCTGATCTGAGCTAAGATGCACAGTGCTCCTTCTTTTATCCAAACGTGGATAAGCCTCAATTATTTTTCATCTAAAGAGAGTTTGGATTCAGTAGTCAACACTGCATAAAATAACCACAGCTGACAGAGAACAGTTCATGAGAAAGCTCACAGGTGATTCTTACACACCCCACCAAGGGCTCTTTAAGTGTACAAAGGGTCTCAGCCATGATCAGATGGGAAGCTCCCTGAGACAAGCTGGCAATGGCCTTGGGATTTTTATTGCTGTCAGCTATATGGGGTTATCTGGGCATACTTTACCTAATCCATGACATACCACAACGAGGGCACAAGGGACTTAAAAGAAGATGACTGGGGTTTTTTTGTTTTGTTCATCATTTCCTCAAGTCGTAGGGAACTATTGAATAAAGCTGACTTTCTTGAGTGGGATTTTGTAATCAGGTAACCAAAGTCTTCCGCTTTCAGGGAGAGTCTGATGAATTCAATGATTTGATAACTTTTGTTAGTTAACTTTGGTCCAACCATAAGGTAATGTGAAAGTGGTTTGATTGTGGTATCATTTTAAGTTTAGTGTAATTATAGCAGTAGAACACCTTAATAAATAGGTTTTCTTGATTTTATCATTTTTTCATGCCAGCTGTCTACTTCCAGACAGGTATGGTTGGATTAAAAGTATTTTCTTTGACCTTCACCACTTATGGACATAAAGGAAAATCACCAGTTTTGCCTAAGGTACCTGCATACACATGTAGAATTAAATCTTTTGCATTTAGTTTATGTTCTTCTATTGGTTGTGATAGGATCTGACACAACATAGAAGAAGCGCACAACTATTTTTTCCATATCCATCTATGTGGACTATTGTTTGTCTTGTTCTCTTTGTTGTGGTAAATTCAGATATAAATAACCCGTTATAAAAGTCTTTGCAGGGAAAAGAAACAGTGGATGAGTTACCAACTACCTACTAATAAAACATGGACACATGATAAAGAAAAGATCCATCTTAAACAAACTACATTTTAAAATGTGATAGTCTTAATCATACCTAATTTATCAATGAAAGAAATGCAAATTTCTAATTTTCCTTTGGAAAACATATTTATATGTGAAATTCATCACAATTCCTCTAGCAGATAAAATGAAATAAAGCAGCCTTAAATTTAGATTGCAATTTCAGAACTGTGATGGCAATGTATTAGATCTTGCATCATTTGCAAAATCTTGATACAGTTAGCAACTTGGAAAAGTGTGATCAGTAGCATTTTCACTGCTGAAGTCTACTTCTCATCCTCTAGAATATATCATCACAGTGATGGTAATTTGCTGTAGAATAAGGCACAGAGAAAAATGTGCGATGTCTGTACTCCCACTGGTGCACTATATATATACATATGTGTGTGTATATATATACACATAGTTATGACAAAAAATATGTATTACTGTGCACTACACTTTTTGTCCTTTTGCTTTACATCCTTTTCTAGACAGTGGAAGAGGATGAAAATTATCAGCCAATAAAAACTACAGCAAATACCAAGCAAAGAAACAGAGGAGTTTAAAGTACTGCTGCCATTCCAAGGTCAAGTTCCCCTTACATGGATTGCTTTAGGGAAGCAAAAATGTGTAAGTATGAGCATCCAGCAGCTTAAAATAGGAATAGATATAATACACTTCTACCTTGTGTGCTGAACTAGAATTTAAGTTGCCTTAATTGCTATCAATCTTCATTTTGCTCTTTCAATAATGTGTTACATTAATAGGAGATATTATGACACATTTTCTTGTCAAACCTAGTCATGTACCGAGCAGCGCACTGGGAGAAAATGATTGAGGAAACTGTTGAAGTGGAATAAAAAGTCTTTACTGCCATACAAGAGGGCTGAGCTTGCTATTCTACTTTTTAAGTTTTAAGCATGCTGATCAAAAATGACAACACCCAGGATACTTAGTTTTCCTGACAGATTTGGCTAATTTCCCAACTTTTTTTCATTTGTTCAATATCTAATTTCAGATGGAATGAGAAGTAGTTTTTTTCCCCAAATAGGAAGTACATTACATATAAATTGTCCACTGACCTATGGCTCTACCACAAATTGAAAATAAGGACGAACAGAAAAACTGTAACAGTCATTCCCCAACTGCACCTCCCATCAAAACAAACCATACCTTCCAAAATGAAATTTGGGACTGATATAGAATACTGAAGGGTGACATACCTTGTGTACCAATTAATCAGTTATTTACCTGATTAACTGATTTTAAAATATACATAAAGGTTTCACCAAAATCCTGTTTTGTGTTGCGTTACGAATAACATTGCAAGAATATTATTTATAAAGCATATTTTTTGTTTTCCCATTGTCATATTTATTGTCCTATTTGTGTTCCATCGTCATAGATTAACTTCATATTTATGGGTGTATACTTTAATCTTACAGCCTATGATACTTCAAAACTTTATTGGAGGACCAGATCATTTTCTACTAAAGGGTAAATGAAGTGTGCACCTGCAAATGTCAAGTTTATCTACGTTTATCCTGCCTTGGATGCAAGACATAAGCCTAAGTTTAAGAAATGGAACAAAAGTCAGAACAAAATGTGTTCTATACCCAATAGATAAAACAAATGCGCATTTTGAAGAAGCTAAGTAGCAATTACACCTGACATTTCCTGAACTGCATTTGGTTATCCTGCAGAAGATTAGGTGGGTAGTTTCTGATCTTTTTGGCTCATGATTAGAATAATTTTGTTATGGGTACCAGGCTTTGGTTCTCTCACTGGAATCCACACCATGTCTTTGCCTTCTTAACAAAGTTTAATGAAAACTCATTTTAAATCATAAATTTTCCAAGCCTTGAAGAAGGTGTTCTACTTAACATAACCTACATCCCTAAAGGCTAATCTGCAATATTATCCCTACTGCATAATAAAATCTGAACTGATTCAAAAAGCCTACATTTTACTGAATTTACTCCATATTTGCAATTGACTGGGCATATCAAAGGAAAGCTGTCACACAGAATCTTCTCTTGGTGAAGCTGATCCCTGCTATTGAGGTGTCACCTTATAGCATGACTCATACATAGTATTCACTGAGCCCACATATTTGGTCTATTTTTTTTAAGAATAATCAATTGAGCAACTCTGCAAGTGCTCAAAGGGCAAAGCCTGTACAACAGTTCTCCTGACCCAGTTCTCCATCCAGGTTCCCACATTATGAAACAAACACAGCAGGTAGGTAGATTATAAAAAACTTTCGGCAGAGGAAAACTAGGTACTAGAATATTCCAGGGGTATCATATATCAATATGGTAGTGGTGGGGATTTATTGCAATACGGATGATTCAGATCCAGACTCACCAGACTATCTATCCAAAGGAGGAACTTCTCATGTGTCTGGTTATCTTTTGTAACACCATCCTTTCTGAGAACACGAGCTCATACCTGCTTAAGTTGATTATTAATTAAATAATTAATTATTAATTATTAATTAGATCATTACTTAAAAAGGAGATAAGAGGTTAGAGCAAGATGAAATGTCAGGATATTTAGCAGACCACAGGATCATGACAGTACTTATGATCCATGAAGGTGCAATCACAAACTGTGAAAATACCCAAAGATCATTGGATCCACACAGTTCCAGGCCCAGCTAATACACCACCAGCCTTCTCCCAGACCCACCTCCCTGAATGAGGAGCATGATGAGCAATTAGTTCTGTGTGTGAGCACATGATCTTGTTTACTGCCATTACTGAGGCTCCGTGACATCAGTGGCTCGAGGGCCCTATGCAATCCCTCAGCTTTTGGGGGTATTTAAACTCCTGGTGCTCAAACCAATGCAAGGATCCAAAGGCTGCTGTAAGTGGAGCATACCTGGAAGTAAAAAGATCTGTTCATAGGCCCATCACTAAATGTCAATGGACTACTAGTTTTCTAACAACGAAAAAATTCTAAAGTATAATCACAATGTGATCAGTAATTGAAATGTTTAAAACATTTTATGATGCTCATCACAGAAAAATGTAAGCAGCATGAAAATCCCTAGTGCCAAAGATGTGCATTACTTGTATAGAAGACACCTTATACCAACATTAAGTAGCAGTCAGCTGAAAAAAGAATCCATAATTAGGAAATGTGCCTTTCAGGACACTAATCATAGGAAAGGATAGTTTTGAGTTAACATCACTGTAGTTACAAATCCATTGACTTGGTCACAGGAGCTCCCATTTAAAACCTGTCACCTCAGAGCAGTCTCTTTCTCCAGACACTTAACAGACTTGGTAGCTGGAAGCTGCACCTCAGGCACAGAAATTAGTGAGACTTATCTTTAAAGCTGGCTTTGCATAAGTCAGTATCAGGTATGTCATCTGCTTCACCCTTCAAACAGAACAGTGGCATTTCCTTAACTCTACAATTCCCCCTTGTGCATATTTGTATTTGTGTGTGTGTGTCTGTGTGTCTGTGTGCATGCAGTCAATAACTTGACAGGCATTTCAGTGCCTTAGTACTGCTAGAAGTTGTAATTTTTTCTTTTTAATGATGTCCAAACAAATCATGTCTTAAAAATAAACTGCACAGTAGCACAGTGAGAAGCAGAATTTAGCAGGCGGACGATCAAAAGGAATTAAGTGCCAGAGCTCTGGCCTATGTGCTCGTAAAAATTGATTTGACTTAATAAGTTTAATGCAAAAGGAAATTGCATGGTGTGCACTGCTTTCCTGTTGATTTTTAAAAAGTGTGAGATCACATCTCCCCTGCCAAATGTCCACTAACTATGCCCATGAATATGCAAATATAAACTGGGTGCTGTACTTTTTTTTTTTAGACTAACTCTTATCAGCATTTTATAGCTAAGCACACTAACTGGATTCACACAAAAAACCTGCTAACAGCTACTACTTTCCATTCATATGAAATGCTCACTTCTATTTCCCATACTGATATTAAAAAAGTAAAAGCCTTGATTTTAAATTCCTTTTAATAACCTCCTGTTTCAACAAAACATGCAGGTGGTGTAGCATGAGAAGGTAAAGGGAGCTGTTAAAAGTATTGTTTTATATTACTTCATATGTGAGTTTGGGGGTTTGTTTTTATTTCAGAGTGAAAATTAGCTTCGCCTGTATCAAATATTCAAGTGTAAAGAATTAACTTATACAAGCACGTACTTTCTATTTATATCAGGTCTTCTAATCAACCTCTAAAAGGTTTTTTAATCCTTGGGTGTGAAATCCAGAGACATGATGCTTATCAATCACATAAGAGATTGCCTTGATGCATTGTTGCCCTCCTTACCTTCTCGGCTAAGCACTGTCCTGGCCCCTTGCTTTCGTGAGAATGTAAAAACAACCATTTTTCTGCAAAACCATCTCTCCTGTACGAGAATGTACGTGCATGATACCTGCTTGCCCGAGCAGCCACAGCTCTTACAACAATCCTGTCATTTCTTCAAGGACGTTTTTTAATATTTATGTTGATAAACCAATAGTTTATGTCCATTACAGCTGCTACCACGGTCACAAAGAAACAAAGTATGCCAGCTCCAGGAATATCTCAGGTGAAGACAAAAGTTGAATGCAGTCTAAAATGTAGAGCTTAGACGTGACCTTCCTTACCTGTCCTTGACTAGTCGGGGGAGATCTCTTTGCTCCCTGATTTTATTGCTTGTGTTTGTCTGCTGGGTGTTTCATACACATCCTCCAAACTGAACTGAACTGAGTACGTGAACTGAACTGAGTTCCATGACATACCACAGAGCCATACAGCTGCTATATGGAAAGACAATCCAGGTGCCATGATGCAGTATCGGGGCAGGAGGGGACAGCTGTGCTTGCTTATTGCTCCCCAACACTGGAACATCATGCATGGAACTGAGTGGTAAGAAGGCTGGCATTTACTGAGCAGGTTTTTTTGGGATTACTGACTCCAGTTGAGTCTGGATGAGAGCCGCCATAATATAGGGTAGGCAGCAGAATTCAGCTGCTGGAAACCAGTCCCGATGTTAACCACAGTAACATCAGCCTCATCTTTGTCACTAATTTTCCATCTGGAACCAGAATCAAGTCAGATGACCCAATTTATATAGTTCCTTTGTCATAAGCTTGTCACTATTTCCTGATATTCTGGTAACGTTTGAAAAATACTAAGAGCCAGACTTACTAAGAGCCACTGATAATTCATTAGCTTGGGCTTTTCTAGGCCTCCCCTTATTACCTGCCGTACCAGAGAAAAAACAAATTGAAATAGAAAGTGTTGAGAATCTACCTTGATTTAAATAAAAAATAAACTAAAGTTCCTATTTACGTGGTGTATTTTAACCTTTGATAAGTGCCCAAACAAGTTGGAAGCCTAACACCGCTAGACCCCATTCAGATTCTTTTGAATATTTTACTGCACATATCCCTTTCTAAAAGAGACCTTGTTGAAGGCATATATTTGCTCTGTGTGCAAGTTCATTAAAAGTGTCAGCTATTTATTATAATCATTTACAGGAAACTGCCATCAACTTCCTTGTGCACCAAAAGAGTATTCACAGACCATAACCACGAACAAGCTCTTCCTGTGTGGGGCCTTGTACAAACAAAAGTTTTTGCAGTTCTGAACCAAAGTTCAGGAATGTGAATGCTTCTGAATTCTCTCACAAAGTCTGATCCTTGAAGTTTCTCACCTCTGGTGCCCCATTTCTGATTCTTTGCTTGTGAACAATGAATTAAGGATCAGACCTTAAACCTTTCTGTGTTTCAAAGTATGTTAAGCTTTACACTAAAAGAAAACTTCTAAGGAGTGGTATCACCCAAGGGGTGAATTCTGCTCTGCTTATGCATGACAGTTGTTCTAATTCTGTTCAAGTCAGCAGTTTAAACTGCTTTGTCCTGTAAATTACAGCAATCACAAATTATTCTTGCATGAAAAATAAATACCCACGTGGACTTTGCCGGGGAAAGATAAAATGAATACAACAGTATTCTTCCCTTGTTCTTGTGCTGTTATTCTCCCAGTCTTGCACCTGCAGCCTGCTGCTGTTGGGGCAGGCACGTAGCAAACTGATTGCTGCTGGGACAGAATTAGCCCTTTCCTTCCTCCTCTTCCTGCCCCTTAGTTGAAGTCATTGGTTTTCATTAGAGACTCAAGGACACACGTGCACCAAGTCTCAGAACCTGTGGGCAGGCAGAACTGCTCTGATCAAGCCCCACTTCAGTCAGTGACGACAACATTATGACCAGGAACAGACAGCCAGGGCTTCAGCTCTTCAAACTCCTGACAGGAATGACAGACTTGGTCTGGGAAACACTCCCCCATGAGAGCTGCTGGGAAACATCTTCCTTTTCCTGTTTCTCTCTCTCCTTTTTTTCCCCAGAAGCAGCTTTCACCATTAGAGTCAGCATATGCCACTGGGCATGTTGCAAGCCCTGTTAAAGCTTTGTTCATCTTAACCTATCCTTGGTGCAACAATTCCAACAGTGAAACTGTATTTGACAAAAATATGCAAGTGTAACTATAATATGTACCTATATACATCTACACATACATGAAAAAAAACCCACAGCTACTCTTTCAATTCAACTTCTTATCCCAGCTTATTTAGAAGCCGTTTACATCTACTCCTCTAACAATATCGAACATCATCTCTGCAGTAGAGCAAGTACATTTATGTACTGGGTTAGGACTGTACACAGAAATGTGTAGGATCTGTTTAGTTGGGCAAAGCAAGCAGCACGCAGTCCAGTTTGCATCTAGAACCCTACAGCCCTTAATTCCATTAACAGCAGCTGTCACATGACTACTAAAGGTTGTGATCCCTACAAGATGCATCACTAAATGCACAGGAGAGCTCTCACTGCCTTGCCCAGCAGAAGCAGTATTTGTGTACACACACTCTCAGCATCAACAATGGGCAGCCCAGCACAGAACACTGCAGACTATGGCTCAGAAACATCAGGTCACACTGCTACTCAAACATTCCCTGAATTAACATTGGAAGGGGAATTGGTGAAAACATATTTTTACTATCTCACTGCAGCTGTAGGTTTTTTCTCCTTTTCTCTCTTACATTGCCATGAGAAAAAAGTGGCCCTGGTTGACACGGAAGACAAAATCCATAAGCATGCAAAGTGAGACAAAGGAATTTTAAGACTGTCACTTTTATTAGCAAGAGACAAAACTCCTAGGTTGAATGCTAACAGCTTTTTAACTTATTTCCATAATAACCATTAGCTCCTGGTGCTTTCTAAAGGTTATCAAGAATCTTGCAGGTAATTAACATCCCCCTGTATATATCTCAGTAAAACAACTAAAAATGCTAGCATATAAACAGAGATAGCAAATTATGCAACAACCTTCTGCTCATAGTACTGATAATACAGAAGGTGAGCCATGTTTTATCATACACTCAAAAAGAAGGTCTATTTGCCACATTTCAGCCAACCATGGGGAACTTACCTTCTACTGTGGTGACAGATCATATAAATTTAGGTATCAAGAGCAGGTCAAAAAAAAAAAAAAACAGCAAAGAAGCAACCCATACTTACTTCCCAAGGTCCAGCATTGGGAGGGTGAAGATGTAATACCAGACAAAGCATGCCATGTCACCTTTTTAATAGTCTTCATTACGAAAGATGTTGACTCCACCTGTTACAGTGAACAACTCTCTACAGATCAACAGTTATGTGAAAAGGATTTCCTTATGGGCATGTGAATGTTTTGTTTGTTTTGAAATAGAAAATGCAGGACCCACCTGGTTCTGAGGTGAAAGTTGCAGCAAGACTAGGAACAATTAATTTTTGGCCATTGCAGGCTTTAAACTGTTGTATCTTTGAACTTTTCTTAAATACTTGCAGCGAACAAGACCTGCAAGTGGGCTTCCACCGACTCATATGGGAGGAAATCCACCCTCACTGACATGCACAATACGCCCTCTGGGCAACACCACCATAATGAAAATGAAAAATGAGTAACAAACAAAAAAGTCAGAAACATAAAAAATAAACATTACATTTATTTAAATAAAAATATATACACAGTGCTCAATGGACATGGTTTACAGACAGCAATGAAACAAAAAAGATAAATTCTGAAATATAAAAAGCATTGAATTGCTATCATTGTGCTTCATTTCTCTGGACAAACACAGACTGAAGCCCTGGTAATGTTACTTATACATAGCCCTGTGTGCTCCAGAATGTAAGACAGGAACATTACAAGGGACAGCTACACAAAAGGAAAACAAGTACCAAAGTAATTTGGGATTCTAGAAATTTTGAAGTTAGATCATTCATAAACAGAACAGAAATGTTGAAAACTTTTAAAGTACTTTGCATGCATGGAAAGAGTAACCAAACACCACTGCCAACAGTTAGGGATTTAAGTAAGAGTAGAATGGTTCAAATCCCACCACTCCAAACCCTGCAGATCCAGGGCCTCTCTTATCACAGTCAGATTCCTCCTGTCACTCTCTCTCCCACTCAGCACACAATCCCTGTGTTTTGTGCTTCAGCTCTTTGGAATATAAACACATTGGCTCACAAGCAACTTCTATTTTATTTACCCTGAAGTATTAAGCCTCATATCTGAGCAAATGCAAGTTTTTAAATGTTGAATCATGAGTATCATGCTGAAATCCATGGCTGTTATATTACTTATTCAGCAGATGCTATGAGAGAAAGAGCAAATGAATGTTTGAGTGCTGCAGAGTGAAAGCTGAATGCTCTGGCAACACAACAATCAATGTGTTGCATGACTAAGGGAAAAAAAGCAGTGTTCTAGAGACTGAACTCTGGGATTTTTTTTCTCTTTCTCTTTTTTTTTTTCTCTGTAAAAAAGCATTTGTGTGGTTTTTTGGTAAACACGCCATTTACAAGGTAAGTCTGTGTTTTAAAGAGCAGCAAATTATTTTAAAGCATTTCCATTGTAAACACCTGCTTTTAAGCTGCAAGGAAGTGAAAAGCAAGAAGCAAATTCATGTCTCATGGCATTGCCTATACAGTACACTTCTTTACAATAAAAAAAAAAGAGCATAGATATCAATGGTTTCAAGTTTACAATTTAGCCAACTGACAGAATATCTTTAAGACTATTAACTGATTACATACATTAATTCACACAAGTAATTGTGCTGCAGTTTTTAATGCAATTGCTTTCTTTATTACACCAGTTGATGTTCACTGCATTTTCTGCTTTTTATAAATGGACCATAGGATTTCATGAACTTGTGTTTGATCTAGAAATAAAAGTAAGTTTTTCCTGAAACTCTTAATAGGCATATTATACAGTGGGCTTCAAAATGATGTGTTGCACTTCTTTATACCTAAATTACTAGTGGAGATTTAAAATACCATTACAATTTATTCCATTGCAAATAAGTGAATTTTCATCAGGAGTGATTGATTTAGACACAGAGAGTGTTTGTTAATTTCCTTATTTCACTTATGTAATGGCAAAATTCAGACAGTACAAAAATTAACATTGCAAAGGACGTCATTAAGGCTCTTTCTCAGTTAGTATTTTGTTTCAGCTGTCCTCCTAAATTATTTGATCTATATACCACAGACATTGCTAGTACTCCATCAAAATACACAGCTTCACATAGACAAAAATCAGATAACATAATTAAAAATTTCTGTTTCCTAATTGCTCCATAAAAGCTGAAGTATAAACATTAACAAGAACGTATTTGAAATTCCCCAAAAGAAGACTTCAGGAAAAAAAACCTGCCTGCCTAATAATGTCAGGCCTAAGCATGTTATGTATTATGACAATATTACAATCATCTCTGAGAAAAAATTATTTAACTTTCCTTATTTTTTTAGGCATTTTATACTAGCTCTCAAGTTAGACACTAGTCTGTGGTACAAAACTCCCATATAAGCATGTAATGCATTGTACAAATATTCAAAGCTATAAGCCCTTATTTCAGGATTTCTCAAGACAGATCCTGATGACCTTATTTCTACAAATAGTATCTTCTGTGAGTAAGACAAGATTTGGCTTTAGATGCCAGACATACCTTCGAATTTTTATCTTTTAGCCCTTGAGAACTGCTCTCCCCTCAAAGAAGATTATTTTATACCTTACAAAAGGTAAGGTATAAAGGTAAGGTAAGGTACCTTACAAACTCTTTCAAATGTTTTAAGAGAGAAGATATGGAACATATCTGCCACCACCAAAATCAGTATGCTTACCTTAACCCTTTGCAAAACAAATAATGTAGTTTGCTTACAAAAACTAGTTTGTTTAATTTTACTCCTCTGATATTCACAGTGAGCTACAAGACTGTGCGAGGCCCCAGGCTTGAAGCAGCTGCTACAAAGAGTAATGTAACTAATGCTCCAAACCATGTAACTATCAACCTGCAGCAAACTTCCCTTTGATTCTTCATAAAAGGCAAACCAGAGAACCAAATAATTTTGAATCCGTGATCAGCTGAAATCTCAGCTGATGGCACAGCCCTTGCCTTCATGGACTGCATTAGCAGGCAATGGCAAAACAACAAAACTTTTGAGCCTGTTTCATTGCTGAGGCAATAAGGTTCTTCCAGAAGTGTTGGAACCATGTCAACAGGTTTTACAAGGGTCTTGTGACCTACAATAAGATGTTCTAATCAAAAAATTTGTGTGAAAGTTTTCAGTCTTAGCACAAAACCCACCCTTACTCTTCTGTAATGGCCCAAGCACAGTCAAGTTTCACTGCAGCCCACTGATATGAGTTAAGGGGTTTTTTTTCTTAATTAGTTTTAGGAAATGAGAGATTATTTATTTTCAAAAGAACATACTGTGAGTGGCTGTTAAAACAATAATTCAGTGCCCATTTTTCTTCTTCCTCACCAAAAACATGGCTTCAATGTGAAAAACATGTTCAAGACAAAAAGTAACATGGTAGGGACAATTTAGAACCCAAGTAGGATTAAAATGCTGAGGCAAAATCTTGAAAGATTATTTTCCCGATAAGAAAATCTAGACAATTTCATATTTTGAACTTAACAAAATGCCCACGGGACTCAGATAAAGATACCCATAGTACCAACCAGTAAGTACCATCCCCACGCAGACTTTTACAGGTTTTATCAGAATTTCTGTGGGAAGGCTGGCATTTTCTACTGTACACCTGTGGGTTGCTGCAGAGATGTACAAGGAATTTATCACTATCTCTAAACTGCCCATGCAGGGTTTTTTTAAGCTAATAATAAACATGCAGATAGAGAGGACTAGTGAGACAAACCTGACAGAACAAAACAGGACTTTCCTCGGAAGGTTTACGTTCCATAAATCCACAAAGAAGTTTTGTACAGATCAGCTAAGTTATAGTTAAAGGTCCAAACACTAATTTATGCACACATCCAGCCATCCAATAAGTATTGCCCACTTGTACTGGTACACGACAAGAAAAAAATCAAGGCGTTATGTTCTCATCTGTCTGAGCTTATCTGTGATGCAATGCCAACTCTTCTGACACATATTGAAGTAACACATTATGAGAACAAGGAAGTCACTAGTGACAGCACATTATATAATAGAAATAAAAAACTAATGCAACAAAACACTATTTACATTGCCTACTTTACTTTGAGAAAAAAAAAAGTTCCAATTAGTTAACATGTTGTATAGGTGAATTTCTGGCTCCACTGAAGTCATTAATTAGTAGAACAAGGATCTCTTTCAGATGTTTTCCTAGAAGCCCCAAAGCTTAATCTTGCAAATATACAAGATGGATTTAACTTTAGCCATATGATAGATCATTTCCATGTGATCACCCAAACAGAATCTGCAGAAATGAGCTCTTAAATTCTTACTACTATAGTTACAGATTTATACCCAGTAGTGGGTATTAATGGATTAAAAAGAACAAATCATAACTCATGGTTTATCAAGATTTCTTTAACTTCCATAGGAGTAAGGAAACATTAACTTCTTTATCCATGGCAATTACAATTTCCTACAGATGCTCAAATTCCCAGGGCAGTTACATTAGGATAAATTTCTCATACTTCTGCTTTAGATATGAAAATGAATGTAATGACATGTTATACTTGGGGTCAGTGAATACTTAGGGGTTTTAAATTGTATTTCTCTCTGGGAGTCTGAAGAAGGTAATAAATAGATACAATTAGAAAACACAAATGTTCTTTGCAAGATAAATTTCAGGACTAACACAAACTGGCAGAGCATTAACACTAATTTTTAAAGCTGATAGTTCTCCATCCTAGAGTGTCTACCTGCAGCATTACAAATCTGATATAAATCATCTGCAGTGGTTAACTAGTCCTAATACAGCAGTTTACTCATAACTATAAAATTTATTTTAGGCTCTGTAATAACATACATGTTTTTATAGCCTAAAGATATATTAACTCCTGTATATACAACTAATTTTCCCTACTACTAAAGCTAATTTACTTTTAAGGGTTTACAGTAAATGAGAGGTCAAATTCAGGTCACCTTACTTGTAGAATTAATCCCCTTGATTTCAATGTGATTTATCTGAAAGTGAAATAAGTGGTATTTGGCTATGGTACAGAAAGCCAAAATGACACATCCAAATGAACTGCAGGGAATCAGAATGGAATTACTGAAATTACAGGCTGCAATTACTAAAAACATATTATGTAAAGAAGCTAAATGTAATTACCAAAATTATATTTATCCCAGATATTAGCATTAGCATCTTTCATAAACATTTCTGTGTAGGATTTAATTAGTGAACAAGACCTCAGTGCTCTGCTGGTTCCAGAAAACACCGTTTCCAGCAGTAAGAGACCCCTTAAAATCAAATATCAGGTTTTGGTTTGGAGTCAGAATGCCACCTTCCAGATTGCAAACCTCAGTTCCTAGAGCAAACGCCATTTCCCTTTTTTAATCCTCATCAAATGACCCAAAAAACTATTTCCAGCTGGCTTATGAGTCATATTGAGCTTCAACTTCACAAAGATAAGTTGATATTTGATTTTGAGAATATCCAGTCCATTGCTTTTTCATGGTATTTTAGTTCATAACGACTAACCAGAGTTATTTTAATATAAAATGATAAAACCTGGTAAAAATAACACCTCAACTGGTTATACATTGCCAATTAATACGTCATAAACAGCGGTTGTTATATTCACTAATTAGCATGATGTATGTTCCTGATTTTGTTAAACTTAGGTGTCAGCTTTTCCATATGTCCCTTCTGGAGGTCTGTAGTACTTTGGGAAAGCCATCAGCTGTATCATGTTGAATGCATACTTTCTGCATTTGACATTCTTCAGTACATTCTCTATGCGGCATCCTTCTCTAGTGAAAGGGGGAAAAAGTACAACTTCATGAAACACAGAATAAATAAATATGCTTTATTTGTTCATTGCAGAGTTTCAGCAACAGTTGAAGTAAAAATAACAAAGATTCAACTCTACATTTTTGTTTTCCACAAGTGATGATACATCTTACAAAATTAAATCCAAGGCCAGGCCCAGTACAGTTATTGCCCTCAGAAATAGGTGATAAGATTTTTCCATCCCCCCTAATATATTTGCCCTTGAGGTTTGAAGTTTAGTAAAAAAAAAATTAAATACTTTAATGATACATTTTGTTCTAATTCCAGAAATATATTTGACTTTTAAATCTTTTCATACTTTTTTTTTTCAATTTGTTTGCTATATATGTGCGAGAATACATTGCCCTAAAAATGCGTATTCTAGGAATAAGGCATTTTATTAAGTCTGGCCCTAGAGATTTGAGAAGGAAAGTTTCATCTCTGTTTCATTTCCTGTATGTTCAGCTTTGCAATGAAAAAAAGAAAAAAAAAGAGAGAATGGCTTTTCAAACAGCCCAATCCACCTCTCTGTTTTATAAAGGAAGGATGTTCGTTCACATACAGTACAAAAGTCACAAGTGCCAAAGTGGTGCATCAAGACATAAACAGGACTTTGTTAAAAAGAATATAAAAGTGTCTCGAAAGCAAAAGCAACTAAAGCAACAATTACAAACAGGTTAATTTCATTACAAAACAGAACCGATGCTATTCCATTTAGTTACTCTACAGAAAGGGGTTAGTTGTGGCAAAGTAATAATCATTCATTAAACAAAACCAATCCCATCAGCTAGTAACGACAAAAAAAACACAATGAAAGTTAAGTCTCACAAACCACCGCCCTGCCATATTTGTCTAGGGGTTAGTTTGTGTTGTGCAAATTCATTTTTAATATTTTTTTTTTTTTGTCAGACTAATTACTCTGGAAAGAGGGGTTCAAGCATTCAGGATTCCACATATTCTATACAGTGACAGCATCGTTCAGTGCGCTTTCTTTGCGCTAATTACAGTGGGAAAGCTTTACCATGAACAGAAAGAGCAAACCAATTCACTCAATGCATAGTATACTTCTTAGAGTTAAGAAAAAAAAGAACGAAAACACAGTACATTTCAGACATTTGCATCTTAAAGATGAATCCTTGGGGTCTGAGATTGTAGAAATAGTACAACATAATTCCTCTTTCTAAAGTTAGTTTGTTGCTGTTTGTAGAAAAGAAAGGAACACAAGTGAAGTTTATTGATATTTGGCTAATAGCAAAGCAAGACTTAAAATAAGCCACACAACCAGCAAGTGTGAGCTGACAAGCAGCAAGGCGACAGGATAGAAGTGTCGAGAAGTTGGCTTGTTATCAGTTAGACAGCCTGTTTCGGGATCATCCGATTCATTCAGTGCTCCCTGGGTTTGTCTGCTGTTAAACAGGGGAAGTTAGGAACAGATAGAACAGCATTTAAACAGCAAAGAAAGCCAACACGTAGGTACTTTGACAAAGCGAAACTACATAGCCATTTTGAAGAAACAGATTTATGCTAAGTACTTCTAACATATTTATTTTGTTCTCCAGCTGACACGGGAAGCACGATGACTAGGTGGCTAATATGATATTAAGTCTGCTAGGAGCCTCAGAGTAGTATTCACAAGTTAACATTAAATAACTTGAGATGAACTATACTATCACTAAAATGAACACGCACACCAAACAGAAATGAAATTAGGAAGTTGAAAAAAAAAAGTTAAGGAAGCAAAGAAAAAAAGATCATGAATATGCCACAATGCAAAAAATAGTGTCTCCGTGGTGTTCACAGGCTTTTCAGTCCTGCTTCATTATCTATTAGGAAGTCTTTTGGCAGAAATAAAAAAGGCACACACTCTCTTTTGAAAGAATGAACAGCTATTCTAAAGTAGTTTTAAATGATGGTAAATTGACTTCAAAAATTCATCAGTGCTGGTGACTGTTCTGAAGTCAACAGTCGCTCTTTTCATTTAAAGGCTTGCACTTACATTCCTGTGGGTAAATTAACTTGTAACCTCTTCAGTCAAGTCAGGGAGGAACTAATCTGCTTACAGCGAAGTTGTGCTGTCACTGTCCTACCAGAGCAGCAGGGATACTTTCACTGCCAATCTTTTCTACTGTAGTCTTGGCAGCTTCTCTACAAGTAGAATTACACATACTTCAACTACACCACCTCAGTGCCTCTGAACAGTACTTGCATACTCTCAGAAGTCCTGCTTATAGACTTCCTTTGGGCAGTAAAGACTGATAAGATCTTTGTTTTTCATTTGCTGTGAATATCCTGTGATGAAAAGATAACTTGCCATTTTTCTCTGTGGACCTGAGAAGATCAAAATATATAAGATTACCACACAGTGCTTTTTCAGAAGCACATGTCCCAGGTATGCTCTTTTTTTCAAGAAAGAAAATGCTGCCAGACATAAAGAGGCTGTAGGAAAGTAAAGATAATAACTCACAGTCCTAAGTAAAATAAGAAGGGTATATTGAAGACAGCAGCAGTCACTTCATCTTACAGAAAGCCTGCTTTGCTGACTTGTGTATTACAAGGCAACGTTGAATTCCTTGAGTTTGGATAGCAAGAGAGGTACAAGAACTGCATTTACAATTTCCCTTTTAAGCAAACCTCCAGTAATAATTTCTTAATTTCATTCTTTGCTTTGAACATTCAATCTGTATGTTACACTAATAAAGAGGATAACACATACTATTTTAAATAGCAAAATAAAAGATAAGAATCCTTATTATTTGCCCCTAGGTCAAAGCAATTACTGGTGGCAGTGTGTCTGCTGCTTTTGGTCTGCAGATTTCAGGTGTTCGTGGATAGAACCTGGGTAAAACTGAAACTGTATTGTAGACAAAATTCCCTCAGAAACTGTCAAGGAATTAATCTAACTGCATGTTATGGTGACTTTGTCAACACTGAAATAAATAATTCTGTGTTTTGTATCAGACTGCTTCAGTCAATGCCTTTGTCCTAGGGTCCACCCCCAAAACTTACTTTCCTCTTCTGCTCACAGTGATGATGTTAACATTTATGATCAGTTGTATTGCTCTCTGCTAATGTTCTCCTTTATCATGTATTTCTGTGTGCTTTTAAAAACATGCTGCCTGCTGATTTTCCTTCTTAATCTCTACAGGATCCCACAAGTCTGCCTCTTTGATCCTTTTGCACTGCACACTCACCCCTTTTCTACTCCTCAAGGTAAGCCTGCTGGTTTCAGCTTACCCTCATCATGCCCACAACTGAGAGCTCCAGCTCAAGCCTCAGTCCCATCCCTTCCTTCCCAACCACAGGGTCCAGGTGCTTTTGGTTTGTTCCCTGGGTGTCTTCCACCACAGACATCATATGCGTGCCTATGGCAGAGCAGATGCAAAGGCCAAACTCTTTTTCCCCTCCGGAAAAATCCATCTAGGCAACAATAAAGCTGAGCATTCACTAAGTTTGCACAACCACTGCATTAACCACCATTGGGTATGTCAATCTGGAGAGCCTCAGCTTTGCAAGCCAGTGGTTTATTCTGAGCAGGCTGAGTTTCACACTTACAGGTTGCCCCTACAGGGATGAACCCCCCCTACTTCTGTGGCGTGCCTTGTTCCGTTGTGCTCCACATCTCAGTGTGACTGTCTTTTACCTACCTTGCCACGAGTCCTGTTAGCATCAGTAAGATTTATGCAGGTGTAATGATGGAAATACAGATAAAAACCACTTGTTCTATGATTTTTTTTTCAATAGAAAAGCTTACAGTACATTTGTTCTTTTGATATGCTGAAAAGAATGATCAGTGTTTCTTAACATAAAAAGTTCTATCTTCCCCCTAGGAAAATGACAGTGAACAGCTGATGCACAGGGACTTTTGTTCCACAAATTAGTCACATCATTCTATGCATGATTCAATAAGACATCCTCAAAATAGAGCAAGAGGATCTAACTCCATTATTAGCTACCTAGGAACAGGCTGAGCAGGATAGCTAAACATGCTTTTAATTTAAGAGGGACATTTGATTATGGTCAGACGCCTTGCTAAATTCTGCTAATACTTCTCAATGCACAGCAGTAACAATGTCTTCAAACACACCTCCTAAAGTGCTCTCCCCAGTGACTAATGCACAGAGTTAAATAAAGCAAGGCCCTGTACCCAGCTGCCAGCAGCACAACATTGCTTCCCCTGGCTCATCAAAACCTGTGGAAGTTTTACTGCAAACAGCATGAATCCCACTGGTGCCATGTCAGCTGGATTGATTTGGCTTCTGACAGACAGCACAACCAGAACAGAGTTCTGTATGTTGGGGTGTGAAGTTATAGCCACAGTTTTGGATGTTCTCTCCATCACAAACCATACTCTAATAGCTCTGAACTCACTCCAAATGGAAGGGAGAAGATTCACGAAATATGCAGCAAGTTTTTATTTCACAAACACACATAATTTTAGGAGGAATAGTGAAAGCTTCTAAGTCTGTAACATCTGGAGTCATGAACACCCCGCTAGCCTATCATACTATTTTTATTCATTTACTTTCAAATTGTTCATTTGAGAATTACAGCACAGCACAAATACATTGTACAAGCCAAGGGTGCTTTAAGTTAACGATGATATAACCATTTCAGCCTGCCTTCTATCTCACTTCATGTTTTATCATCTTAAACTCCTATTGGGATAATGCTGCATGCCTATCAAATGAGACAAAGGCAAAACAGCAGGTATTTTCTGTTGGTTTTAAATTCAGATGATAAATTGTTTGAACCTCAAAGCAGTGAAGCAGAGACAATGAAAATGGTGTGAGGAAAAAAGCCTCTCAAGTCCTTATAGAGTCAAATACACATACAAGGGCACATTCTGGCTTTTGATTATCAGTCACACTGACATCCCTGTACAAGACTTTTGGAAGAGGTGCATTTTCACACTTTAGGTTATGCTTCTCTTGTTAGAACTTTTCCAGGTCCAGCTATTAGTGATACAGGAAAAGGTAAAGTGTTCTAAAGCAGTTCTTCAGGTAGAATAGATAGGCAGCTTTCTATTGACAAGGATCCCATGTGTTAGTGGTGACTTTAGTCTGCATTCATGTCCTACTGCATGTGTACTTCATGGGAACTTTCCTTTTTTTTGCAGACAGACTCAAGCAAGCAGTTTCTAGGCCTGCTGGGCTTTTCTTGCCAAACTCTAGTGATGACATAGGAAAACAGCAAAAGTGAGATGCTTCTCTTGAATCCCATCCCACAATAGCAGCAGAGATGTTTCTTCAAATAGAAACTATTTCTAGTAGTTCTCGATCCTACACAACTTTGCTTACTTACCCGTTGTTTTCATTTCAAGACAGTCAAATCCATAACTTTCAAAAAGCAGCTTCTCTAAAGAAGTTTTTGGAGTGAAAGCAACTTTATTTCTACATTTTACATGTTACTGCGATTCAGTGAAGCACTTCAGAGAAAAATCAACTGTTTTAACATTCAGGACTACAGTTCTAGAAGGCAGCCTTAACTTTTTCCAAAGAGAAAAGGTGGGATCCTTGTGAATATCTCCTAGCCTTTACGAAGCTGCTGCACTATAACATCTAGAAGAATAAAACATGATTCAGAAGGAAATAAACAGGTCTCAGCCTAGTCCTAAAGGATTTCTGTATGAGAGCAGAGCTCAGATAAAACACATAAAGGAATATTGGGCAACAAAATTTTATGTTGAAAAATGAAGTTGATACAATAAAAACTCCAACAATTTATAAAAAGTAAAAAAATGTTTTTGTGTTGTTTTAAAATGGAAGGTATAGGAAGGGGACCAGCAGAGAAATTTTCTATATCAACAAGCTTTAGAATTATTCTTTTTCTGACGCATGTTGTAGAAAATAACTCACAATTTTTTCCTCAAATCTACATAGCATTAAATAAAGCAAAAAATGCTAGAAATCAATTTTTGCTGCTTATGTGATCCTATAATCTTGGCTCAAAAAAAACAACCAGTATTGCTGAAACTGGTGAGCAGTCTCAGATCTAAGAACACTGAGGAATTCAGTGGCTTGGAGACAGCTCCTGTTTAAACATACCAACAAACCAAACAATGCAATCTGTTTATCAAATTGCCATACTAACCCCCCTCTTCCTGTTTTACCTTTCGTACCGCAAATTTTTTCCTTATGCTTTTAGCTTGTGCTTGGCATCCTGTATTTCCCTACTCCTTTCTTGTCTCCCTTGTTTGGTTATAACACACTACTTTCCTGGTGGATTATTTAGGAAATAATAAGGAAAGCACCTCATATAACATGAGGTTTGACCACTGACTTTGGCCAAGGAGCAGAATCATGATGTAGTCACAGTGGTATGACACCTAGATCTTGAAAAACAGCTAATGTACAGTAACTCAGCTTTTTAAGCTCACAACTACACCACTATTACGGGTTTTCAGTCTGCCCATTTTGAAGAGGTGGTCAGAAACAGCAGGGTTACTGGAGGCTCAGCCGTGGACAGGGTACAGATTTTAAGCACTGCTATGGACAGGCCACAATGGTTCAGTAAGAAGCAACAGATTAATAAATACACTATCTTGCAGTAGGATTTCATAAGAGGTAAGGAGACACTTGGTCTTACAGCCACACAACCACATTCAGGAAAACCCTATTGTCTTACACTGATCACATTGACAGACAGGGTTTCTTTGGAAGGAATGCTCAAGTCAAAATTCTATTTACACAGTTGCTCTTTCCCTCTGCTACTTACTTATGTGTTCTCCTTGAAGACAAAATAACCATGAAAGAGCAAATTTCCAGCCTATTTTATCATCTTAGCTGTTTTGGGATTTCCCAGAGAAAGTGAAAGAGAGGCACACCCTGCATCTGCAGGCAACAAAACAGCACAGATCACTCCAGTGTTGGCCTATGGAAACATCTCCCTGAAATCCTGCTCTCTCCTGAAAGTTGTGAAGTCTTCCAGACAGAACCAGGTACTCACAATCTATTGTATGTCTTCTCTAGATTAAGAGCAAGACATCAAATTAATTCTGAGATAAATTAGGAAAATATCCATACTTAAAAAAAAAAAGCCACAAAAACACATGCTTACCTATTCTTTAAGCAATGACAAAACATTAGAGCACCATCACATGATTACACTTAAAAATAACAAAAATAGTTCCCAAGTTAGGTATTTTTTTATTTAACAAAATTAGAGAACATAGCTAGTGCTCGATTATTGTTTGGCATACAATAAATTTCCTGAAAAAAATAGTGCAGGACATCAGATTGTACCTGATAGCTTCAGACCAAGAAGATGGAAGGTCAAAGAGAAATCTATTTTGACTTCTTGTTTATGAAAGCAATTCCTGTTTCATTATTGTCATACATTAGAGAAAGTCAAAGAAAAAGTGCTGAAATACTAAACTCTAGGTTAAACATTTTTAATTTGTTCAGATGGCATTTCAGATAGATCTGAAAATAAAAAAAAAAAAAACCAAGAAAAAACCAGAAAAATTTCCAGTTTGGCTCATTCTGTCCCAAAGTTGTGGGTCTACCACAGAGCAAACCCCCTACTGTTTGTCTGTGTTTAGACATATTGTATGTTTTGTAACATACAATTAGTCCTGATGAATACATGAAAGGGCAGTTTCAAGGTTTATATCTACTATGCATAAAACATATGCATGACATCAAAACACATTTGACAAGATACATCTCTACCAGTGCTAATCCCAGCACTTCAGAAATCTCTGCAGATCACAGAAGAATTAATATTTTCCTTTGTGACTGATACAGAATGGCTGCAAGAATGTTTTTCCCCCCCAACATTAAGAGTAACTACGTGCTAAAAAGTAACATTGATGAAATTCATATAGTGAAAACATTTCATATATATAGATATAGATAAGATCCAGCTAGAATCAGAATCCATTTTCATCACCGGTGTGTTTAAGACACCTACATTAGCAGTTTAAATCCACCCTCAGCAACTCCCCATTGCTGCAGCTGAACAGCAAAATCAAGTTGACTTTATTTGCCCATATCCCCTTATCTGCCAAAATGGACAACCAGATGCCATCACCTGGGAACAGTCCCTTGGTCCTGCCAACTCCCAGATTGTCCTGGAATCACCTGAGAGTGCACTAAAATCTGCCAAAATCAGGCCAGGAAATATTTAATAATTTCACTGTATAAAATCCCTAAGATGATGTTCTAGAATCTATCCCCAGTGGTTTTTAATTTACAAGTGTGGGCAGAGGCTTCAAGTCCTGCAAAGTTATTCTCCTGACTGTGTGAGAGATTAGCTTCTGAACTGAGAAGTGATGGGTTTGCAGGAGAGATTCTTTACCTATCAAGAGAGCTGAGCGGTTTTGGAAACATGATTTTCGCCTCTATTATACTTCAAGCAAAGGATTTGCTGTTTCATTTTGCTATTTACCAATAGTGCTGTGCAGTATTACACATCAATTCTACAAAGGTTTCTCTTTCTATCAAAAAATACGGTTCTAATAATCTTCCTAGACACTCTTCTATAAAGTATTAGGATTACATATATATGGGAAATTCTCAGGGCAAAACTGCAAAATCTTTCCTGACAAACTTCTCCTGCAAGGCTTGTCCAGTATGCAACCAACATTAAAGCAAATGTGATCTATGTCTCTCTGCAGGAAAACAACCAAACTAGAAACCACAGGTTTTACCTTCAGGTAAATTCTGAATATCCATGACATTTCCCTTCCATAAGGTTATGGTATAGTATAATTGGTTAGTGAGTCACATTGATTTCCAGTCTGTTTCTGTCATAGCAAGGAACTTTTACTAAGGATGTGATTATACATTTAGCTCACACAGCACAGTGAAACAGAAACCCATGATAAATTCTCCCTTTCATATGTGTAATCAGGTTTAAATACACTCTGTTGACCATGAAAAAAAAAAAAAAATCTTCATGAATCATCCCTTTTCTTTTGGCAAAGATTTTTTTTTTTAGTATTTTTCCCTATGGTGAGGACAAGTGGCAAAGCTGATTTAACAGGCAGAAAGGGTTTGCTGTACAAGTAAACAGTCATGCATGAAGAATGATGCTTAAAATCTGACATTAATTTTTAGATGTTTAAATCTGTGGGTAGGATGATGAAATTAGGGTCAAGGAACTGTTGGTGTAAACAAAGCATCGCTTAATCTATGGCGAATTTGTAATTTGGGTCATTTTAAGTGAGGAAGGTGTTGAACAGCAGTAAATATAAATTGGAATGCTGTAACTCATTGGTTTTAACCTGCAGCTTCAGTTTGAGATATACAAAAGGAGGAATGTGACTGCTTCTGATTAATGGCACCAATACACATAATCTCTTAATGGGATTAAGCAATGTGTGAGTCATAAACCACAGGCAAGACCTGAAAACTACTATTCCATTTCAATTAAATAATGCCACTTCATTATTTACTTTCAACAAACACACTGATGCAGTTTTTTAAAAACACATTAACAGCTTGAGATCTGATTTGTTCCAATCCCAGCTGTTCTTTGAGCACCTGTACCACACACAGTACGTGGGTATATTTATGCAAGGGGAATTAGTGCACATATCGATTCCCCAATCATGAAAAAAATGCAGCTAAATCTGATTTTAGCTGGTACCAGGAACAAAAAATGCAGCCCTACTTAGGTTAGGTAGGCAGCTAACCAAAACAACCTATCCAAAAATGCACTGATTGGGATGCAGACTGTAGTAACCTGGAGATTGCATCCCAACAGTCCAATCAAGAAACCACCTTCTCTTCAGCAAACTGATTATATGAGAATTTTATAAAATGCAAGCAAAATTCTTTTTGAATCCCAAACACACCACCATCCTACCTTCAGAGCAAATGACAAGGCTGGCTAAAATTCTTATGAAGTGCCTTGAATGCATTTGTTGTCCTTTCTGTGGGTAGTATGTAGAGACTTTGAGGAACAAACCCTTTCTATGGGAAATTAGCGGAATGGATGTGACTGTTTTGCCTTTACTTGCTTCATTCTAGAATCTATTTACAAGATCACCAAAGTTTTTGGAGCCTGTTCTCAGGAGGAAATACTCTTCTTTTCCAAGTACCAAGGAAGACTGAAGCTGAAATCTTATAAACAATATATTTGAATACAAGCTTCTTCTCTTTGTTTGTTGTGGCTACTCACATTTGTAAGGAAATTTTTTAGTTGAATGCTAGCAGATTTCTTAGTAAGTTCATCATATCTCAGAGAGAGAATATTAGCACAGACTGTCAATTTTTAAGCAAAAAGAGGACTGCACTGCTGGGGAGAGTGAAGAGATGAAATCCCATACTGTTTTGCCCCTAATATCAGGAAGAAATGACTTTTGGAAGATTTAAGACCACTAAAGACTAAAGATTCAATAAGCCATCTGTTTACCTCCTGCATCATTAAGTCTTTGCCAGCAGCAAGGAGTAAATAAATTATAGCACAGGTGCAAATATCTTTCTCTCTATAATAATGCTACATCTTTCTTACTGTTAGAAAGAACTGAAGGACATGGTTTTGGTCAGTGCAGCCACAGTAATTCAGAGTTTGCCAAAGATCAAAGGTGCAGCTCTCAGAAAAGGCTCTATGAACTATAGCCAGGACTCCCTGAACAGGAGAGGAGTTCACTACACTGTCAGTATCACTTAATGATGAGCCAAGTGCCAATTTACTTCCTGATCTGGATTGAACAATCAGATACATACTATTTTTATTTTTTTTTATCATTTTTCTCTGTATTGTAGACTGTGTTATCTCTAATACACAATCAGTGGTGAGGAAATGTTCTCACCAGAGTTACTGCT
Organism: Chiroxiphia lanceolata; assembly: GCF_009829145.1. NCBI lineage: Eukaryota > Metazoa > Chordata > Aves > Passeriformes > Pipridae > Chiroxiphia > Chiroxiphia lanceolata. The sequence goes on from NC_045640.1 coordinate 64,308,590, forward strand.
ACAATGCCTTGGGAATATCTACAGAAGTCCACCAATTCCCTAAACTTTGGAGTCACTGGGACACAGATATTTTAAGTATAAATGTTCCCAAGAATATGTTCAGCAAGCTATTGATGCAACTGCAAAGCAGTACAGCAATGGAGCTTTCCACTAATGGTGGTAATAGCAATCACTTGCAAGCAGAAGGCATGCTATTTTAAGAATGCCTGTAATTGGGAAAAGAGGGTGTTTTACTATGAAAAATACGAAACATTTTTCCAAACAAAATTGGAAACTTCCATGATTTTGTGGAAAACCTGAAGAAGCAGCAAGCCAGTAGCAATATTGGAGTATTTCCTTCCTTCTTTCCTTCCCTCCCTCCCTCCCCAGGATGAGACACAGAAGGTAGCAAGTGTATAAATCTTCCCTCACTGAGATGGTGGAGAGTTATCTCTGTCTACAGTACATTTTTCTACTCTATTATGTACACTAGTTATCTTCCATGCTGGAAGGAAAACAGTTTAAGAAACATTTCATTGTTTCATCATCTCATGGTGCTTCCATTTTAGATAAACATTGCTCCAATTTTGCAGAACCCCCCTGTCTTTTGAAATAACTTCAGTGTTCTTAGAACACAACATTGAATGAGATTGTGCTGCAGGCAATTTCAGCACCTCCAATTTTACACTCTCTTTATAAGAATTGCAGTTCTCAACACAGTCAAGTCTGATTCACATTATATCCTGGTATCACTCATGTTTCTGCTCATGTTTTCACTAGGAAAAACAGGAACACTTGTTCACATGCCTCAGGTGTTTGAGCTAGAGGCTCATATGAAAATCTACAGTGCACACAGGTTGTTAATTAGAAACATTTCATCCTTCCCAAATTCCTGTTAGAATGTCAGGCTGTAAGGAATTCTGCTTCCTTTTTAACTTCTAATAAATGGCAATATCCTTCAATTATGTTGGAACCACACTCATCCCACATTAACCTGGGAATGATACTGCCTTTCCAGGTAGGTGAGAAGTGTCAGCACTCACAGTCCTCTCTAGGACTTGCTCATGGCCAATGGACTACGAAAAAGCACAGCCACTATACAAAAAAACTCTGAGCAGGCTGCTGCTCTCCTTGTTTTTCAGTTAATACTGCATTTCTGTGGCTGTTGGACAGCACTTACAGGCTTCAAGTAACTAAACAATTTCCCTCTTTAGAATACATTTATTGCACAGCGCAGTAAGAGCGCAGCAGAGACCAAGACTTTTTAACTGCTTAAATTATCCTCTTCCAGGAACACAAATAAATATGGACAGGTATTCAATGTTCTTTTTTTAAAAGATCTCAACCATTCTCATAGCTTTACTCTCAATTAACCTTTATTAAAAACTAAATCAACTTCACATCATCTCATTGGAGCCTAGTCTATACATGGGAAGCATTCTGGAATCATGCTTGTCTCTTTTTATTAGCATTTAATTCTGTGTTTGTTAAAAATAGACTCTATAATATGCTATTAATGCTCTGCTGCTGCCAGCTTAAATAAAATCAAGAAAACACGAGAGCTGCAATTAAACAGCAAAAGCAATTTAAAAAAATTATCACTGCCAAGCTACAGGTGTCTCTTGTTATCTCATTGACATACACTCGGGAGTGTTGGCTTGGGACTGTTTATGTACCACATGGTTAATAATACCCTTCCTAATCTTTTACAGTGTGATTAAAGCAAACAAGTAGCAAAAATGCCCTGAACTAAATTTGTTTGCTTTTGCTCCTTGTGTGAATCCTTAATGATGGCAGACCTGAGACTCAAACAAAACTAAAGGCATGTGAGTGCAGACCAGCAACTGCACTTGTCAGACAAGTGTGTACATCAATGCAGACAGTATGTTTTGGTGCATGAAATAATGAATGACATTTTCCCAGGTATGGCACACAGTAATGAAACAAGTGCAGAAACACTGTAGAAAATGTAAAATATGATAATCCATCCTAAACTGGAATTGCTCACAGATAATCGAAATTTCAGGGGAAAAATAACGGTTTTTTAAAGTGCAGAATAATTAACAACTGAAGGAGTAACAAACAGCCTGAGGACAAGGAAAGAGTTATCAACCAATCATTTGCTTCCCTAAAGAGGACATACTTTTTTTAGAAAGCTTCATCCCATTCATTCAAACAATTAGCTGTATATTGTTACTAAGGAATACTGACTATAAATAAGTTCTTTTTCAAAAATAAATACATCAACTCACAGTGGTGGAAAAATTAGAGCAACATTTACTGAAACAGGTTTTGAAAAAACAACTTCTACATATCTATCTACTTAAAATGGCTAAATATTTGCAGAATTCAGTGTTGTCAAAATTACGTAAGCTGAAGTACCTTTGTCCAGAAGAGTAATCAAATTAAAAAGTTTATAAACCAAAATAAACAGAAATTTAGGGGAAGGGCACTATAATTACATTGCTCAATGGCTACTGCTCTCTATATAAAAAAGGAAAGTAACAAAAGTAGACTTTTACCCTTTATTTCAAAGCATGCAGTAGTTATGGCATCATACCAAATAAGCAGAAAAACAAAGAAAGCAGCCCATATATTGTAGCAGCTGAAGTTTAAACAGCAATTTAACAGTGCCCTTTTAACTTCCTATACATTTCTTTGTTTTAATAACTTCTGGCTTCCTTGACCCTATGATAAAAAAATCAATTAGTGTCTAGTGACAAGCAGAACAAGTAAGTGTGCTGATGCCAGCAAAATCTTCCTCGTGCTAAGTTTTGCCCTTCTCCCTTCATTTTACCTTCAGCTGTTTACTAGGTTATCTACAGAATACACTTCAAAGATCTGATCCAACTCCTTCAAAAGGCAACACATCTCATACTTCCTAACCCAGAGCAGCAAGTCACTGGGTGCCAAATTTAGCAGCCCAGGCTTCCCACACATCTACAGAACACACACAGGATGATTCAGAGCCTCTAAATCAGGCAGCTTACCATCCCCCCCAGGAGAGTACTGGGAACATGAATCCTTAATTCAGCATTCATTCAATAGGTATCTAAAGTTTTATGATAGAAACAGCTTGATTATAAGAGTATAAGTGTTCCACTGAATTCAACAGGCTTTGGAAAAAAAATTCTCCAATGGCTAATTGCCCAATGGTTTTTTTCCCCCATCTTCACAGAGCTTTATGATCTGCAGCCTGTACTTGCACTGCCACTGCATTGCTTAAAAAATGAACCACACAAGCCTCAGATCTTCTCTCCATCACCATAAATATGGTTGAACATGATGGCTAACAACATAAACTTTCAAGCTCACTCGACAACAGAGGATTTTTGAAGGCCAGTCTTGATTTTTCTCTATAATGTGAATAAAATAATAACAAAAAAAAAGATTTATAAGCAAGCAATTGTCTGGTTTGGGCTACATTACAATGTGGTACAGAACATTAAGCTTTGCAACAAGATTAAATGCCTTTTACTTCTCTTTTGGCATTCCATACCCAGTGGAGTATGGATGGCAAGTTTCAAGTTTTTATTTTTGCCATATAAGACCACTTGACTGTCTTCTCTCCATTGTAATATGTATTTTATTTAATAAACCTTATAATTAAAAATTAATTATTAAATAATAATTAATAATAATTTTAAAAACTCCTACTCTATTCAAGGATTACAATTCAGAGGGGGTTCATTTAGTTCCAATAATTTTAACATCTCTGTTTTAGGTTGCAGAGAGCTTCAAAAGTAGCTATTGAGGTAATACATTGCTTCATTTACAATGGAAATAGAATGCCTAATGCATTTTGTAGTGCAGTAATAACGAAGTTGTAGCATTTGCATAAAGCAGCCCACAGTAATATCAGGTATTGGTCCTGTCTGAAAAAAGGCCTTTTGACTTCTGCTACCTCAGGGTGGGCTCATTATCCCATCCGTTGCACGTTACCACAGAGATGAGTGAAATCCACACTACAGAAAGCCACATTTGGGAAGGTTTGATACCTCAGCTGCACCTAGAAAAGCTGAATGTACTGGGAGAGGGTGCTTTTCAATTTAACTCTTGGCATGGACTGTCAGTGGTGAACAGAGTAGCCAGGAAGGACCGATCACAGCATCATAAAGATCTGCATTCCTTTCCGTGCTTGTCATACAGCTGCTGTGACTGCCTGGAGCAGGGGATGGGATAGGGCTCACCGGAGACCTCTGATGGCAAATTTCCAGTCACTGTTTCCTGGTGTAGTTCTTTGCTAGAGCTATTTCTCATTTATTTATTATTTATTTCAGGTAGAGCCTGTTTGTCCATGAGTGTATTAAACACGTGGAGCACAAGCCAGTATTTTAGAAAAGACATACATGTCCAAATTCAAAGAATTTGAGGGAGATGGTGGATGTCATCAGCACAGTACTCACTGCACTGCACAGCTGGGATTCTAAAACACGTTTGAGTTTTGCTTTCAGAATGGTTTTAATTTCTTTGATCATTCTTTGTTTCAGAGGATCAGTCTCTTTGCTTTATCAACTCATTATTTCCTAAAATTATCTCATTGTTATAGTCACAATGATCATCTTTTCTTCTTTTGGGTATGTATTTAGGTAGGTCTGATTCAAACCTAAGAGCTGAACTCCAAATGATCTTGCTATACCAACTATAACAACAAGCAGAGCAGAAAATGTCAGTTTTTCATCTGCTCAAGAGACAAACAGTCTCAGCAGAATCATGTATGGAAAATACTTGTACTGTGTCTGAGCATTTGTATAAGCATGCAGGAAATAATCTAAACTGTGTCTTCAACTTCATTATGGCCTCATTGCAAGTTTCAACTTGGAATTAAACTTCAGTTGAGACTGAAATGAGTTTTGTCATCCCTGTTGTGCTGCATGGGAGGAGATTCTTTGTGACAGCAGGAAGAATGATTGCCTTTGGGATAGAAAACATAAAATTTGAGATACACCTGTCACAAAATAATTTTTAAAAAATCACTTAAGACTACAAATACTTTTCTAGACTACAATGCTCAGCACCCTCTTGCCAGTGAATACCTTTCTTCTGAAAATGAGAAACAGTGTCTGATTTAAGAAATGTCAGTGCACTCAAGTTTCACTGAAAATCAAGAATAGTTCTCTCACATTATATGAAGTGACCACATTTTCCTAGCACTTCTATCTCATAAAAATCTTCATCTACAAACAAGTATCTTCACCTGAAGATAGTGAACCAACAGGGCAACCCAGAACATGAGGGTCTCAAGTGTTTTAACTACATTTTAATTGCCAATCAAAGCATGCAAAACAATTAGAAACCACAGTGATATGGAAATAAAAATAGTTTCCTGTCTTGGAAAAATATTTCTAAAGTTTGTAAGCCATTTAAAATAATTCACTTTATTAGGCCACATAAGTAAAGAGCAATGTGACAAACAGAGCAATTCCTACATTCCTACATTTAATTTGATTGTAATTACATTTGTATGTGCATATCATGTGCACTGCCACACACCCCAACATACATGGGAGGCAAAACTTCGATGTATGCAATGCTGCCTTCTCAAGGCACCACCAAAAGATGATTCCAGAAAAATATTTATTGTCTTTTAATCTACTAGATTAAAATTATGCAAATTACAGTCAGATAGACTATAACCACAGCAGCAAAAGAATATTCTAATACTTCTGCAGAGCAAAGTCAGCATGAACTATAAGGCTGTATCCACACTAAGGGCTTCATGGACTTCTGGAAGTCCCATCCCTGAAGTGTTCAAGGCCGGGTTGGACGGGGCTTTGATCAACTGGTCTAGTGGAAGGTGTCCCTGCCCATGGCAGGTGGTTGAAACTACATGATCTTTAAGGTCCTTTCCAACCCAAACCATTATGTGATTCTATGAAACAATGTAATTTTCCCTCTGAGAAGGAGCAAAAGGATGAGAGTTGCGACAAGAAGACAAGACAGTGTTTACAGAATGCAGTAAGGCAAGTTAACAGGGCAAAAAACCAATCCTACAGAAGCAAAAAGAAAACCCCTCTACATGGCAGCACATCTTGGGCCACTTCCATTGCACAAAATGGAAAATAAATGGCATCACAGTGGCCCAACATGTACTAGTTCACTTTAAGAATAAATTCAAATAGCATCTTCACATGGCAAACCATGTTATCTGTGTAACAGAAATGTCAAACTATATATAAAGTGATCATCTGCAAATTTGCTGATAAGACCATTGTAGCAGCAGACCTTTAAAAAAAAAAGATGACATAGGGAGCAACTTTCTCCCCTAGGCAACAACACAGCAAGGAAGCAAGAGAGGACTTTATTCAGTATATTGCTGAGGGAGGACTATCCATAAACACTCAGGCAGTTTATTCACCAGTTCAGGAGCATCCAAGAGGGAAAGAGGCTTGAACTGTGCAGCCAGTGTCGCTGCATGTGGTATGTCTGCATGAACCCAACTAGCAAAAAGGAGTGGGAAAAGTGAATTATTAATGTGCAGAATAGGGACTGTCAGTAAGCCAATAAACATTATTTACAAGCATTGCTGTTGCACACTCAAGCACAACAATAGGACTTTTATTTAAAGCAAAGTAGCCTATGAGAAGAGACTCTTTTAAAGAAAAAGTAGATCCACATTAAATTTCCAACAAAGGAGAGGACTGTGTTGTTTTAAGTGACCTGGCATCTCTATACCATCTTTCTCCCATTTAAAAATGAAAAAAGATATGAGTGCATTTCTTTATCTCACCTTTTCCTTGTCAATTGTCTTTTTGAGTCAAGAACATTTGACATTAAAAAGTATTTGCACATCTACTCATATCTCAGCTCCTGACCTATTTCTAATTATTTAACTAGTGATTATTAAATGAAAGGCATTTAGCACATATGCTTGTTAGCAGTTGAGGTGAGAAAGCGAAGAATACAACACAAATAAGAAATTACAAGGTATTAGAAATTATCAAATTTTCTTCAGGAAACAAACCTATGTTACATTTTTTTATTATAAGACCTTAAATGACAGAGAAGACATCTTAAAAATATCTAACAACATAAACTAGTAGCAACATATAAGCAGGACAGCACTTATTCTCAGTGCACACTGGTGACAACAAAAGCTGAAACAGCAAACACTGAATGGGTCAGAGACTTTTAAAAAACTCATTTATAAATATTCTAACCAGTTATAAGCAATATTATGAAAGCAGACTCTAGTGGAATTTCAGAATCAATTCATGCACCTTTGAGAATGAAATATTACTGTAACTGCTTGCCTTTGCCTGATGCTACTTTGATAATTTCAAAACCAGTCAATAATGTCTTTGCTACAGTGCCAATTTAATACATTTTATTTGCTTTCCTGAGGCAATCAATGTAACAGCCATTTTATTAGCCCTTTATTAGAACAAAGATCATGCCAGTCTTGGTTAAACTAAGTGAGCTAAAAACCAAAACAAACAAAAAACCCAAAACAAACCAGAGTAAGTGTTGATTTTTATTTCCTGGCTGAAATGTATTACGAAAAACATTCCACAACAACCTACTGTGAACTCTCCCATCTTCTACTTATCTCACCACCACAAGGTAATTTGTTGGAAGTTGCAAACTTTTCTGTGCTGATTACTTTGTATTCTGTAGATGCTCTGCTGTCAACAGTTATGAATGGGTTATAAAAGGATTTAAATAAAAAACAATCGCCAACTTTGGAGCATCGAAGAATGTTTTTTGCAAAATGAATATTAAAAATCAACATTACTTTGACAGGAATGATACATTTTCATCAGACTTGTCAGTTCAGCCAAGACACAAACTATTAACCAGATGATCCTACAGCAAGGTCTTTCTTACAAATACGTGAGTGTATGGTCAGATTACTAAAAAATTGAAATGATTAAGGAGTAATCTAAACAAGTTCCTCATATCTGACAACGCTGACTGGAGTGAGTCTGTGGCTGAGGAGTATATATTTATTTTTTTAAACCAAGGGGTATCTCATTGATGTACTGCTGATAATAATTAACTGATACCCTTTTAGTCTGTCTTCCTCTAGAAGCAAAGGTTACATATTAATTCTTGGTGTGAGTGGAAGGGACATGAACCTGTGTATTCCTTCTTTGGGCTGAGTTCAGCTAAATAAGAAACCTCAAACACTACAATGTTCTCACCAGAGTACGGAAATGAATAGTCAAGCTGCAGGAGGCACAGTCAAAGGGGGAGGCTGTAGCATGAAAATCAAGCTGCTTACATGCAATGTTTGTATATAGGAGGGGCAGAAAGAGAAGATTTCTTATAAATGCCACACTGTGGAGAACCTTCGGTTTGGCCTCAGACAATCATTCCTCAAGCAAGTTTATAAGCCATGAAAAGATACAAAGAACTTTTAACCACCCTAAAAAGAGAAACAAACCTTACCTCATATTCCTTCAGTGAGCTAACTCTATTAGTATCATCAGTATATCAGCTTAAGTCCTGTCTATAATAGAGTTTATATTAAAAAAACAGATGCTCAGAATGTTTTCAGAGTTATTAAATTATCCCTCAAAAGTGTTATTTTCTCCTTTAAGGAATAAAAAAGCTACAAATAAGTGATTAAAAAGGCAAAAACCAAAACAACCATACCCCTAATACTACAATATACTACACAAACCTTTCACACAAGCATAAGTGAGGCTTCTGAGTACCACATGCAGAGGTATCTTCTGCCTTATTACCTGGTAACCCAGCTAGGAGGCTGGGTCATATACCTGAAGTAGATCATCCCATGACAGAAGATACAGGGAACAGTCACTCCCTTCCCACCCCCTGACCTTCCTGGTCTAAGGGACTTTAACCTTAGCTAAGTCTTCCCTGGGATCACAGGACCCTGCAGAGGTAGAAACTTGCTCTGGCACCTTCCTGGGGCATTAGGAGCACTTCCAACAGGGGAGAAAAGCTAGATGCTTTTCCCATTGCTGGAAGACAATACTCATGGTGGCAACATCCAGGTTGGGGAGAGAAGGTAAGATGGCAAGGAAGTAAGTCCACAGCAGGGCACAAGAACAGCACTGCAGAGGCACAGCCAAACCAGGGCCCAGTGATTTTGGCATTAGGGTTATGTTCAGAATCACAGTACAACTACGGCACCACTAGGTCCCAGGGTTGCAGGAACTACTTCAACTTTTCTAACAGTAGGAGTCAACTGTGGAGTGATTTGGCTGTGCATTTTGGGAGGACTCCAGCCTTTCCTTTGCACTAATTTCCTTATAAACACATGCTTCCTATTCACACAGACTATTGTAGAGGTTTAGGCTATTAAGAATGCAAGTTCCCAAAATTATCTCCCAAATTTATCTCTGAATGATCCAGAGAACAGGATAACAATATAATACTGCTGGCTGTGTTACTGGGTGTAGTTCCAGCCAACTACAGATAACATCGTGGAAGTAGGAAATACATAATAAACACATAACAATCCAAGTGGAAAGTCTTTTGGTCATTCACTGCAAACAACTACGAGGACTTGTACTGCCAGGACACACTGAGAAACAACTTGTTGCTGCCAGCTATGCCAGTGAAAGTTTGCCAGTGGCTGCTATAATATTAAGGACACTCCAACATCACTCCACCAAATCAGAGCTGCCACAGAAAGTAACAGCTAGGAATTGCTATTAAAAGTAACTCCCTCAACTGAGCTCAAAAGGGCTACTGTCAAAAGACTTCTTCAAAATACCATACACCAAGGTGATACTGCAGGAGAGTAACAAACAGGGAAACGTTCACTGGAAAGAGGAAACAGAGCAGCAGACCAAAGGAGGAAAAAAACCCCATACACAATAGACAGTTTCTCAAAGGATGTTGTAAAATTTGTGGGAAAAAATACGGCTCTCTTTCTATTTTGGTCTCCAACATGATTTTGCCCTGTTTGCAGATTCTTTCCCTAAAAAAACACAAGCTAGAAAATTTAAGATCCAGTGGCTGAAGTCCAACAGGACCATAACTATTTGAAAGCAGAATTTTATAATACAATGTTCCAGGTGGCCTTATGAATACATAACACACAACAGAAGAGAATAAGGAGATGGAATGCAAGACTGTCTCACGTCTTATATAAAAAGCAATTCAGGTGACTACACATGGGTGCCCATTAGGGGCCTCATGAGGGGCTGGGGCCGGGCTTGCAGCTGTGCCAAAGCAGCTGCCTCCATCCCATGCTTCCTCTTTCCCACAGGTGGACCTCAGGTGGTGCCACAGGGCAGCCAGGGCCTGGCCTCATCCCTCCATGGGGACAGGCTGCCACAGCTTGCCTGTCCAGAGAGCCTGCAGGACACTGGGGGCCATCAGACATATGTAGGGAGACCAGGGGAGACAGGGAGACTGGAGGAGACCTTCCCAACCCCAACAGCTGCTGACAGGCAGGGGGTGCAGGTGTAGGAGGAAGAAAGGGCCACAGCCAGACAGCCTCTCCCCTCGGCTTCCCTTGCAGATGAACAGCCCAATGCACAGGGTGTCACTGCCCCGTACCAAAGGGGCACAGGATGACATTGCAAGCCAGGCAGTGGCATCCTGGCATGCACAAGATGCCAGTACCAGTTGCAAGAAGCCTCCTCTGCCAGTGGCACCCTCGGCTGCTTCTGCCAGAGGCAGAACAATGGCCATCGCCACGGGCAGCAGTGCCCACCTTCTGCTTGTCCTGATTGCTTGGGGCACCCATGGGGAGCAGGGCACAGGCCACCCCTGATCACAAAAGCTGGTCCAATTCTCCAGGATTTGGAAGAAATTCTGAGTCATCAGAGGGTGCTAGAGTTGCTGGAAGCAAATTTTTTGAACAGTTGTGGGCCCTTGGCTGAGGAGGAGAAAGAGTGGGAAGATGACAGACACCCAGAGCTGTGCCAAGGGGAAGACGTCAATGACAAGGAGCTGTCCCAAGAGGAAGACAGGACAGACCAAGAGCTGGCCAAAAGGGAAGACAACAAGGAAAAAGAATTGTTCTGAGGTGAATACAGGAGAGACCAAGATTTGTCCCAATGGGAAGATGACAGTGATAAACAGCTGTCAGCAAGGGAAGACAACAATGACAAAGGTATGTCCCAATGGGAAGATGACAATGACAAAGAGCTCTCCCACAGGGAAGACTAAAGTGACAAAGACATGTCCTGGTAAGAGTACAGGAGAGACCAAGAGCTGTTCCAAGGGGAAGACAATGAGCAACAGTTGTTCCAAGGGGAAGGCAACAATGACAAAGAGCTGTCCCAAGGGGAAGATAAAAGTGACAAGGAGCTGTCCCAAGGGGAAGACAGCAATGACAAAGAGCTGTCCCAAGGGGAAGATGACAATGATAAATAGCTAGCCCAAGGACAAGACAGGAGAGACCAAAAGCTGTCCCAAGGGGAAGATGTCGTCAGCTACAACACTTGGGACATCCCCTTGGACCCAACTGGGACCCTCATGCTACTCCCCAGGAGGGGCCCAGCTATCCCAGCAGCATGGACACAGAGGCGGCAGGAGAAGCATCTCATCTGAGTCTCTCCTGCCCCAGTGAGTGCCACGGACTCCAAGCCAGCAGCTGCTGCCCTGGCCAGAGCTCCTGAGGAAGAGGAGCATTGTGCACAAGAGGTGTCAACATCAGCAGCTTCTCCTGCCTTCAGTGAGCAGGTGGCAGCAGCAGGGGCAGAGAGTCAGGTAGCTGCCCCACACAGCCACTGATGCCCCACCCAGCCCTTGGCCCAGCTGGAAGCTGATGCCCTCAGCGGGCAGTGGGCAAGGGCAGTGGGAGTGGGTCAGTCCTGCCAGCACCAGAGACTGAGGAGGAGGCCTTGGCCAGGCAAGAGGAAGAGAGGAAAGACGACATCAACTGAGTGGTCCCAAGGGGGAGTCTACAGAGTCCAAGACCTGTCCCAAGGGGAAGGTGACAGTGACAAAGAGCTGTCCCAAGGGGAAGACAAGACAAACCAAGAACTGTCCCAAGAGGAAGACAACAGAGAGTAAAGCTCATGTACTCCTGCAGAAGAGAGGCTCTCCAACCCAATCCTGCCCCTCACAAGGCACAGGCATTTGGTCCACACAGCCATGTGCCAATCCACGCCTTACCTACCCAGATGGAAGCCCATGCCCTCAGTGATCAGCGGGCTCTCCACAAGCCATGCCCATCCTGCCTCAGGAAAGTGCTCTGGGCTCTGTGCAGGCTGTTCTGGTGGCCCTACATGTCAGGATGGCCAGAGGATTAGTGCCCTGCTGCCAGTGCCAGGCTGGCCCCTGGAGGTGGCAGCTGGCATTGAGCCTGTGCAGAATCCCAAGGGATGCAAACTGAAACAGGGATGCTGGATGAGAAAAGATGATTATGTGAGCAGGGAGCATTCCTAAAAAAAGAAAGTTTATGAAGGGATTAAGGGAGCCTAAACTGAGAGCAGGAATAAAACTAGAAGTGTCTGTTGCCTGCTTTCTACACAAGCTAACCAGAGCCTGACCATCACCTTTCTCCCCAAGAAATGAAGAACCTTCTACAACAAAACCACCTTTCTGGAATAGCAGCGTGGTTGCTACTCCTTTCTGTGTCCCCTCCAACTTCTCAACAGTGACTGATGGGACTGCAGGAAGTCATGAGCTCTCCCTGCTCACGTTATATTATTCTGAGAAGAATATTGTTTGAGAGGCCATAATTCTTTAAGAGATAGCACATGGGATAATTTTAATGAGCTATTGTATGCTATTACTACTTGCTTAGTCTCATTTCCTTCTTCTTTCTTATCTAAATTTTAGACTTGGCAGTGTTGTTCAGCCTAAGAAATTTAGCTGTACGTGGTCAAAGCCACAGTAATTCAGCTGTAACAATAATTCCCTCACACTCCTTCAGAAAATCTTAATAGAAGTGAAATATAATAGGAAGAAACTCGCTCTGGTGATTATAATACATCTCGTTTCTGATTCCTGGAAAGGCCTAGTCTTTCATGGAAGTTCTAAATAAGCAATAAAACACCAACAAATGAATGAGGCAATTAGTGATGTTTTTCATGGACAAACAGAAGAATCCCAAAAGTGAACCCCGGACAATATTTTTGGGTAATCTGATTGCTTGCAAGTTAGATTTGCGTTAACTATGGCAGGTGAAATCCTGGAGAACTATGGTCCTGTAAGTCTATGTATTGCAAAAGTGACGGAAACACTTTACATTAAAGAGGTTTTTAGGAGCCTAAGCATTTTCCTTTTCCTTTTTTTCAACATACAGTGTTTAAATTCACTTCTGCACTATTAAGGATCCAAACACAGACTGCGGTACTAAATGAGAAAGCAAATTTATTGGATAAAGGCTTTTTGTTCAGCGGGTTTTGAAAACTAAGTGATCATAGCATGTACTGGTAATTAATTATACACCTGTCTCACTGTCTATACTGAACAATTAAATCATTCACAGAGAGGAAAGACATAGCTCAATTCCTATACTCTCATTTGGACCAAGGTATGGCAAATATGGGCTGGATTACCCTGTCAATATCTCACTGAGAAATAAAAAGTACAAAAGAGAACAGAAGAACTCAGAGTAGGGAAAGTTTTTGATTGGAATTCCATTAAATCCAGTTCTCCTTTGGAGAACTGTGTCACATACATCCTCAAATAAAAGGTCAAGGATTCTCTTCAGCACAAAGATTACAGGGAATCCAGGTTTGTTTTTTGTGACAAAGCTAAAACCCAAACATGGCCTAACGTTTTCTTTTTCAGTGGAAAAGTAACTTTTTTTTTAAATACAATAAAATATTGTATACTGTGACTGATATATTAGTATATTTTCCTACTTGGTATTTAAAATTTCCTGGTACATTCTTGAAAAATCCACCTTTCCTAAGCAGTCACTGAAGGAGAAAACAGGTGCATTTCAAGGACTCACCCACCTAACACTGGAGTAAAAATTTAGACACAATACAGATTGCTACCTTCCCCCCCCATGGACTGACAGGAAAACTAAGCACTTACTTCAAAATTCTCATTTAGTGTCTGCTATGTGAACGCAGAATGAGTCACATCTCTAAATATTCCCTGCAAGAGGAGCAAAGGTTTTTACTGTTTTACCTTGAACACCCATTCCTCCGAAGGGATTAGTCCAAGGATATTATTACAAGTTTCAAGGGAAAGGCAACTATAATTAAGGCTACACAGTGCTTTCCATTAAGATTCTGCTTTCAACTGCTAGTTCATTTTGAATGGGAAAATTCAAACTTACAATGTCATTTAAAGAAGAAAAAAATACAGCTTTTTCACTTTCTTTTTTTTTTTTTTTCAGATGATTACTAGTACCTTCATGCTGATGAGCAGGATTTGATACTCTGCACCAAGGTAATAAAAATATGAGAGATGTAACTACCCTAAGAGCCTGCTCCTGCTAGACTCTCAAATCACCTCTTCCTAACAAAGTCTTGTTAAAATTCAGCAGGTACACGCTCTGGGGATTCGATATATGCTCAATGTGTGCAAGGTCAAGGGGCTAGACATCACTTTTCCTTGCTGTTCCTTTCCCTGGCAGACAAGGGCTGCTATAATATGAAGCAAAAGCCAGGAGGCAGGGGATGGGCTCTGCGGTTCCCTCTGTGTTGTGCCCGAGACCAGTGCCCAGACTCTGAAGATGAGAAGAAAGACAAAGGCAGCCACTCATGCCACAAAGGAGGAAGGAGCAACCAGAGGGAAATATTCAAGATTAGTGAAAAAGAGGAAGATGAGAAAGTTCACATGAGAGAGTTCTCAGGACTCTGACTGGGGTGTTGGATCAGAAAGAAGCGCGAAAACAGTACGTGGGAAGAAGTTGGAAAACGAGGTACAGGAGAATGAAACTCCTGTAGTCAGCTGGGGAACATTCCCTTTCAAAACACGAACTCAAACATCTGACCCCAGTGAAACAGACAAAATGTGTGGGACTATATTACAAAACAACTGCCAATTTTACTTACTTAACTTGCCCATGTAGAAGCCTGAACCTCACCAATGACCTTCCTGAGCCCGATACAGAGTAAATAAAGTGTGCATGGGTTTCCCTTCTTTTATTTTTTTTCTTGGTTTGGTTTAAGTTTTAAACCCCAGAGATTTGCCTTAAAGACATATTGTAACATTCAATTCTGTGAAATTGAGAAGTTATATAAGAAAACCTTAGATAACGCAGCATTTTCAACCTACTGTTTGATACTCTGCCCACAATGGCTGTCTACAATTTTCCTCCTCCTTCCAGAAGGATAGCCAGAAACAGAACTTTATTCTATAGGGCCCCAGTAAAGTGTCAATGGTATTGATTCTCATCACGTTTTGTGACCATCTCTCTCCATCTAGTTTTCTTTTCCTCTGCACTCTGTTGCTATTAAAAAAAAGTAGTAATTTAGTTTTAGAAAATAAAACTCATGGTGGTTCAATACACCAAAATTGGACCTTACTGTTACTTAAAGCTCAGGCCTCTGTCAATATATCAGTTAATGCAAATCATCTAAAAATATAGATGTTGAGTTTCTAAAGAGTAATAGAAGGATGCAAAAATCTGTATTGGAAGTTGGGCTCTCCTTTCTAAAGTTTTTTTTTTTTACACTGCACTAACACTCTTAAAAAAAATGGTGGAGAAGGTCAGATTGGCCGGAAAAATTAGAGGAGAACTTGTGCTTCCTGTTCTGTGTACCTTCACATGCTGCATCTATTGCCACAAGCTCACATGGGGAGGATGAAAGCTGAGAGATGTAAGAAAGGCATGGAGAGATTTGCATGTGGACCCCTGTCTTTTATCCTTTTCCTTTGCTCCTGCTTCCTAGTCCATGTAGCAATCACAACACTGGTGTTTGATATAGGCTCCTCCAGGGCCGAGGTCCATCTCAGCCTGGACTTATGGCTTGCACCCAGAACATCTGAAAGTCCCTGACTAAAGAGCTATTCCTCCTATTCAACCCACACACCTTTACGAAAAACTGTCCTCAAACAGTTCTTTAAAAAGGAGATATTTTCTTCATAATTGGGCCATCAAAAGCCCAATACCTTGTTGCCCAGACCATGCAGTCTTTGTACTTGTGCTTCAATCAGATTTTTGATAGGCAATTTATCTAAAATAACCCTAAATATCCTTAGCTGTGGTTTCAAGTGAAAACATTGTGCCGCACATTGAGTCAAATTTTGTGTTCAACGTCAGAAATTTCTGACAGGTATTGTGCCCTGCTAAGAATGATGCTAAGGTTAAAGCGTGGAGGATTCACCATAGTCAGTGGATTCATCATTTCATTTGCTTGTTTCTACTTTTGAGGCTTTACTGGAAACATGCTCAAAGACCTGAGATTCTGAGGTTGCTGTCATTGAAAGGGACCCTGTCATTGAAACATTAAAACTAGAAAGGTTCAGAAAATAAATAAATTTTACAAAAGGAAAAAACTATGAAATTCATTTTACAGAACTGCTTCACTATGTGCTGCCCACCAGGGTCCATCCTCCTCTAGGCAGTGGCCAGCTCTAAATACGAAAAGTAGAATCATGTGACAGATACTGCAGTGAACTTGGGTAAATCAGTTTTATCTCTCTACTGTCTCTTGGAATAGAGTTAACATTGAATGATAGGAAATATTCACATATTGGTGAACAGAAAAATAAGAATACTGATGCTTGCATAAAGCAAATTGAAACAGGCAGCAACATTATAAAGATTATTTTAATATGAAGTGAATGGCAAGCACTTGATACAGAGGGGATAATATATTGATTTTTCTCATTCTGCACTATGTCACTAAGATCAATGGAAGTCACTTACCTATATCAAGGCAATTATAATATGTGGAATTATTTATAGAATAGCTGCTTCAGGTACACACCAATTGCAGCATCATAGTGGTTAGAGTTAAAACCAGAAGACAAAACCATCTATTACATATTGTAAATGATAAAGCTTGCTGTCATTGTTTCACCACATTTTTCATAAGCTAAAGAAAGAACTAATAGAAGGATTTTTGTACAGCTTTTTTTAAAGAAGCAATAAACATTTTATAGTTTATCACTACAAGATAACAATTCCATTTACAAACTAAGTCATTAAAAAACTAGAAGTACTTTCCAGAAGTGGGTTGTGCAGTGTACACTGAAGCAAATACACTGAAACATCTGAAATTGTTCTGGATTGCTCAAAATTCTGGGGGCATCAAAGAAGTCGAAAAGCAGCAGCACACAGAAACCCAGATCTCCAAACTTCTGGTGGCGAGAAAGCATGAACCTGTAAATACATGCTTCCCTTTTACAACAGTCAGCAAAGCTGTGTCAGCACTGGTAGGAAAAGAAAAAGCTTTACAGCTACCCAGGCACCTTTATAATTTTCATATCTCAAAACGATGGCATTTCCAATAAAGGCTGCTTTTGAATCACCATTTATTTTTACAGCTTACTTAGTTTCACAGTACTCTCTATCTCCTACTGTTAACTCTTGAAAGAAGCCTTTCAAAAATCAATCCAGTCTGTTAGGATTCTTGATGTTAAAATTGAATTTTTCTTGTCTATTTGTTCTTTTGAAAGGCTTAAAAAGCAATTTGTAACCATTGGCATAAAGGGATTTGATTGATAAAGTTCAACAAAATGATCTAGAGAAGATTTATTGGTGGAAAACTGCTAAAATTGTAAATTAAATGGCAAACAGTTTTTCTCTGTGTGCTCTTGAAACAAAATAGGTTCTTTCAGATGTGAAAATCATTCTAAAAGCTTCTACAAGTAGTTAATGAAGATTTTAGAAATGCAAAACATAATCTTTCAAATAAGAAGCTACAACAATAATCAAATAAAAAGAAACTATAAAAGTCCAAGTGTCACAATGACTACAAAACAAGCAGGGAGATCTCATTCACACAAACCTCAAAAACATAGCTGCCAAGCTTCCCTCAGGAAAAATACAGGAGATTTAGCTGAAATGCCATTATATCTCTTGCTGGGGAAATTATGGCTTTTTTTTTTTTTTTTCTCCTCTCTTCTGCCTGTCTGCTCTTCCCAGCTTGCTCTCCCAAATTGCCTTTCTCTGCAAATCACCTTTCTCCACCTGCCAATGAGAGGAGTGCCCAGCTGGAGGGTCCTGTACTGCTCCAGGGAGAAATGCCAGTGTCCCTTCCACCACTGCTCCAGCAACTGAGGGGCAGTGGGGAGGAAGAAGCAGTCCCTGCTGAATGACCGTAGCACCAAAGACAGAAAAAAAAAAAAAGCACCCCAAAGCCAGTTCTTAAACTGCCTGACCAACTCTCAGTGGGAGCACCATGGAGCTATGTACTGTGTTCCCGTTTGACACTTTACTCTTCTGTTCTGAATTTTTGGGCTTTCATTCACCAGCTCATGAGGTAAAAAAAAAAAAAAAAAAGTAAGTGGGCTGCTGTTTTTCTTTTTTTAACTTCCAGTTTTGTGAACAGTGTTATACTGATGGAAGTTCGCTTCATTAAAAAAATATATTTATTTATTTATTATCCTGACAGTGCAGGTTATTTTTTGTATGCTACTGTCACTACTTGCAAGGCCTTTGCTTTAATACTCAGACAACTGTACCACCCAAGTCAAAATTATTACCTTCCATCCAACACACCTTTCATCTACTTTAGTGTCAGGCTGTTTCAAATTCATTTATAGGGTAAGAGCAGGATAAAGTTTTTCTCTGTTTAAAACTACAGCAAAACCATAGACTTGACAGTGTTGTAGTGGGGCTTCAGCCTCATACATCCGTCTCCTAGTTTATTTTTTAAGCATTCTCCAGATTTTTTTGAATTTTCACCATTCTTTTGTGACTCCAAATTACTGTTACCTGCAAATATAACTAACGCGTTAATTTTCTCAACTTTCAAACCAGTTACACGATATAAAACCACTCAAAGTTGCTTATATTTTAATCTACAAAAACCTGCTAGACTTTTGTACTAAGAAGTTAGGGTTTTTTTAAATCATGTATATGTCTGCAAAACTTCTCCAATCCACTACTCAATGTTATTCTAACATAATAACAATTTTATATAATTAGTTTTCCTGTATCTGGTAATTTTCTGTAGCTAAATACATTTCTGTATTTATTGGAGACATAACAGAAAAAAACAAAAAAAGTATTTGAAATGCCAACACAAATGAAATTTAACACAGAAAACTCAGAATAGATAAAACATGTAGTTATGAAAGACTGCACACAAGTCATTCACTCACTGAATTACTGCAGAGACTGAGGGATTTATGCAAGGTAAGGATACATATAAAACAATATACCTCAGTTTAATACATCACACTGCACCAGCACCTTGTGAACCAACTCTACATCTGAGCCATTTCAGTCCTCTGCTCATTTACTCTTTGTAAAATTACCCTTTTTCTTTAAAATATCTATCTTTGCCAAAAGACAAAAGGACCCTATGCATGTAAACCTACAGTATTAATCCCAATGTTAAACACCTAATTTGACAATACAAAATATTAAGGTCAAGAATTACCCATTACAGATTTTAAACATTACTTAATACTTAAGTACGTAATACTTTAAGCTTACTTAACATGTTATTCACAAATCCAACATATAAACAATTTGTGTTTCACATAAATGCAAGATATGATTCAGTTATTTCTTTGCAGGCTGACCAGAGTATTTTCTGTTAGTTTTGTAGTGATCTTTGTTTATATATTATTCTAATGTTGTGGATAAATTTTTTTAAACTCCCATAGACAATATTATTAAAACCATTATGATATGATTAAAACCATGTGATTAAACTCATTAAAACCAATGATGAAAGTTTTTTTATAGAATCTAGCATCTGGATTATTTTATGATCAAAACTTGTTCGCTCAATGGGTTTTTTTTATTCATCAAAGATTCAGGTAATCAGAAATCTTTACATCTTCTAATTACACATTCTTGATTACATCAGTCTCAATTTCAGCATAGTTGCAATTTAGAATAACACATTTTAATTAATTTTTTTAAAGCACAGTAAAGATTTTATCAGATATTAGTGGCAAGCACCATCTGTCCAAAGCTACGTGGTTGTTTCTTGTATTTTTAATAACATGAGCTAGTAAGAATTAGTGACTGTAACAAATGCTTATTTTGCTTTCCCAGTATTTGTGTAAATTTTATACAATTTATTTAACCAATATGTAAAAGTTTTAAAAAGTATTCTTAAAACAGAAAAGTAGCTCCTATTTACCTTGGTCAAATTCTATGGTGGGTGAGTTGATACTTGGAAAGTTTCATATATCTGTCTCAGAAACTGTTAATTAGTGATAAAACACACAGTTGCAAAGACCCTGCAGGCAAAGAGCGACTTACCAGCTGGCACACCGCTGGTCAGCTAAGTCAGGGCTGGGTTTATGGCGCCCTTAAAACCAGCTTTAAGACGGCTCAGTACTGCAGTCCCTGGCTCAGCTCAAAATGCGAGGGACACGCAAAAACCTCCACGTACCTTCTCATACAGTCCAGTGCCCGGATGAAGAAGTCCTTGTGAAGCTGATGCTCGTCCCTCAGGATGGAGCACTGCTCCAGCGTCACCGACATGGATGTCCGGTCTTTGGCACTTTTGCAACAGGTGAAGCGGACGCCGTTCAGCTTCCGGCAAATCTGAAACACGGGCAGGCGTCAAAGGTGGGCCCTTCTCACGCCAGGCAGACTGTGCAACTCCTACAGCTTCCCAATCCCAGAAGATGAATACAGAGAACTACAGCGTTTCTCGAGGAGAAAAGAGCTATGAAAAGATTTCGTAACTCCAGCCTGGATCCTATGGCTGCTGACCTGTGTCACTTATTAGCACTGCCTATGCTGTTATGCCCATGCTGGCATGACACAGTGCCACTAAAGATGAAAATGTTGTGCTGAAAAGAACTGTAAATTTTTCTTTTGTTTATAAATTTGCAGCATTAACACTCTAGAAAAACAGCACCAAGAGATTATAGCTATATAGCCCACTTCCATTTGTCCAAATGACACATTTTAAAAGAACATATTCAGGGCTTCTGTCAGCAGGACAAGCCTAAAATAACCCACCCAACTGAGGAAAAGGAAGCCCTTATCACATTTAGGAGAGTGGTGCACACAACCTTGTACTGCAGTCACAATCAAGTCTCTCTCCTGCCCACCCCAACACCCCCCCAAGGGAGGCAAGAAACAGATGGTGGACCCAACAAAAAAAAAATCTACCATACTTAGTCCTAAGCATTTTTAGCAAGTTACTAAAATATCTACACACACTACAGTTTACCAAACCATTAAATCCAATTTTCTGAACTTGAAATAAAAAGGATTTGTGTTAGCCTAGGCTATAAAAGGAAAAGCTGCTTCATGGTTTCTTCACTTTCTCTGACAACCACACTATTCAATGAAAACTTAATGGTCTGAATATCTGATGAATAAAGAAAAACCTTGATAGATCTTAACTCAGACACATGAACACAGCAGACTAACTCCTCGTGAGGGTATGGATTCAGACACATCTGAAATTAAAGCCTTTATGCTCAACAGGTAAACTGTTCCATGTATTTTTTTCCATATGAAAACTTAACACAAATGACTGCCATGGATTGTCTACTTTCACTGTATACTTCAACAAAATTATAAGGGACAAGGGAAACATGACATTTTTTAAGGACAATTTCTCACCTTAAGAATCAATCTGTGGTTGTACCAGCCCATTAGTTTATACTTTGGGTTCAAACAATATTTTACTAGAAAAAGAAGAATTTGAAGGAGAACTGCTGTGCCCAAGTGTGGGTCTACCTTTCCCCTGATATTATTTGTCCTTTGCTTGCTCCTAACCCCAGAGGAGCATAGGTATAACAGTACCAAATCCTGAAATGATTATAAAAATGGGCAAGGCAATAAATTACAGCAGTAATCATCCTAAGGAACTTCCCAGCTTGGCTATCAAGTGACAGCTTGCAGGATGAAATTGGAACATGATCTTCATAATGTCACTTCAGCAAATAAGCATTTCTTCATCTGTTAATTGCATTCTCAGAAATTCTATTAAAATCAATGGCCCAGAAAATACATACAGTCTTTAAGGTCTTTGCAATAGCATGGTAATGGTGATCTCAAAAGTTTAGTTCAGGGAATCAACTAATTGAATCTATCTTAGAAACCAAAGAGGTTCAGGGTAGTGAAGGAGAAATTATGAGTCTTTCTTCCGTCCTATAATTCTAAATTTTAAAACTTAAATCTGCTTAAAAATTTGAACAGTTGCATTGGGATTTAAATAAAGTACTATATGTTAATTTTCTTAAATAATGCTGTGAATTGAAGTTAACTGCCTAACTGAAGAGATTAATTCTCTTTACACTAGTCTCTTTGGAAGTCCATGAGTCATTGTGACAATTTGACATGAATGAGTCATAAAAACCACCCAGGTAATTATTCTGGATGAGTGGTGGGTTCTGATGCAGGGAAGGGAGACTAAATCCCAAATCTAGGCTGACAGCACACAAACAAAGCACTGGCTAGTGAGAGTTGGTTTTCAACTGAGAAGCATTCTAGGTACCACAAGCAAATTACTACAGCCACCCACAAGCTTACTTTTTATTGAATTTCAGTACAAATGTCTCAATTTTAAAGTGGACTAAATAGAAAACAGTATATTAAGTTAAATAATGAAATTAAGAAATCCTTAGGTGCAGATTTAAGGAGAAATACAGGCTAACCTCTTAGGTTAGCCCAGATAAATCCTTAAAATGACTCAGTTCCCTAAGCAGCTGCAGACAAACAAAATAAGTAATTACAATGGGCAAACACAATACTCTGATGCTCTAGAAATCTAATAAGGGACAATAGCAAATATATAGTAATAGCATCATATGAGAATACATGGTTTATCATTAGTGTCTAGCCCAAATTTTATTCTCAATTTTGCTCACTTATTTCCCAAATATATTGAAGATATAGGAGGAGGAGAAATAGACTTAACTTTTATTAGATTTATTCTCACAGTCCCAATACAACAGGGATTACATGAGGTGCAGATACATGTGCACATCCATGTAGAATCTCATGCATCTACTGCAATAAAAAAGTGATATTTCACTGCTACTGCAATAATCAAGTTATATCCTTATTTCCTTTTCAGTAAATAAATGGAACATAGTGTAACAGTGTGTAGATCGATGCTTTCAGAAATACACACTTCAGAAAGTTACTGTAAGGTAACCTAAAGACAAATAGAATTCAGACAAGGAAAAATCTGAAACATTCTGTATGTCCAAAGACTACATTTTACCCATGAAATTATTTTCAGGGAACCCAGACTAGATGGTAGAATAAGACTTTCTGTATCCAAAGATTAGGCACATTCTGCTATATTCTTTGTAGCTCATTTTATACTATCCTGTACTGATATATCTTTTACTTTTTCCAAAAGCAATGTTTCATAGCAACTGCAGAACTGGTACTGCAAGAAAAGCTTATATTTTTACTTACAAAGGATTTATACTTCAATAGCATGTGATAATATTTATTAACCACATAGCAAAATGTTACTAGCAATATGAAAGTTACAGCAGTGTTATTAATACAAAGACAAAGTTAATATTGTCTTTTTCCTGGTCTTAATGAAAAGTCATGGAAAGTTTTATTAATAATTTTGTATCAAATATTTATTTTCCTTGAAGGGTATATACATTTGAAAGTCTCCCAAAACACAGAGTCTTGCTTCAGTTTCAGCAGATATCAAAGACTCAAGTCCTTGCTTGTATAAGCAGGCAGAGATGCCAAGGGTACTCTTCTAAACCTAAGACAGTTAGCTGTCTGAATTTCACATTCCTGAAAAGCTGGAGCTCTTTGTAAACATCTGAGGCTTGTGGGTTTTTTAACATGTATGTGAAAACCCCACTCAATTGGGAAACAGAAAGGAATTATGTGATTAAAGCAAAGTAAGTATTAATCATTGTTTGATAAACAATTTTCTTTGTGTTCTCCTTGTGTCTGAAGGTCTGTCCTTTTCACATCCTTTGCGACACTTATTTATAAAAGTACTTTAATTACAAAAAATCATAAGGTGAATGCAGCAATAGTAAATAAAAGTCAGAGCAAGTAATCACATCCCACATCATACCTCAAGAGCTTATGGACATTAAATAAAATTTTATTTTGAATATCCAAGTTTCACGTTATCCATGAAGGGACATGATTTTAAACAAAAAAAAATTAGATACTGTAACTGTATTGTCGCTCTCGTATGAAGTGATGTATTTACAGCTACGTGTGATCACTCAAGGAAATGATTCTGCCCATGTAAGGGATGAGGGGCTTCCTCTGCCCAAAACCAGAGTCAGCTAGCTGAAGAAAAAAACATGCCCCAAACAAAAATCCAAAGCTCTTTTACCCTGTTACACAACTCAGTGAGATAAATGAAAAACCCTGCATCTGGGACAAAACAATCTCGAGCAGCAACCCAGGCCACAGACTGCCTGGACAGAAAAGGCCCTGGAGAATGAAGGGGACAACAAAGTAACCAAGACCATCTCTTGCTCAAACTCTATCCAGTTCTACCACTTCAAAAAGTGAGACAAAGAAAATATCTGTAATTTAAGTGGAGGAAGAAGAGATACATTCATGAGTGAGATGAGAAACTATGAGAACAGGTATGTTAGAGAGCTATTTCAGCACATCTACCTACTTTAATCATTGAGTTTTCCATTATACCCTTAAAATCCATTGCACTTACAATATCAGCAGGCATGTGAAAACTAGTTCATCATGTGAACCTATTTGAAAAAAGAGAGCTTACCGTTGCAGCCAGCCACATGATTTCTACATTCTTTCTCCTTTTGGCCTGGATATTTTGATGGAGATTTTCTAGCAATCCCTTTAAATCATTTTGTTCTTGAAAATGTGGTAGACCTAGAAAAAAAGGATGATAAGAGTGCTCATTATGGTAAGGCTGCTGATATGGCTTTTCCCGGCTTAAAGAATGCCCATAATAAAGCACAGGTCTATTATTTACAGCCTTGTTTGGGAACAAAGAATGGAAATTACCAGTTAAATATTTAGATAATAAGCAAACCTTATGTCTTTCTGAGTATTGAGTTGTCCTCCCTAAGATATTCACTTAAATTTGGAAAACTAAAGTGTCTTCAAGTTTTATAAATGGATGGTGAAAACCAAAACCAAGTCTCTGCTGTAGTTCTGTTCATCAACTATTACAGACAATCAGTGTAAATCAGAAGGAAAAAAACCAAAGTGTATTAAAACCTACCTTGATGGGATGACTTTTTTTATTTTAAGTCAAAATATTTTGCCTTTGTTTTCAAAATTAAAGATCTGATTTTTGCTTTGAAATGATGCCTTAGTTCCTTGTATAACGTAACATGAGGGTTAAACAGCACAGAATATCCCCTCTAAATTTTAACAAAGGATATTTCTCAGTCTGAAATTAAATGGGGCTTCAATTTTGAAGTACAAAATAATTTCAGGTTTGCTTAAAATTCAAAATCTTACCTTCTTGTTCTGCGTATGGCAGCTGAGCTAAAGTTTAATTTATTATATATCTCTATCAAAAATTCAAGAGTTTCTGTTTCATATGTATACATAGTAGGGGTTTGTTACCTTTATCTTCCCTAGTTTTGAAAATCAGTAGAAACAACTAAAATCTGTTTTTTGAAATTATTTCTTATTATGGTGGTGAAATAAATAAAAATCTAATTATAGTTATCACAAAAAAAGGCTCAGAATCAGCTGAAACAAAGTGAAACCAAACTGATAAATGGATACAGTGTCTTCAACAAGAAGAAGTAAGTTGTTCCATTCACTGGGAAAAAAAACCCCCAACAATCCAAGATTTATATTCAATTGAAAGTGTAAAAATGAGGTAACTATTAATGAAGGTCAATATCTGTTCTCCCAATCTGATCAAAGCTGGAATGATGCCTCTTATCAACAGGTTTTATACCTTTAATATCTAACAAATTCTGTAGTTTCCCTTATCCATGATGCTTAGTAAGAAGCAATTTAAATATACTCAAAAAGAACTATTCAAAAAATGTCTCAGTTGCCTTTCTCATATTGTGCTGCCTAAAACAAAAAAAACAAGCAAACAAATAAAAGCTGGAAAAAAAATACATCCAAACTAGTTTAGTAATAATCTGGCTGTGGATTGTTTTATCTGTGTATTATACACTTAGATAATGCAGAGCACATAAAAATACATCACAACCTGCTAGACAATTATACTTATGCTGCATCTGTTTCTTTAAAACACAAAGCACACAAAGACAAAAATGCTTCAAGATTATGGGAATGTATCACTAGGTAAACATTTTATTCCTTTCAGGCAGTTTTCCTTTGGTTCACAGCAGAAAATTCAACATCACAGAGAGGTGACTTCATGATAGGTAAAGCAAGACTCTCCTAATTTATAACCTTGGCTGGAAGTTATCTATTGCTTAAATTCCTTGTGCCACTAAGCAGTATTAAACCATCAAATCAGTCTCAGATCATAAGACTCCCTAAGAGGGAGGAGCCTGGAAGTAAAGACAGACTCACAGATGGTGAAAATGCATGTACTGCTACAGGCATTATTGATGCTATGAAGGAAAACCTTTATCCTTGCAGGATTTTGAAACCATGCATGCGTCTCTCTTCTCACACTGGGACAACGGGATGCTGTGGGTGTTACATAGCAAACCAGCAACAGCAAATTTATGCCTTCAGCTCCTTAAATTGAGTTTCAATCTGTTGTTTTCAATTAACTATGTACTACTAAACAAAAATCTTATATTTTTGGACTCTTGATATCATTAGCTATTCTGTAAAAGCAGTACTGTTGTGGTGCCTAAACCAGAACTGTATTTGATTGGCATTTTTGGTAGTAATCTTTTGGAAACACACTGTTATTTTCAGGATTTCCTATGAAAGAATTAAAGAGGATATGAAACAGATGAATGACAGAGGGTATGTTCATCTCAAAGAAGATAGAAAGTCAGTGTTTGGGATATACAGCTACAAGCTAGAATATTATTGACAAGGGGAATTACAGAGATGAGAGAAAAACTAATAGAAAATAAAAAAAATAGAAACTCCCTTTCTGGGAGCGGAAAATTGAATTCTTTAAAATGGAATACATGAATGAAGCAGCAGGCAAGTGAGGTTGCCAAAGGATGGTGGATGCAACAGCCTGGTAAGCAGGGCTGTGAGTCCTCAAATTCTGTCGGGCTTTATGAGCACTATTTTAAACTAACAGCTTTGGGAGCCGGGTCCTGCATTTATTTTGTAGCAGAGATTTGGCTCTACAGGAAACTATCTGGAAAGGTGGGACAAAAACATCAAAAAGCCATCAACACTCTCTCTTGGCTACACCACCCAGGATGCTGCCAGACTGTATGGAGGTTTATCTTCCAGAGGTGGGGGAACAGGGGAGGGACTGAAGTCCTCCCTCAAATGAACAAGTTGGAGAGCTTCACTTTTTTCCAGGGAGCTGGTTTAAAAGGCACATTCCTCCAAGGCAAAAGAGTGATTCTGTACAACGGCCTGGAGCTACTGGGAAGGGCAACAGAACCAGCAGGTGCTTTGTGTTCTGAAAAAATTTGTACAAAGAAGAGACTCAGATCTTCAAGGTAGAGAAAAATCAAGAAAGCAATAATAAGCAGAAAAGACACTATGAATTAGACAAGCATAGTTCTCAAAAGCCTGCACAGTCTGGAAAAAGTCCAAGATTATGTGGCTCACTAATAATCCTGCAGGAAGACAGTACAAGTTTAAATTCTGTTAATGAAAAGCAGGCAATACAATCTGCATGCAAATTTTTGCTTTTATATAATCAAATCCATTTATGAGGTAGCAGGTCTACCTTAGACCTAACCCCAGATGAGGTTAGTTTTCCAAGGATATTTTCTTGGCAGGATTCCCCTAAATTAATTACCTAACTTCTTGTTTGAGTTTCTCTGTAGAAATCCTAGAAATACTAGACCTGTGGGTGGATGAATGGCATGCTGCCCACCATTTAGGAAGAGAGCTTTCACTTCAAATTAACAAATTAAAATCATCCTGATCTAAAAGATAAACATGTATTCATACACAGTGACACAAAACAAAGCTTTGCACAGGATTTTAACCAGCAGTATTCACCATGAGGAGTTACACACATCTCCTGCAGGATCACAGATCTTCAGATTCAAAAGATTCACATCTCACCCATGCAAAAAAAACCCCAAACCCCAAAAAACAGAAGAAGCAGAGACCTAAATCCAAGGTATTTCAAAATCAGGCTGTAAAATCTGCAACATTTGGGACTATGGCTATAGTTTAGGCATTAAGACTACTTTAACAGGATTAGATTGATGCAAATCATCTTATTGGTCTTTGCTTTCAATAACGAGAGTAACAGCACAGTAATGTTCATGTTTATGATACCAAATTTCTATAAAATTAGAATGCAGGGCCTATTTTAATGAAACCATGTTATTCATATCATTATGATGTGGCTCATTGCTTGTATTTGCATCTGCAGATTTCTCAGTGGTTCACCATACCTCAATACATTTTCAGAATAAGAATAGAGGGAATGACTGAAACGGACGAAAATTCCCACTATTTCTGTACAAATACAGAAGATATTGTCCTCTACTTGAAATATTAAGAAACTTACTATTTTAATAACTTAAAAGAGCTGTTTAGTTGATCATTACTCTGTTTCACTCCCCTTGTAGTTTCTACTGTGGCATTAGGCCTGCAATCACTACTGACTTCAGCAGGGCTGTGTAGAGGTACAGAATGTTTAACTTTATGGAACAAGTTATGAGACTGAGGCCTAAATCTAAAAGCTGCATAGTAAAGTTGTGCTGACATTACTGTCTCAGAATCTTTCACCTATCAAAGCTTTCCAAAGCCATTTGGATATTGCGTTGTTTTGTACTCACAATCAGGAGGCATTTTTTCCGTAAATAACTTGTAATATTCTTTGAGGAGTTCTAAGTTTTCCTGGTTAATGTTTTCCTGCAAAGTGGTATCTCCAAACCTACGAAAATGCACAATAAATTATGAGAAAAAAACCACAACAAAACCACAAACCAAACCAAAGATAAATTACCCTTCAGAATTATTTCTTTTCATAAAGAAATAACTTTGATTTTTTTTTTAATTATTTGTTTTTTCCGGTGTTGAGTGTACTAGATTTTGTGAAACATGCAGTTGTTAAGCTCTTGTGTGCTTTGGAACTAATATTTGGGAACGATGTCATTACTCATGGATAATTCTTCCAAAAATTTACGAAAGGAGTAATCCATTTACAAACATGCAATAAAGCACATATTCTTTTTGCCTTCAAAAATCCTGAATAAATGAAGAGGCACTTTGAGGGAATTTCAAATGGCACCACAAGCAGAGAACACCAACTCCTACATCTCTTACTGCTGCTGTTGCTTAGATATATTAATTTCT
Organism: Chiroxiphia lanceolata; assembly: GCF_009829145.1. Lineage (NCBI taxonomy): Eukaryota > Metazoa > Chordata > Aves > Passeriformes > Pipridae > Chiroxiphia > Chiroxiphia lanceolata. The sequence goes on from NC_045640.1 coordinate 64,337,886, forward strand.
ACCAGAGCTGGACCACATTGAAGAGATACAAGATGGAAGAGATGTAAGTGTCAGATGGAAAATCTTCTGAAGAACTAATTTATGCTCTGGTCTGAGAATGCAATAAACAGTCAAACTGATTAGTCCTCTGGGCCCTTTCTGCCCCACACTGCTCCTGGGCTGTCAGTTATCTTGGTTTCTTGTATCTGGAACTAATGAGAGAACCATTTCTCCTCCAAGCAGTAATTTCACCATTAAACTCCACAGTGTTATGACCCGCAGCACAGCTGATTTAAGCTCGCAGCAGCACAGACCTCAGCGGTCACTCCAGAGTGCTGCAGCTGCCTCAGGAGCATGTTCTGGGGTTACCTGCAGCAGTCAGGTTTGCTGGGAAGGCATCACCCAAATCCTCATTATTCTGCACCTCAAAAAACCCCAGGATGCCATTGAGCTCATCCATGAACCAACTATAGCTACGTAAACAAATATCTTTCTCTCTAAGAACAAGATTTCTACAGCAGTCAAATTTCACATAGGTTGAAGAACCAAAAAATAAATCTCATGGTATCTGTGCTACTGGAGACATGAATGTAAAGACAAGAATGTCCCTTAGGCAGTTGAGGCCAAGCTTTTGCAACCTATCTTTAGAATAGCCTTGAAATGGGGAAAAAGAAATGGATTACAGGAAGAGAGGCACGGGCAGGTAAGTGAGAAGTTCAGAGAGAGAAAAGGGAACACAAATTAGAAGATACCAAATATACTGCTACATCATGCACAAGGGAAGCAAATATTTAAATGGGCCAAAGAGGGAGAGAAAAAAGATCTGTGCTTTCTCAGCAGCCATTGCTGCAGTGCCACATGAGAATGTTTCTCTTAAATCAGATATATTCTCAAGTGTACTTTATTGAAAAAAAAGGGGATGTTTTCAACTAATAGAGTAAAACTTGCTAGAAAATTACCACAGAAATGTGTTTCTATTCTCATGTTCGTTATCCCACAAAAAACTCCGTATTTTTTCCCAAAAAGCATACGAGGCGTTTCCAATCTCAAAGACCAATGTGCAACATTAGGAGTTAAGTAATATTTTTAATTAAGTCAAAAGCAGACAGTAAATGCATGCAGGAAAGCTGTTTCTTCATTGAATAATCCAACTTGATTTGCCTGATAGATATTAATACACATCCATACTTATAGATCTGCAGATAGTGGTTTTTTCATTCATGGATTTCTTTGTGCACGACGTAAAATCACCACGGTGAACATTCTTCCTGCCACTTCACCTGCAAGCCTGACATCTTTGCACACCAACTCCTGTACAAGTCCCCAGATAACCAGGCTGTTTCTAAACCTTGTCAAATCTTTCTTCAGGACATTTGCTACACACAATCCTTCCTGCCTATCCCACCCATGTAAGCTCTCATGACCTTGCCTCTTGGTTACTGCATAATCCTTTTTCTCTGATTTTGGAAAAATGACTGTGTCCTAGTCCCAATTGTCATGTCTGATTGTGTTGCTTTCATACATTATCACTCTGGGCATGTCTCTCCTCTCAGCACTTTTTTTTTTATGGCATCCAGAATAAGCTATTTTCATTTTCAAGAATCTTCTAAGTTCTCTAACCAACCACTCAACTGTTTCAGCAGTAAAATGCCAGTTTTTACTGTCTTTTGATTCACTTTGTCCCCATTTCAATTTTCTACCTAAATTTTCTCACACATCACTCAGTTTCAAGAAGTCTCCCATAAACATAAACATCCACAAAGCTATCTCCTGGCATTCCTTAGTAGTCTCCCTTACAAAACTGATTTTCCTTGGCTGACTACAAAGAACAGAAGGTGAAATTTCTGTTGTGCTTAACTTCTTGTCTATTGTTCAGGTCAAGGGCTTTTCATTGTCTCCCTCTATTTCCCCAGATATGCTTTTGTTTTTGAGCTTGTAGTGAATGCAATCTGTATTATGTCTTTTGGATGTTCTGTTAATAAAACCAGTTTAAAAAAAAAAAAAAGCTTAAAAAAAAAGTAGCTTGCCTCTGTTGACATCTACCTTGTAGTTTTAGCATTGCACAAATGTGGTAATTTAACGTGACCGACTGATATCCTTCTCTTAGAAGAGAAAATTAGTAGGTTGGTGAAACCTTGGCTTTTATCATACTAATTAATTAGTTTCCAGCAATCCTTTCAGAGGAGTAATAGCAACATATCAGCCTTCATGTTTCTACAAACATACTACTAATGCATTCCCTATTACTAACTACCACCTCTCAACCCTGGAAAAAAGCCCTAAAGAGCTGAGAAAAATTATCTCTATCTAGCTTATAACTTGTACAGCATTTTCAACCCCACCTATAAGATATAAGAATTCTGAATTTTCAAACTCTTCTTTGATAATTTCAGAGTACTGTATACAAAAAAAATTCTACATCTGTAAAATAGAATTCAATTTTCTATCTGTATCCATAAGAAACTTGGCATTGACTCTGTGAAATGAAGCCCTTCCTACAGTCATATCTTCACTTGGACTCTCATTGTTCTGCACTGCTTCATAACTTGTGTTTATTTCCTTTAATACCTATTAAAATACACACTGAGTAAATGTGAGAAGGTCCAAGAGCAAATAACAAAAAAAGATTTATTTCTAATCCTGAGAGATATCCTGTACTAGTGTGGAGTACTTGGACAGAAAATGAAACATGACTTTTTCTTACCTCTCTGCAAGTGTTTGCTGTTCATTGATTCCAACATTAAAGAGTACTGGATACATGCGAAGAAGCTTTCCTTCTTTAATCTCTTGTGGCAGCAACTCAAACATCTTTGCTGGAAGCTGGACCTCTATAATGTAATGCTCACTAGGAAAAATAAAAAGAAGAATAAGGATGGGAATATTGATTGGTTTGCTTAAAATAATCTTCCTAAATGATAGAGAACACGTAGACTTACAAATCAGTTCCTCCCTTTTTCCTTTAACTGAACCATAAAATGGGATAATTCAGCTTGCTTGTTTTAAGAGTATAACCAAGATATTTAAAAAAAAGGTAGATATATATAACTATATACTCTTGAAGTGACTTTACTGAAGTGAAAACAGGACTAATGATGAAAGCAACAAAAAAAGTCCTCTATTACCAAAATATCAATAAGAACACCTCAACCCTTAAAATGCATCTTTCTGAGAGTTACAAAACCAACTTCCTTCCAAAGTAACAACTTGATCCTGTATCCACTGTAAAAGTGGATATTCACAAATATTCACAAAAACCCAAAGCAAAATTCCTATTTTCTTCAGTGGCTGGATTTTCTCCCTGGGGATTGAAAGCATCACCAAGAACAAAATTGACTCTGTGAAGATAATAATTGAAGGCTCATTACCCAAACATGAATCCTATTTTAGGAGAAGGGATATGATATATAGCAGTTCTGGTTTTATGTTTGTGCTTGGTCTGACTTTATGAAAAATGTGCTACTCCAGCTGCCAGACCAAATTCTAATCACGGGGAAGCCTCAAGCTGAACTTCTGTCTTTGAGGACTGATGCCTGACCCCACAACAGAAACAAGGGCATACTGTTAAACTTAGTTTTTATTAGCTTTCTTTTCGTTATTAGAGCAATCAGACTAATCAATAAAGAACAGACTAGAAACAAATCCATTTGTCTCCAGGATTTGTCATTTTAATCACAGGGCTGACTGATAACGAAAACTGACATTTTCTCTCCTGCAGAGCACATTTGGCACACCACACCACCAAGGAGTGTCACAGCAAAAGAAGGTAAGAAAGATCCATATCCTACCTACAGAAACCAGACCAAGGAAGTCACACAACTTTTGTACGCAAATTTAAAATGGATAGCTGCTTGCACCTATTAAAATAATCTATCATGAAATCCCTACAACTCTTATTTTAATTAATTATATGCTTGCTAAAGAATTATAATACCATCTGGATTACCCACATGGAGAATCTGGGGGAGAAAAGGCAGAAAACCTTGAAGAAAAAGGTCAGTTTCTGCAGTAGCTTTGACACCCTTGGCAGGCTTGAGGGATGAGTGACACTAGCTCAAGTGTTTGGATAAACAGGTTCCACTAAGAAGAGTTAATGGTCATGTTTAAACTCTATCCTGCTCATATATCTGAGAACAAAATAAAATGGATCTAGTGCAGACCTGGGACTTCAATGTTACTGCATTCAACTAGGGCAACAGCATACCCTTCTGTACAGGCTACAACTAGTGTGTAATCTTTGAGCAAATCCCATGTGTTCCCTACTGAGAGGGAGTATCAGTTCTGAATGGAGGATACATGTCTCAGGGAGGGGAAAGGAAAAACGAAGTAGTTCTACTGCCCAGATAAGTCTTTTTTGTTTGTGTTTTAATTAATTCACCTATGTGAAAGAAGGAGGAAAAAGGACAGTAGGTAGTACGGTTCCAATGATGTCTGTGTTCATTCTCAGCCTGTATGTGAGCACTCCTGGCTGCTGTCAAGTGCTACTCGAACATTTTTCTGTGATGAATTGCTCTGATGTGGCTGAGAAGAAATGTTGGTTTAGTGTAATTCAAAGTGCATACACTTTGAATGCCAAAATGCCACCAAATCACTGCATTGCTACAGTGCACTACCCACAAAATCACTACAAATCTCGGTGTGTGAAAGAACACTGAGAAATGCTGACCTTTAGGCATGATAAATTAGCATCAGTACAATTTGAGAGCTTCCCTTTGTCCTTTTTTTTTTTTCCTCAAAACTCTTTTTCAAGTCTCAGAGATAGTCCTTGGCAACTTTAAAAAAATCTGTTACCAACTGCACAATGAAAACAACCCATTTCTGATCATGTAAGGAAAAGGCTATCAAGCTGTGACAGAGCTGTCTAGAAAGTCCAGGAATGCTACTGAAGTCAGGTAGAGAAAATAAAAAAGAATTCGAAGTATTGAAATCTGGAGGACTTGTTTGACATTAGTTTACCAAAGATCTTACAGGTCTATAATTCTAATTAAACAAGAAACATTTATATAGCAGTAAATTTTACTGTCATGTGCTTTCTTTCTTTCACAGTTAGATTCAGTGCAGAGCTATCAGGTGATTTTGGCATGAGATGAATAAGGTGCCTACAACATTTTCCAATGAGAAGGAAAACTCAGTACATAATTTTTAACATTTCATGATCTTTCTGGAAAACAGAGTGGAGAAATTAAGCATGTTTTAAGAGAGTAAATAATAAATCATCATCTCTTTCAGAACAAATTGTATAAATTTAGGTCTTAAATATTTAAATGTATATGATTTACCTAAACAGGACTGCTTAAGAATATCCCTCTCTAACTCTGCCTTATTCTCTAATATTTGTTATCATCACATATGGAGATAGACAAACACTTGCAGACCTGTAAGAAGGTTTCTAAAAATTACCATGTTGCTCAGAGCCCCATCCAACCTGGCCTTGAGCATTTCAAGGGATGGGGCATCAATAACTTCTCTGGGCAACCTGTGCCAGTGCCTCATCACTCTCACAGTAAAGAATTTCTTCCTAACATCTAATCTAAACCCACCCTCTTTCAGCTTAAATCTATTGTCCCTTGTCCTACCACTACACTGGATATTAGGAAAAGATTCTTCAGCCAGAGAGGGTTGGATACTCCCTAGGGAAGTAGTCACAGCACCAAGTCTGACAAGGTTCAACAATGTTGGACAATGTGTTTGGACAATGCTCTCAAACACATGGGTGTGATTCCTGGGGATGTTCTGCGCAGGGGCAGGAGCGGGACTCAATCTTTGTGAGTCCCTTCCAACTCAGAATATTCTATGATTATGTGATTCTGTACAGAATTTTCAAAAAGTGCATGTTTTTGCCTCTAATAAAAGAACGTGAGTTCCTGAACAGAACTTGACCCAGATGGTTGGGGTCAGCCACCCACACCAGCAGGTGAGCACACTGCTAGTCAGTGCCATGCACTCTGGATTGATTTTTTTGTGCACACAGAATCTCAGGCTTAAGCACTTCCCTAGAAAAAACAATTTTAAGTGAATACCCTGACTCTTTAAGATAAGAATTTGTAGCTTGATTTTCTCTCTTAGTCTCATTTTATTGAGCCACACCGTATAACAACCAAAATGATCTAAAAATTGTGGGGTTCTTAAACATTAATTAGAAAATATCTAGGTTTTTCACTGTCTTCTCTTTTCACAGTTGACTTCCAATGCTGTCTGACAGGAGCAGTCTCATCACAGTTCTAAGAGTGATGAGGCTCCTCCATGCAAGCCTTAAAGATTTTTTTTTTTTCTGATACCAATTCCAGTGAATATCTGCCAGTAAGTACAGTACAGCAATCACAGGTTGTAACTCTTCTTCCCAAAGACTGACTACTCCACCAATCCAGAATGCCTGAGGCATCTTAAAGCTCAGGTGTCTTTCAAACCCAGGACCTCCTGGTGTGACAATTCAGTGTTCTGCCGTAATGGCAGCAAGCCAGAAAATGTAGCTGCTGGATTTTTCAAGGTTTTTGACTGCTGTGATTTACAAAGGATGTATTTCTTCTGCTTTATCTGCACACCATAATTATTCTTAATTATTCCCAATGTGTCGCCTATCATACTCCAGCCTTCCTGCTATTTATTTCAATCCTTTCTCGGAAGGCCCATAGGATGAGAGTGATTCATCCAGAATAATTAAGTAAATCAGCGGTGAAAGCCCCCTTCAGAAGAAACATATATTTTCTAAAAGTTGCTGCTTTTAGTTGAATTTAATTTACAGTCATCTTAAGAATAATGATACTATTAAGGAAGTGATTTCTGCAAAAGTAAAAACATTTAGAGCTTCAGACTAGAATAATAATGAAGATGAAAAATCCATCCCAATCTTGTTAACCCTCCAATAGCCACAATTAATGAAGTATTTCAGTTTACATCCTGATATTCAGCAGCGCTTATGTGAGATTCATAAAGTATTAGTGGGTTTGTGCAAGGATTTCTGAGGTTGTGTATGTCCTGTGTGATTACAGCAGCTAAGACAGGTTTCATTTTACAAAAGTGACCACTAAGTTTTGGCATCCAAGTTTTCTGGTTTCCATCTTAAAACAATCAAGGCCTAAGTCTTTGAATTGCAATTTCATTTGTCAAGCTGAAATGCAAGTTCTGGACACTCCAAAATCAAAGTTCCTCAGTTAGAGGCAACTTCTGTAAATAATGACCTTGTCACTTGTCTTTGATTCAGTATCTATGTATGAAAAATGCACCAGCAACTCTGCACAACCCAGACACTGTTTTGATTAGTAACTGGCACTTTTAAGCTTTTCATCAGCTTTAAAAACCCCTTCTACCTCATTACCTCTCCATTCACTTTCTGAAAAGTAGAACTACCACACTTTCATATAACAGAATTCAGCAACAAGAAAACTATAACCTGGGTTTCATGAGATTAGAACTGTAGCTTTGTTCCCTGGGCTCCAGGAAACAAAGTTCTTACCGCCTGCCAGTTATAATAGGCAAAAAATCTTCTGATTTGGCTTCAATGACTTTAAACATTACTTTCTGCAAATCTGAAATGCCCACAGCCATGTCTTCCAGCATCCCTGCTTCTTCACCTACATGGAAAGATTAAAGAGGTTATTAGCAGAGTTGACAGATCAGTCACTGTATAGGTTATAGTAAAGCAATATGAGGATTATATTTTCCAGTCTGCGCATCTAAAAATCACAGCCCTAAATCCACATTAAAGTACCCTACATATAAACAGCCTGATTTTTAGAACTGCTGACAATTCTGTGGCCTAAATGAGGAGTACTAAGCACCTCTGAAAATCAGCCTGTTCTATATGTGCATAGAATAAGATCAGAAAAGTCATTTTTGGCCATTCTGAAAGTGTTTTTAAAGACTGTCCTGCTAATGGAGGACAAAGGTTTTGAGAATAACAACAACGAACATCACGGGGAAGGGATCATGACAGCAATCTCCAAGTGAGAAACCAAAATTGCCTGTGCATTGAAGAGCTGCACAAATGCTAAATCCATCTACTTTGGTCAAAATCTCTGTTTGGGGGAAACATTCCTACATATCTAATTCAAAGTATTTTTAAATATAAGGCAGTTTCTCCCTCCAAATGTCCTTTTTAGTACCTATCAAATAATGGCATCTGCAACAAACTAGGAATCAAACAGTTTTCAAGCTATCTTCACTGGTGTGGTCAGGGCAGAGGCTCACAGAGGCAGTAACCGTTTAAGTCTGTTGCTTGGATGAGCTTTATAAACCTGGTACTTTGGGTCAGGTCAAATGCTTATACAAACAAAGAGTTTTTATTAATCCAAGAAGTTCCACTAGCTGTACTGAGGAAGGAGTATTAATTCTGTATTAATGATAACGTAGTTCAGCATTCTGCATGGAACAATTAGCAGCTAGTGTTTTCAGAGGAACTGAGACTAAAACAGATGAGTAATTTTTGATGCAGAATTGGCAACACAGTATCAATGACTTCAGCTGTGCTATTATATGGAAGTCTACTGTCTCCAAAGGGTAATATTTGTTGATTAAACAAGTCAATTTACTGGAAACAGAACAGAGGTTAAAACAAGAACTTCCTGAGTAAACTTCTGGTCTGGATGCATAAGGAACTTGTCCAAGACCAATACTTACTGTATGTACTAAGGAGTCCTTCATATTGCACGAGCAATCCAACAGTATGAAGCTGTTGTAAAAATCCTTGATCGTGTAAACCTGTGTGCAATTTGATTATAAACCCACAGACCAATCCAGCGAGCTATAAAGACAATTAAAAAATGTGAAGTTAAGAGATGTACTGTTACAAGATAGTTAAAATGATGCTTGCTATCATTATACACAACAGAGGTAATATTTAGGTATTTGAGAAAACGGCATAGATATTTCTGTTTAGTGACTATATACATGATTTCATAGTAATACTTTATGATGCATTTTTTTTTGTGTATAAAGCAGTGAAATATTCCCTTAATTTATATTAGTTAAGTTTCATTTGTTTTGTAGGGTCGTGTGTTATTTACGCTGACATAAGTGAGACCAGAATCTCTGTTGCCAGGCTATAAATACACTCTGTCAATTATGATGGATAATCCAGAGGTCCCTTCCAACTCTAACAATTCTCTGATTCTGAATAGCAGCAAGGAATACTCAAGGCTAGACTTGAGAAGTATATAATCTAGGAAGTGTAGAAACAGCTTTATGGATCCTTCTTTGTGCAAAAGGGAGAAAAAGCAACTTTTTCCAGTTCATTGCAGAGCTGCTTCTGTGATTCAGTGATACAACTACTATGGATTTCCATTTACTATTCATTTCCCTATCACATTATAAAATATTCAGGTGAACATCATGGAAAATAGATGAAAGAGTTGTGTCAAATTGGAAAAAGAAATAAAAAAAACAACAAAAAAAGGAAACCACGGACATTGGAATGAACAATATGCTTAATTACAACAACAATAGGAAATAAGTGATACAAGACAACCTACTGCTTGACTAAAGACGATGTCTCTCCTCAGGGTCAGCATCAAACATTGTGGCAAACCGCAGGCAAGCTCCTGGAGCAGAACAAAGGCCATGGATTGCTTCGCCCTGGTCACCACCTCTCCCATGCAGTCCTTCAGCGTAATCACCAGTGGATAAAGTTGTTCGTACCAGTCACCTGGAACAAGGCACATCATCCGTTCCAAAATGGAAAGCTTGCGGTGAAAAACCCTTTTCCGCATGGAAAGAGGGCTGCAGTGGCTTTGTAGATCATCCTACACTTTAAAACGACCCTGCAGCTCCGTCCTAACCTTTATGGTACAATAAATGCCACCGGAGAACAGGTTTAGAGGTAGGATTAAATCCCTGGCCTGAAGCCAACTACATCCTGAAACAATAAACTTTTCTAACAGTCCTGACATCCCTGTGAAACTTGTATTTCAGTGCCATAAACGGATCATACAGGGAGACGTGAAAAATCATTTAGCACAAGATGAACACAGTGAAGATGAAAATCTCCCGTTCTTTCCAAGTCTGACAACTGGCTACATAAGAAATGAATAGCATCAAAAAGTAGGGAGAGGAACCTATATTGAAGAAAAAGTGGGTGCTGGAAGGTGAAAAAGAACAGCTGAGAGGTAAATGGAAGGATATAACCTGCTTAATGAACAGGTTGGAAAAATAATAGCTTTCAGGTCACATTCTTTTTTCTTTTTAGTTTCTCTCTATATTGTTCTCTTTAAATATTTAGAGATATTGAACTAATTTTTTAGATACTCTGAGCAGAGAGATTTAAAACCATTTTGAAACATGTTTTGCTCTTAAAATACATGCTAGGAATATCAGAAAAAACAAACTAGTGAAATGCTTGAAAAATGGGACTCCTTAATACATTACAAAGGAAACAAAGTGATAACTAGGAATGAGGGAAAATCAGAACAGCTTACACAAATTTGCCCAATTATCCAAGCTGTTCCCAAATTTCATAAAATCAGACCTGCATTGTAGTTACATATGGCTTTGCCTACCCCCTAAGCTGAGTAAATAATAAAACCAACCAACCAAATCTTACATCTCAGTTTAATTGATACAGTTTAAAGTAAAAAAGAAATCAACACTCCAGAAGAATCTATATAAAAATTGTGAATGTAATTGATTTTATACAGTCCATCACTGGCTCATATTTTCTGTAGATTAGTGTAATTAAGAATCAATGATAATTAAAATCTGTTCCATTCAAACTGTAATTAGGTGCAAGATAGCAGCCTGTTGTTTCAGGTAACATTCTGAGTCAGGCCAATGAAAGACTCATTAGGTCTGAGGTTCTTTAGGCAGGAACACATAGCTGCCTGTTGCAATGTCAATTTGGCTAATCTCCAGAAAAATATGTAAATGAGTAAAACTGTAGCCAAGAAGACCAGAGAGAACTTTGGAAACCAGAAGAAATAGCAAATATAAGGTGCAGGAAAGAGGAACAATGGTAGAGCAGTCACAGAGAACAACCTGAGCTCCTTTGCAAATAATGTCTCTGTGGTCAGACAACATGTGTTTTAACACAGTCATACATATTTAAGCATGAGTAATACAGACTGAAGAACCATTCCCTGGAAAACAGCAGCTATCAAGTGAGAACCATCATGAACAAAACAGATCATAAGCCATCCCCAGGTTACATACTTGAGCAAAAAGACATGATTTTATACATGCCATTGACTAATGGAGTGCTGACACACCACATGCCAAGGTCTGGTGTACACATTTTAAAGAGACTGCTGAAAAAATGGAGAGCTTGCAGAGGAGAGCTACAAAGATTTAGAGTTTAACTCCTTAAGCTGATGAAAAAGGTCGAGCAGCAACTTGATTTCCCTTCTTCAGGAGGAGAAAATAAAAGTACTAACAGGGGTGTTTATTTCAGGGAATAAAAGCAAAAGAACAACCAAAGGCCAGAGGCTGCTGCAAGACACAGCTGAATTTAGAAATAAGGGGGACAACAAGGTGTGACATACTGGAAGACAGACTAGACAGACCAGGCAATCTTAACTCTCCTTTCAAGTCTTAAACTACAATCATTTATTAAATTAACCAATAAATATATGCAAATGAAAGCAACTGCAGCAAAATTAGATCAAAAGTTGTAATGCATACTGAACCAATGAGCAGGGTTCTATCTGATAAGAATAGAGTTTGTTGTCTGCTTCTGACTTGAGCAAATAATGAAAAAGATCATACTTGGTCACTTTAAAGTTGACTTGAATGTACATAGGAAAGCAGAGCTGGATACAGACACAGCCACGGATCTTGCAAGTGCTCTGACAGCCAGGGCAAGAGGAAAAGCTGAAAAAGAACTAACCACACTTTGTAAACCTGCCATTACAATTCCAGGTTATATGGATAGAGCTAAAGAGCTTTTCTGACTCTCTTTTTCAAGAAAGAAGAGCATGTAGTGATAGCACAAGGGGGAAAGGATTCAAACTGAAAGGTAGTAGGTTTGACTAGACACTAGGAAAAAATTCTTTACTGTGAGAGTGGTGAGGAACTTGCACAGGTTGCTCGTGGAAGTTGTGGATGCCCCATCCCTGGAAGTATTCCAGGCCAGGCTGGACAGGGCTCTGAGCAAACTGGTCTAGTGAAAGTTGTCCCTGCCCATGGCAGGTGGCTTGGAACTAAATGATCTTTAAGGACCCTTCCAACACAAACCACTCTGTGATTCTGTGAACAGAGGGGATCACATCCTGGCCACATAACACTTAGATCTGTTTCTACTGAGCTGCCACTTAACCAATCCATCTGCACTGTGCATTTCTGCTTCTTTAGGAACGCAACTTTGTATCTGTCCTTACTGAACTGCATCCTAATATTTCAGCACTCCATTTCATCAAGATCCATTCTAATCCTGCTCCCATGGTGCTTAAAGCCTCTCCCAGCCTTAAGCATCTGCAAATTTTATAAGCATCATCCATATTTCATAAGCCAAGTCAGTAATGAAAATATTGAATAATACTGGACCCAGAACAAATGTAAGTGGATTCTCCTTCGTGCAGTCTTCCAGGTTGGCAGTAAACAACTGATAACTACCTTCTATTATGATTTTACAAATTATTTTGCAAATGCCTTGTGGTAGCTTCAAGATAATTTTCTCACAACGTTTTTTTGAGGGGAGACTACGTGTCTGGAATACTAACGTACTAACACAAGTAATTTTTGTCTGTAATAGTTACATTAAAAAAGAATTCGAAGATTTGAAATTCTCCAGGCTGTTTTTTCATTAGAGGATATTCCAACTAAATTTATTAAAAATAAATCCTACTGAGTATTTGATGTCCTAAAGAATACAGAACTTTACTTACATATGTATTTGGCTTTTTAGAAAACAATAAAAAATTTTGGTTTGTAGAAAACCTTACCCCTAGTGACTGAAGAAAGATAAATAGTCATAGAATACAAATAGAGTTGTACATATCAAAAGGAATGAAGATAACCCTTGCAGGTTTTCCATAACAATCACCTACTCCTTGTTCACACCAAAAATTCTTAATCCCAGTTAATAAGGATGTCCAGTCCCCAGAAGGTGGAGCTAGTTGGCAAATCTGAGACGGATTGCATTGTTTCTTGAAATAAAAGAATGTTTATGAATAGACAAGAATATTCTCCTGTTTATCCTTTTATTTTAAATCAAAATAAGAGGTGTATCACAGACTGAGGTCTCAGAAAAGAAAACTCTAGGAATAAAACAAGTATGGGTGCTTAATTTCTGGTCTGTTAAAATCACCATGTACCACTTGTTATGCATGGTATCCTGTTGCAAATACTCCAGTAAGAATACAAATCAGGTCATTCATTAACAATGCACGAAGTTCAAAAAATCCAACAGAAATACCTACTTATAAGCAAATACTGCAGCTTATAAGTTGTTCCTTGAAACTGAGAAGCACTGTGAAACTGAAGTTTATAAAACAAACAGAAAACCCACACTGTATTTTGAAGCTTATAAGTGCATTTAGTAGATTTTAGAAAATACAAGGGATAAATATGGAATATTAATACAATTCATAAAGAGATATTATTTGTAAAGGGAGCTTTAAAATCCTGGTCTAAATTCAGATTTAGAATATCCTGATCTAACCTGCCACAACATTGCTGATATGTGAGGATGCTGCTTGGTTCTGAGCTACTGTTGGCATGCAGGAGTAAAGGAGTTCTCCTACAGTGACTGACAATACCTTTGCACAATCAATTCAGGAACTGAACAGTACAAATTATTGTTTCTGTGTTTAACACATTCACTGACTCACACGTATATTGACATTTCAGCTGTCAAATTTCTTTTAAATTAAAATAGCAAGATTTGCTTCCATAACACAGCGGAAAATTCTCTGAAGAAGGATGAAGAATTAAGTGAATGAGTAAACATCTCAAAAAAGGCATTAGGAGCAAGAATAGAAGCAACAAGGAGACTCCAGGATGACTGGCAGGTTGCTAAAATGACAAGGGCAATCTGGAATATTTAGCATCCAAATAAAAGTGTCAAAGCCTACTGATGAAGCAAGGAAACTCAAATCAAAAATTGTGCTAGTCAGCCACTGGAAAGGAAACTAAAGGCATAAACACCAAACATTAAAAAGGAAGGATGAAATTAAAAAAAATAGTACCACTGCTATGCAGTTAGTGTGAAATTAAAACAAAAGAGTATGTTTAGCAAAGCATTGAGCAAATATTCTACATCACTGCTAAGAGAGAGTTGTGGCAGTTCAGTCTGTGACAGGATTTGCCCTTTAGTTGCTGGAAAATGCCCTTCAGTCCCATGTTCCCTTAATCAACATGCCTGCACAGGCAAATGACCTGCTTAGCACTCAGCTAGTCAGATCTGCATGCTCATATTCAAGTCGCAATATGTCAAACTGCATGTTAAATTTGATAAAGTTTGGCAGAAAAGCAAGCTCCTGCTCTTTTCAAAGTCAGGTCCACTGAAGTGCTTATTAAAACATGCTGGTAACCAAAAAGGAAAAGCTCTAATGCTTTGGAATAGCACTCCTATCTCCTTTTGCCCTGGTAACAGAGAAAAGAGCTAATTCTATCACTTCTGTCTGTGCCACCTAAAATCAGTGGATGGCTTCAAGTCACCTCAAAACTTAAATCATATGAAGTTAAAAAGTAAACATGAAATTAAAAGCAGAAAAAGGCATGATGTTGTGCTTTTAAAGGAATGGTGGGTACTACAGACAAATGGTAATGAATGTAACAGCAGCTACCCATGAGATAACTTTTCACTAATCACTTATTCCCTTACTACCTAAACATACAAATAATCCACGATAGAATTGAAATAATAGAGGTAAAAAAACCATAAATGAGTTGCGTTGATATCACAAATTTAACATTACACAAACTCTGTTTTAAGGAAAAAAGCAGGTAAATCAAACCAACCAACCGAGAACAGCAATAAATGTTTCAAAAACAGTTAGTGGAAACAGAGTGAAACAATTAACCCAGAATCTGATTTACTCACCTAGGACAGGAATGGTCTTTTAATTTTTTTTTAAGTTTTTTTGTTTTTTTGTTTTTTTAAGGGAGGTTTAAAAACTTCATCTTGCAACTCAGCTCTTGGAGCTCAGTTTAACTTTAGCATGAGGGTCAAGCTCTTTGAGAAAGGATGTGGTTTTATGCTCATAAAGCTGCAGCAGTTCTCAAAGGAACACCAAAAACCTGAATAAGTCTCTCTGGTATTCCTGCACTTAATATAATAGCAAGCTTACTTTGGCATGGTTTGGGTGTCCAGAAGAACAATTTTGAATGCTGGGGGATTTATTATTCCATTGTAATCATCCCAGATTTTCTACATTGTCACCAGGATTAATAGTGAAAATTGGAACCATCCAACCATACATATAAAAGTGTCTCAGCAGGTTGAGTCACAATGAAAACAGAAGAAGGTTAAGGCAATAAAAGACAAAGTTAAAGAAATCATACTCAAAACATAGGAGTAACCTTGCTCTATGAATGCTGTGCAACTAAATATTCTGGTATCTTGTTTTAGTTTGTTGATTCAGTTAAATAGTCTTCCTTTCCCTTATAAATTTTTAAGCTTCTGTCTATAGCCAAACTACCTGAGAAAGTACAGTTGAAGGGGTTGTCTCATATGCTGGACTACATACAGCTCAGTTAAGGATCCTATCAAAAAGAAAAGGATGATACAAAGTGAGAGGGAAAAAGAAAAAAAAGGTAAAAGTAAAATTGATGCAAAGATAAGCTTAAAAGAACAGGAAAGAAAAATATGAGGAAAAGGAAGGGAAGAGAAAGCTTTCCAGAAGTGTTTGTTCAAATGAATGATGTTTGCTACTCAAGCAAAGACCATGGGAAAATTTTTCATCTTCCTGACTAAATGATAACTTACAGTAAAAGCTCTTTTGAAGATGCAAAAAACCCAGAACATGGTTTTATTTCACATTTCTACCAGCATTGCATTGGGAGGGATGAACTGAAAGGAAGCAGTGCCCATCCCAAGAGCACTGAAATTCAGAGAGGTTAAATCCAGATTTATATAATCCCCAACAGGTATCAAATAATTCAAGAAAAATTAACCCACAGGTGCCTGTAGCAATGTGGTTATGAACAGATGTTTTCTTTAACTCCAGCTAGGAAATACAGCACCATTTACCAGTGCTCTTTGCTATCTATGCTGAAGGTTATCACTGGACAATTCACCTGCCCAGCAACAGAGTTTATGATTCCATAATTCACTGAAGGCAAAATCCAGGTGCAATCACGCTGCCAACTCAAACTGTTTGAGATAGTGGTGGATCTTGTGTGTAGCAAATTAGGGAGTTCTCCCACAGAGCTGGCAGAGGAATAGTGGGTGATGGTTCTGACAGTGTGGTACAAGGAGCAGATGGAAACAACAGCCTCTTCCAGCAGCACAGATAAATATGGGGATTGTCAGGGGCTGCGTAAACGTAAGAGCAAACTGCTGTGTTTCACTGGTACCTCTGATGCTGCAGGACAGGCTTTCACATTCCAACTCTCATAGAAAATGAAAAGGCAAAATAAAAAGAATTTAATGCTGTCACATATTTCTCCAAGGTAAACCAGTCTTGAGTTAAAAAAAACCCAACAAAAAGAACCCCTCTCCTTTAAAATCTTTCTACTCTTTCTGATTTATCCTGCAGAGAAATCACAATCCTGCAACTGATGAAACCATAGCAGGTTACCTTGGTAACTGTAACTCAAATTCAGTTTTAAGAATACACTCAAAGGTCAGACTGCATGAAAAGTTAAGGCTAAGGAAGGTGTAATTCCTGTTGAAAGGTAAGTGCAGGAAAAAAAGTGCCACCAATATTTCCCATTGCAAAGATTCCAAACAATAAATATAAACACGTTTGGAGAAAAAGAATAAGATCACACGATGTCAACACTGAGACTGCAAATATAAGCCTACCTCAGAAAGCTCTGAATATATGTTATAACAACATCTGCAGTTATAGGAATATGCTATTGCATCAAAAATGTCATAACATTTTCTATCATCTAAAATGAATACATGTGCATTCTTTGAAACCTTTTTCATTGCCAGATGCTACAAAAAACCCTGTATTAAACCATTCAGGTTCACTAAATAGGCAAAAAATTTCATCCTCTACTTCAAGTCATACTTTTCAATGTTTTGGTCAAAACCCCAAGTATTCTTTTTTCTTACAAACAGTACAAATTTTCTTAGGATCAACTCCAGCACTGAGGCAGTTTCAGACTCAAAGATGTAATTGTGCCCATACATTTGCAGTGTTAAAGAAATAAATTATTCTCAAATTATGGTATAATACATAATAGCAAGATATGGCAAGCTTTTCATTTATGTCATGTTTGTGAGTTGTAAGTAGCATAAATTCTGTCATTTTAGAAATGCATCTACGGGTGTACACACAGCGTGATTTTATATCTAGGCAAATGTTCTGAATTCATACAATCAGGCTTCAAATGTAAAATGGAGCAGAATTAAGGCCAAATTTATAACTCTCAACTTGGAATCTCAGCTTCTATGTAGGTGTTTCATAGAGGTGCAGCCTCAGGGTTTCACGTTAAATTTCATGAAGGATGCAGAGAAAAACAAACATATAAATTCACACTCTCATAGAGAAGGCAAGCATGAAAAATTCTGGGCAATGGTTTTGAAAATCATTAGGCAACCAACTTTGACACACACCTGGATAGTCCCTCAGAAAGCTCCATCTTTAAAGTTAGTCCTATAAAAGAAAGCAATTTTAAAACGTCTCCATTTCTGCATGACCTCGAAAATCCTGTAAGCTGTCAAAGGTATTCCACAATTCTCTTGTGAAAACACCATTAGGAAATGATGTCTTCTCCTCAAAAAGTAGAACACAAAACCAGAGCAGTCTGCCCCACAAATCTCCTGCAGTTCTCAGGTGATGGGGTGTTGCAGAACTTTCAGGACAGCTCAACAAAAGCACTGACTCTGCTCTTACAGAAGGGCCCTTGTACTGATTCAAGAGAAATAGAGAAGGCCTTGAAATGAGGGGAAAAAGAGAAGAATTTATTCCAGCACCATAGCATCTTGATATTCTCTTTGTCCTTGGCCCACCAGATCCAGAAGTCAACTTCTCAGCTGGATGAGACCAATCTATAATTTTCTAACCATTACAATTATCATTATTGCTTAGCAAGAGGTACCTTTCATTCTATTTGATTACTGCTCATTATACCACTTAAAATGAAGTAACATTTTTTTATTGTTATTATTTTTTTGGTTTGTGACCTAAAAGCTCTAACCAATATTTCATTTGACTGTGTAGGTCATGAGTCTGAATCAAAGCTAAGAACACACTTTTTTTGTAACTAGAATGAAAGACACAAATGGACTGGTGAAATCCATTTCATGGCTTATATAGAATAACAGAAGACATACTCAGGGGATTAAAGAGATTGAAGAGATCTGTAAACACTCATGGTGCTTAACATGTCAGAAAGCATCACAAAACATTTATCCTAATTCATACCTTTTTCCAGACTGAGGAGGGAGGTCTGAAATTTTGTTCCACAACTATGAAATACAGATAAGAACCACAACACGTTTGTCTGCGTATACACTCACAAAGTAACTTGGGAGAAAGTTCGGGTGAAAATGTACTCCTACTACTTTACCTGCAAAACATTTATCAGACACATACTGGACTTCTGTTAACAACAGCGGAAAAGCTTGCTAGTACCAGTGGGAAGAGAAAGGAGTTAGGTACAAGAACAAATATTCAATTTTGCTCTTTTAGCCAGAATCAGTATGCTTGGGCTCACTTTCTAAAGGTTCTTTCCTTTTGAAAACTACACCTACCTAACTGCTCTGAGAAAGGTATGAAAAATATGGAAAGCTGTGTTGATGCTTTACCCCTGCAAGCCTTCACTGGAGAACAAAGACAGCATCATACATCTCTCCAACACTACAGGGATACATGCCCAGTAGACAAAAACTTAGAGAAGCAAACAGATAAGGAATACTCTGCTCTCTGAAGTATTCACATGAAAAGAAGTCCAACACATCTGGCACTGACTGAAAAGAAATACTACAATCAAAATCTGTTGCACAAAACTCAACAGAGCTACATAAATGTTATGAAAAATGATTTTAATTATTATGTAAGAAAGAAATCACAAATCAGTACTAATATCTTTAAAATCCTTTGTATAAAATGATGTCATTAAATTCAGGAGGGAACATGTAAAAGCAGGTATAGGATAAAATGCATAATAATAATAATTAAAAAAAGCCCACATTATACAAAGCTCCATAAATAAAAGTAGTTGAGTTAGGGGTTTTTTTATTTGGGGTTTTTAACCGAAGAGTGGTACAAAGGTTGGTTCTGATTTTCTTATATTTGGACTACCACCATTATCACTAAAGAGCTGTTGCAACACACTTGCACATCAGAAAGTCTCATCAGATTTATTAAGCAGATCTAACCTATGCTTCAAGAAAGCAAACAGGAACAAGCCATAGGAGAAGATCAGAAGATCTGGTGACAAGGAACCACTGTAGGTAAAATTTTCTTCGCGTCATCTCATGGAATCACTCTACATAGCCTTCAGTATTGACACAGACTGACAAGTGTATTCAGGTAAAAATGAATTTTTGCAAATCAGGAAACAAAAATCAATATATCACCTCAGAGAAGTGGAAGTGTTTTCAGGAGAATGACACTGATACAGAATGTTCACCCTTCCTTACAAGTTTCCTATGGACACACTCCATTTTTTTTCTCCTCAAAACAGTACATTCAAAGTGAAATCTAAATTAAATTAAATTACATCAACCTTCTAAATAAAACATTGTAGTTTCAAAAGTTTTACACCATAGCACAGAAGACTGGGCACGATAAGCAATCTGATCACACAATGAAGCTGTACTTTTATAAATAGCCTTCCTACGAGAGTGCAAAACCTTGCTATTGGCACTCAATAGCACATCAAAGATACTATGGAGTCTTCTCTAGATCATTTTTCTGTAACTTTTGCCACTTTTATTTACTCTAGTCAATGATTTGAAAAAAAAAAGGGGGGGGTTGCTTACCACCTGTATGCAACACCTTGCAGTCTGCTGCTGAAGGGTCATTTTGATCCTCTTTAATGCTGCTGATGTTGTCTTTTTCAAGCAGTCTGTCCACCATGGCAATAACACAGTTTAAACTCTTTGCCACATTGGCCCACACCCTGTCCTGAAAAGAGCAGAATTATCACTGCACGTTACTGAAGAAGAAAAACAAAGAGACAGTGGTAACCTATTAACATAAAGTGGAGACAGAGATGAGCAAATCAGTAGAAATATTAGGTGCCAGCATATTACCCTTTCTCTCAGTCTTCAGCCTATTACCAAGTTAAACCTTTTTCATGAAGATTTTTCTTGCAGTGTAAATGAGCTGAAACTGCTTGGGTTCTCAGACACTGGAGAACACATGTGCTTCAACCTTTACATGAAAATACATGCAAAGTTTCAGGTCTAATCCCAAGGAACTGAGCAGTTTGTCCATGTGAACTACCCTATATTTTATCACATCAGTTACTCTGTTGAAGCAAATGTAAAATTCAAAGACTAGAACGAGAAACTTGCTGTCATGGCATGTTTATTAGGTAACATAATTTCAATCTCATTCCTCACCTCTCAGACAAACTGCAGCCATCACACTTAACTGAGTTTATAATAAATACAAGAATTACAGGAGTAATAGAGAGAGAGAAGAAAATCTGTATGAACAGAGAACAAAAGAGATAATGTGGAGTGAAAGAAAGAGATGTTGTGGAAGAGAGATACAGGAAGGGTCTTTCAGGTGCTGGATGCTGCAAAAATCAAATCTCTTGCTCCTACTTCTGTGGCGCTGAATAAGAAGGAAAAAAACCAAGCCATACAAGAAATGAGGCTTTACCCAAGACTAGCAATCAGACTAAAACCAAACCATAACAAACCCACAAAAAACTCCCATCTACATGTTTTAATTCTGAGTCATTCTGAATATAATGGTGAGCAACCAGAGTTTGCTTGAGGCTTAGAAATGGGAAGATAATATCACTACTTTGCTTTCCACTTTACAATGCCAGGAGCATTATATATATGTCAGGTCTTGAGGTGCAAAAATGGAGTTGCAATAGACAGCAAGAGAGAAGACTAAATAAAACTGAAAACTTAAAAATACTGTAATTGCATATAAACCGGATTTAATCCACAATTATTTCAATTTTTTTTTTAAAGTACTGTATGTACAGCGCAACATGTGGAAATATCTGCACCTGTACACATGAAACAAACCATGAATATCTGATATTCACATGCTAAGATACAATTTAAAGTCAAAAGACGGAGGACAGGTATATATTCCTTCAAAAGTACCTCAAGCGTTTCTGAAAGACATTTAGAATATGGGTGAAATTACTGATTTCCACTACCCATGACTATTATTTTGGGGAGAAGGATTCTATGAAGAGCAATGAAATACTGCAAACAGTAAAAACTCTGGGCTCAAATATCAGCAAGTTTTACCAGAGAACAGCAGGGAACTTCAGGGCTTCCAGCTGAAGTTTCAGCTTGAGTTGCTGAGGTATATGAACTCAAGTTGCTCAGCGTGGCTGCAGCAATGCAATTTCCCTTTCCTCTGTCTGCTGGGGGAGCTTAATCCCAACACAAAGAGCATTAAGCTCTTAATGAGCATCTGGAGTTATTGCACAAACAACACAAATATGAGCCCTTGCTTCATTTTGAAAAGAACACTTTTCTCCTTTCAAACCAGCTATTAACCCAGCATTGAGATGATGTCTATACAATATTCACACAAACATTCCCTGAGGGTTTAGAAGCAAAATTCATAAACATCTGTTGACAGAAAGCTCACTCATATTATCGTATATCTGGCTTTTTTACATATGGGTAAGTGAGAGGGAGCAAGGGCCTGTCCCACAGCTCTTTTTCTCTCCATAGGAGGTTCCTGGGATTAGAAGCTATCATTATAGGCAGATACAAAAAGTAGATGTTTCTATCATTCACTAAGATGTTAATTCTGCCTGCACAAAGGCAGCCACATTTTTCTAAGAGGGCTGCTCAAGTTCTGCAGTTTGGTAAGAACAATTCTCAAGCAAAAATGCAGTTTCCAATCAATGAAAATCAAGTGGATTTCTCTGATTCTCCATGAGAAGCAATTAATCCATTTTACATTCTTTGTCATCTCTTACTATTTCCAGAATGTTTTCCTGTAGCCCAGCACACCTTCCACTCATCTTTCACCTCCTTAAGCGGTCTATTTTCACTTTGCCTAAGAACTACCTCACAAGTGATCACTTTGTAGCGCCAGGTCAAAGGACAAAACACAGCCAGATACAGCCTCTTAAGTAAGCATTCTTAGAAACTCTCTGAGTGAAGGATCAGAAGAAAATAGGTCTTATTTCTTGATACAATTGAAGTACTAAGACTCTAGTTTCCTAAGCAGGATGCTTCTCCCCTGATACCAGCTTTACCAACAGCTGCTGGAGAGCTAACTGGATAGTAAGTTTAATGCTGGTGTGTGAAAGAATGAGAGAAACAAGGTCTCTGGCTCCCTCTCATTACTGTTTCTTTAAGCTCAAGGCAATGACAGGAAAGGTGGAAATCTGTAACAGGGCTTGACCCTCTTGAGATAAGGCAATGGCACGCTGACATGTTCTACTTCTTCCAAACTTTAGAAGCCATTTGGGATGGTTAAGGAGTCCTGGCACATGTGGCTTTGGCGTTGCTAGTTAGAAATGGTCACAGTCACACTTCTGTTGCCACCTCTGCTGTGGCACTGGCAGGCAGGCAAGCACACTTATAAAGGTCCCCACGAAAAGCTAGGACTTGGCATCACTGAAAGCTGGGCTCTGTTCCTAGGACATTTAAAAACAAACCTGTAAGATAATTCTCTTTCATTCACCCAATTGAAAAAATGTAATAAATCTCCATCTGCTCTGATAGCATCGTTAAAAAGCAATACAGATTCCTCATTTCAGAGAGTGGGAGTGGAAACTGTTTTCTGTCACTGCATATAACTGGATGTCTCCCTTCTAAGCACTGCAAGCCAGTGGAGTCCCTGAGGCTGCCTCTTTGTTTTTAAAGGATTCTCAGGCTTTCTAGGTTCATTACAGAGCTCCTCAGTCACACTTCTTGTCCTTCCATATACACCACTGCAATTGTATGCTTTGCTTGTGCCAAGCAGGACACAGCAACTGCATTTCCCAGATACTGTCTCCTTCATGTGGGTTGATAGTCATATATTACCTTCCAGTCCTTTTGAAGTATGTTCATAGATAAAACAAATAACTTATGTGCATGATTAAGCCCCTCTTGTGATACGGAAGTGCTTTGGAAAGGAATATATCACACACACATCAGTATTTCAGAGCAGTGACTGATCACCGTGTCGGCATTTGTATGTCGCTTATTGGAAATGCCATTTTATCTGCTCTTTGTAGCTCCAACCACATTAACTAGTCAGTCAGAAATGTAGAGCAGGATCAGCTCCAAGTGGCAATGTGCCCACCTTTTCTTGTATTATACATGACAACATTCTTTGTGCCCTCCTGCAGGGACGTTCCAGGATAGCAGAAGCAGCTGGTAAGAGAAGACAATATCTATCCAGAGGCAATCTAAAACTCTCAAGTTAAATATTTTTCCTTCAACAGTGATGTTTTACTGCTGCCTACACACAGTGCAGCAATACAAATAGCTCAGTCTGTACTGCAGTTACTCTGGGATGAGTATTCGTACTTGGTCTCAAAGAAGAAAGGTGCAACACAGTGTTGCTACTGAGAATAAGGCTTTTTTGAAAACATTGGTCACTCAGGGAAAGGGGACCCTGTCAGTTAAGAAATTATTCCTTTAAAGATAAATTCGGATGCCAGGGAAGGGGATGGATCTCACCTAGTTTTTAAACACTGCCTTGAATTCACTTCTGTGATGGTCGTAAGGTAACAGTCACTGAAAGTGGATGGAACAGGGTCAGCTTAAAGAATTGTTTAAAGATTTAGATTTCAGGAAAAACTGAAATTTGAATCCCAATTGTAAAATGTAACTCTAGTGCTTGATAATGAGAAAAAAACCCACGACAGCCAAGAAGGATGCAGAACTGTGCATACAAAGCAACTTATCCATTTTTTCCTTTATAGTTGACTTTCAGAGTGGATTAAGCATTTCTTTCAAATTTTATATGCATTTATTCTTTCTCTTTTCATCATGCTCATGACAATTTCACCATTAAAACTCACATCATTCATCACCTCCATTGACAAAAAGAACTGAAAACTATCCGAAGTCTAATCTTTCAAATTCAGGAAAAAAACCCCAAATTCTTCTAAGATTTATACTTTCTCAAGTTTGACAGTGACTCTGATTCAGTTTAACTCAGAAAATACTGAAAGATACACTTAATTTTAAATCAAGAAGATAATCTTACTAAAGCAGTAGAAAAAAATAGACACATTTTAAAATTAAGTGCTTATAGGTTTTAATACGTAAGGACCAAACCCTGCCAGAAATTTGTTTTTTAAATCAATAAAAAAATATAGTAATGCTATCAGAGAAGCTAAGCTGAAGTAAAATATTAAAATACAACTTGCAAAAAAAGACATTTTTTCCAATGCAAAATTCGTCCCTTTTATGAAACCTGTCATGATGTTTATATTTCTGAATGTTTCAACAGCTGGAAACAAACATTTTGGCTTTAACTTCAAGGAAAGAACCATCATTCTAGCCCCTCAGGTTGTTGAGAAAACAAGAAAGAGTGAATTCAAGGCTATAAAAGCAGAGGACATATAAAAGAATGATTTATTTATTGTTTAAATCTCATGACTACTTAATGCATGGGGTTGGAAATAATTGCCTTTTCTCTAGAAGAAATACATTCTTCTTCTCTTATTTGTGGTATGGATAAAAATCACAGTTCAGGTGTAAGTACTGTAGCTCACACAAGTTATTAATTATTTACAATAGAGATGAATATGCTGGCTTCCTTTACACTTATGAGAATACAGAGATGAACTCAAAGTATGAGTCTGCACTGAATAAAAATACCTTGAGTATGTATGTAACAAAGCAGCAGATCTACTACATCCACCAAAATAATTAATCTACATTATCTCAGCCATATAAATAATGTATATCTTTGAAAGATATGCTAAGAATGTTAAAATGTAAAAGCCACGTTTAGTTCTCTTACACAATCTCAGACATCCTCTAAGAAGAGAGTAGAAGGGAAAAGAGCTCTGTTTTGCTGAGGGTTAATTCATGTGTATTTAAACTGTCTACTGCCTGGAGGCAGGGAAGGGGAGGATGGAGAAGAAAACAACATTTCCCTCCTAACAGCGTATGCTGTTCCAGTCTCCTTAAATCTGCCCAGCTAGCAAAAAGAACTCAAGTAAGAGCAAAGACTACTTTTCTGTCTGGGCAAGAAGATATTCATAATCCTCACTGTTATATGTACAACCAAGCAGTCTCACAGTAGCACTGTACTTAGGAAGATCCTTACAACTGAGCTTCAAAATCTGTGATGCATCTGAAAAATATGATTTCATGGTTTTGCACTCCTTCCCTCTCTGCAATACCATGTGACAAGGACACTTAGGGTTTGTACTTGTTTGTGCTGTTTTACTGTAGGGTTTGGAACTCAACACCAACCAAGAGTTTCTGACTACTTACCCACTCTTCCTCATCATATTCAGAATGATGGGGTATAGAGTCCTGCCTTTTAATCTGAGAAGGATGATCCTGGTGCTGTGAATCACCCCCTTCTTCTGCACTGTTTCTAGGCACAGCTGGTTTCTTGAGGACACAGCCAGGCCGGGCTGTGTACAGTGCTAAAAGGGCACTTCTGACCAGCTGATCCTTAAATGCATGCACAAATAACTCCGTCTAGGAAAAAAAAAACAACCATGAATGAAAAGTTTAGATCAGACAATGCAATACTGCAACCAAAGTGGCATAACACTGAATTACCCTTGGAAAGAGCGGGTATTTGGTTCAGGTTGGTCTGAGAGGCAGAAAACAATGTAGGTCAACAAAAAATGAAGAACAGTTCAAGGGCGTTAGGGACATCATCACATTGTAAAATCCCAGTGTCCTAAGGATTAACTCAAGAGTAGACTATCTGTCATAGAGATCATAATCTTCTCACATTTTATTCAAGTTCCAAATTTCACCTGTAGCGACAAGCCTTTACAAGAACCAGTTCCAAGAGTAACCAACCATTGCTCAATAATTTCTGAATAAGTGTCAGGCAAAACGTGACTAACAAATCCAAGGATCTTCTTAAATAAAGCCCACCATGCTACATTGTTAAGATTGCAGTATCTGCAAAAACAGTCTTTGCAGAGATAAATTTTGGTACATGGGTATCAACCCAGACATCAGGGTAGGTGATGGCACCTGATTTCTAGCTTTATTTTATTTATTTTTTAAAGAAAGGACACCCCGAAGTAGTTTCTTCAGGTGTTCTGAAGATGTTATTCAATCACTGTATAATTTTTCCTAAATTCATCTTGATGATTGTCACAACTGGAGTTTTTAAAACCCTTCAAGCTCCCTTTGTTATTTATCTCCCTCCCACCCCAACAAGAAAAGGAAAATGCTTTCTGCATAGGGTCTTTACCACCTCTAGATTGCCTCAACATAACAGCAAAGCCACAGTGACAATCCACTGGGGAGAATCCTGATTTTGGTTACTTCAACAGCTTTCAACAGGGTTCATCCATCAGAGTAGGCAGAGCTGCTATACCACATCCAACACATCCCACCCAGCCTGCCAGAGCTCCTCTCCCCACTGAGAAGCCCGGGTTCACAGGGGATGATGAAACACAATTTCATATTTCTTTCACAGCACAATCATCTGAATTTATTTATCCCGGATCAGTTGCCTTCCTGTTTTTCCCAGAACATAGTGGATTGTCACGTGCAGGCAGATTCAGATGCTGAAGTGCCTTTCTGCACACAATCTTAACTAAACAGGCATGTGAAAAATATGTAGGTAAGAGTCAGAGGAACCAGCCTGAACTAGCTGGCACACAAAGCTAGGAAATGCTAGAAATAAAGGTTGCTCTGCCAAGCTTCATGCAGCCCTCACACACTGCTTATGTAAAATCTGGAGAAAATGCAGCAAAAAAACCCCAAACCATACAAGCTTCAAGTGTCATCATCTCTCTTCCTGGAAGTCTTGCTCCTAGTTTCTGCACTTCTTACTTCTATTCTTATTCTATCCCTTTTTCCTACTACTTGCTCCTCTTTTGTATACCTCTACTGCTACTCAACTTATTTTTCTTGCTTTTCTGCCTCAATACTCCCTCAAAAGTCGTGATATTTAGACAACAATGATCTAAATAGTTGATGGTTTTCTTCAAGCTTCAGCTGCTGGTTTAGGTACTTGCTTGAGAAGTTTATGCTTTTTCCCATTTTCATTACGTTTAGAAAAAAATATTTTTTATTGTGGAAAGGCTGAAAACTTTTGCTGCAACTAAATTTCAAAAGTTTTAAAAATAAGAACCTCAGACATATTTAAGCTATACTTTTTTAAAACCAAATTCAGGACTTCCTTCAGACCTGATCTGGGATTCTTTAGTAATGGGACTTAGCAACACTACTCATGTCCCTGGCAATTTTACCAGACCCATTCTTTCTCCTTCTTATCAAGTTGATGCTTGAGTTTTTAAGAGTGTTTTTAAAGAGTTTTCTCACATGTAGCCCTTCGGGGCTGTCTCCTGTTAGTCCTGAATTGCACTACAGAACAATTTTAGTTTGCTAAATTTCCAGCCTCCACATGGTGCATGCTTAGAAAATAAATAAGTCTTTGGGGAATGTTGCTATTAAATCATACCGTTCTTTTCCAAAGAAGAGGTAAAATGTCTTCAAGACTCTTTTAAAGTTCCATATCAAGAGAGTCAAAACTACATTACTTGTCTATCCTAAGAAATGGCAATATCATAGATTTGCTGAGGTTTCATATCTCCTCTTCCCCTCAAAATCTTCTCGAGATCATTCCAGGTCTCTGCATCAGGCATGGCAGACTCAAAAAAGCTTTAAATCTGAGAAAATTGTGAGCGTTGGACAACTTGATGTAAAGCATGTCCATTGGATTGCAATGTATATTAGGTAACGACCTGGAAAGTTTAAGTAATATAATTTAATACAAATATTTTATAGGGAAAATTAATTTTTAAAAGCAAATTGGTACAGAAGCGAACCTCCATTTTTTCATAGAGACTAAAATGCTCTGTAATTAAATTCCATTCAGAGATCCCATTGGTTTAAATGCAATTTACATTTTAACTGCATTTTCTAACAGCTCAGTACAGTTAAATTTGCAGAACATCACTATTTATAAAATTCCATTGAAACCACAAAACAAGTCCAGACAAAGAAATGAAAACTTTGCAAATTCTTTTAGATACTCAACTAAAGAATATTTCTGCAAACAAAGATAGGCATAGCTGGAAAATGAATTTATCAAGCCTTCTGCAAGCTGCAAATGCTGATACACTTGTCGACAGCTACAGGTTTCCTTAATCAATTAACAGAAAGAGATGATAAAAGGTTACTCTCAGGAAAATACTATGGCAAATTGCAAATTATATAGAGAAGTAAAACCATGCTTAATATGAGGAAATAAAGTCAATTTAAGCTGCAGCAGTGGAATTATTTACTTTTCCACTTTCAATCCGTGCAGCCAGTCCTTCTATTCCTAATATAAATACTTAAATGTAATTAACATTACTGATAGCTCAGATATATTCACTACTACCTAACACTTTTAGAACTAATTATTCTATATATCAAGCTTAACTTTACCTTAAAAAAAGGTGATATGCTTTTTAATAAACTTGTGGAATTGAATCACCAGGGAAATCATTTTTACAACTTCTTCAAACAGCTGTTTAATTTCTAAATTTCTATCAAGTTAAAATGTAAGAGCATTTCTTTTTTACATATAAAAAGTGTAGGAAAGATGGAAGAGCAGAAGCACTTCACGTGCCTCAGGAATACAAGCAGGCATCACGTAATTCTATTCAGCAGAGGATGTGCCACTCCATCTTAAATATAATCAGGGACACTCTGCTAGTCTTGGTTCTCCTATACTGAGGTGCAGATTATATAGATAGATTGTTTTAGGACACCAAGATAATGCTTTGTACTAACTATGGGGGATCTAATTGCAGTATTATGAGGGTTCACTCAGTCTGGGGGTTTGAAGTGCTATTTCCCTTCCCTGAAGTTATTTCCTGGTCTTTGCTTTCCTCCCCATCTCTCTTCCCTTCTTTACAAGGGGCCGTCCCTCCACACTTCCTTCCTCAACAAGGATCCAACCTTATTATTTCTCCATTATCCATCTTCTCCTCAGAGCAAATTTGGGAATAGACAGGGAAGTAGGTATTGAATCATTCATGCAGCAGTTGTTCAGATAATTGGATTAATCTCTTCCAAGAAATAGGTGGAGGTTAGACAGACATCCATGCACTACACCAGGTGAGACTCCTCCTCCTTTTGGGAAACTGTGCTCATATTAAATCCTGCCCCTGAAGAGTTGATATGAACATATACAACTAAATCCCCAGCTATAAATGTAAAATATCTGTGACTTTTGCAAACTGAATGGATTGTCTTTTTTTGACCCTTTTCTCTAGTCAGACTCTCCAACGAGATGTGGGTTTAACACTGGTTTAGTTCCACAGCTGCCTGCAGCCACTTGGAAATCATCCACTCCTCCTGCCCAGAGAGGCAAATGGCTGCAGCTAACACACAAATTCCTTAGCAACCACACTTTGAATCTTCAGAACAAACACTTCTTTGTCTGATTTGCATTACCTGTGCCTATATATTTCTTTGAACTAACCACTAACAGAGCAGCTTCACTTGTTCTGTGCACAGTTAAAAACAGCTTCCTACATGAAAAGGTACACTATAATTGCTACAAGCTCCCCATAAATTCCTCTGTTTCATTTCCAGGCTGAATTCCGCTTTCCTGTATTATCCCTGACATTCACAGTGACTCCAGTGTTCTCAGAGCTACTGTGGATTTACACAGTAACCCAGAGCAATGTTTCTAGCTCCCATGGTTCCAATGCCATGCACCTTCACAGTGTGTGGTTGAGCTCAACATTCAGATTTGAAACTCTCCCACTGAACGAGGTACTGCTGGGATAATGGTGCTCAACAGACCACAAGGGTTGTCACTTCCCAATAGCTGAAAATATATTGAAATGGTTATCAACAGTGTTTTTAAGACATAATGAGATCATATTACAGAAGGGATGGCCCCTGAAGTAATGGAAAACTTTTTCAACCACTCAGGTCATAGCTATACCGCTTAATATTTTTCAAGGATAACATATTCCATGTGTTTAAAAGTACTACAGACTTCAGCTAATCTCCAATATCTGTCTGTGAGATAGGCAGAAAATATTATCTTCCTTAAGTTAGAACTAACAAAACTAAGATGAGGAAAAGCCTACAGTTATAGAGGAATATAATATGAGAAAGAGAATTAAAATTTAAGACCTCCAGGTGCCAAGTTCCTAGCTTCTTCCAAGCTGTATCACCATCTCTGATCATGCTATTATTCTAAACCTTATGCACCAACCTGGATTGAACTATCTCCCATAAGCAGCGGCTTGAAGTATCACAGAAAGAGAATCAAAAATAATAATTTATCATACCAAAGAACTATTTATAATAAACTATTCTGATAAACCCCAGTATGTGGTCACTAGAGGACAAAAGAGACAAACAAAGTTAAATTAATTACACTTGCAAATAAAGTCAGTCTTTATATATTTCATTAAATTTCTATATGGAAAGCCTACAGAAATGCTAAATAACATTCTTTTTCTAATATCAATATTTTAAAGCTTATTTTAGCAGAGCTTATTTAACATTTCCTGATGCTGTGAAAGTCAATTTATGCAGAAAAAACCCCCAGCAGTTAGAGACCTGGTTATTTCATTTTCCATTGCAGTGAAGATTTGAATCTTACTTTTTCTGAAAGCATCTTTAAAGAATTCTTCAAGCTGTCTGGACAACGCTGGCTTGCAGAACTAAGCAGCAGGTCTGCATGGCTTGATATAAGAGGTTGTAGATGATTGATGTTGCTGAGAACTTCTTTTGCCTTGGCTGTGTTTTCAGGTGAGTAGTAAATACACTGGTATCCAGTACTGTAATAACAGAGAGAGTCACATAATGGCAAAATAATTTCTGCTAATTCACAACAATGCTGAATGTGCTAAAAACCTTACCACTACTTTTACAAAAAACAATGCCAGATATATGAACTTCACTTCATTGAATGTTCCTTCCTTTAAAGGATGAAACCAAATCCTTGCTTGAACAGCAGCATACAACAGACTGCCCACCACCAAACAATCCAAGTAGTACTGTTCAACCTAAAAATTCCTTTGAGTGACTGATCTAAACATATTTTTATGTGTTTCTTTTAAAAATTGTCATCCTGGAGAAACAAAAGGTTTGACCAGGTCAGATAATACTCACAAAGAGCATAAGGCTCCTTACTTTTCCAACTGAACTCCCTAACACATTATTCACTACCTCACTAAGTCTTTCAAAATGAGTCATTAATGTTTAATTGATCAGTGGCCTACAGTATGTTTTGATGAGCATCAGTGATGTCCAGCAAGTGGTGACAACCAGAGTTATCTCAAATAAGAAACAGGTGTCTAGTTTGCAAGAAAAGACACAGAAATGGGGTGTGGGAGCTAACTACTATAAAACAAAAATGCATACTGCAAACTTCCTAATTTCCTTTCAATTGTTCACAAACTACTGCAATTCGTTTGCAGAACTTCTTTTCCTATCCCTCTTCTTCTTCCCCACTCTCTCACACCCCAAAACTTACTAATCATGGAATATCCTTTTATATCGTTATTCCCTAATACCATTTTATACACACACCTACTGGATCTTCACTGTAGTATGCAGCTCCTCACCTAAACCTCCTGTTCATAATTCTTCCCTGCTTCAGTCTTTCAGAGAAACTAGTCAAAATCTTCTACAGTTTCATATCAACCTATAATGTCAACACGGGAAAAAATGTAACCAAGCAACTCCTGGTACATCACCAATGACAGGGAATGTACATACTAGTACTTCCCAGTTGGTTCTATTTGTATCTCCCTTCTTTCCTATTCTGTCTTTTAATCATACATACTTCAGTCTCTTTCACCATTGTTTTAATTTCTTTCTTAATTTTCTTAATCAAGACCTGAATTTTGACACTTGTGTAACCCTTTGAACTTCACGCATTGCTTCTTATGACAACCTTTTTCCAGATTTTTTCACTTCCCCTTTTCCCCTCTGTGTCTTCTAGTGCCCCTTCCAGTTCCTCCTCATTAGTTTTCTACAAATTAGATATTAAATTTATTTCAATAAAGGACATACGCAGAATAAATTCAGAAGTCAAAATGAAGTCGCTTCCATAAACTTAAAAGGCACAAGCATCTTGGCAAATAAGGATAGATTCAAGTAGTCTTAAAATTAAGCCTCTTGCTTAGATATTTTGCAGTTACAGTCTCAAAATCCACAATAACCCATTCTATTTTTCTGTCTTTCACCAACGGCTCCATTTTTAGATACAGTTCTTTGTAGAGGCAGTCAGGGTGAATGGCATCTGAGTCATCAAAACTTTGCCATGATCAGTCATGCTACCAGCCACATCAAAATTACTCCTCAGCTCCAACTCACAGTCCCCTACATAAGTTACTACACTGCTGAGTGAAGCGGTCAGAATTCTGAGTATTTCAGCAAAATTAATCATATAAACTCTCTTTCCTAATGAACGAGGGGAAAAAAAAGATCTCTGTCCCTCCAAAAAATGAGGAAATGGCCACAATTCTACCTTTGAGGTGGCAACACTTCCAAAGTCAGATCTACCTCTACATTCATGGCAGTTCTCAAGCTATCAGACTCAGTAGATAAGGCAGGGACAAGAGTAATAGTCTGTGTTAATTGTATTGAAGACAGAGTCTTAAAAGTGTTGACAGTTCTCTAATTTCCCTTCAGGCTTCTCCCTCCCTTTATCAAACAGCCTTTTTGCAGGCTGAATCTGGCTAATGCTGTTATCAAGCTCGCCATGCACACACTACCTTCTGGGATTTCCCTCAGCCTTTAATTCCCTGATCATTTCAACTGATCTCCCACAGCTCTAAGCTTTGCTGAATATTGCAGCAGAAAAGCTACAGGCAATGCTGTAAGAGCAATACTAAATCTGTGGGCAGTTCTCCTTGTAATAAAATAAATCATAGTTTTAAATAAAGGAAACAGTGAAGAGAGAATTACTCTTTCTTCAGAATTAAGTGTATTATCAGACTTTATTATTTGGCTAATTTTAACATTTCCTGAACCCCAGAAATCATAAGACAACTTCAAATATTTAGTTTCTTTCATAATTTCAGAGCAAATTCCTCTCTCCCTCCAACGAAGTGTGTAATTCTTTGTCAGAAACAACATGTTTGGGAGTATTTGCAGTTTCTAATTCTTGTGTCCCAACACTGTTGAATCTAAAACTAGCCTGAGATTTTCAGAGGCTTTACTGTTCATGGAAAGACATTACTGCTTATAATTCAGTGAAGTTTCCTCATCTGTAACTACTTTTAGAGCTTGTTAACACATACAGCTATAGTATATAAGCACTATTACTTAGAAGAGGTAGCTGCCAATAGAACTTACTGGCACATAAAACTTTTCACAGATGTCCTAAGGCACAAACTAGATGAAACTTTTGCATTAGGGTAAAGGCCACATGGGAAGGTCCAGTGCAAGAACTCAGGCAGCATTATGAAAACCTACCTTTGATATGCAAATTGCATTATTGCACATGTACCTTTTGGAAAACTCTAAAATAATGTCTTCTGGGTTAAGTTTCAAAGCTTTCACTGAGCATATAAAATCACACTTGATCATTTCCATATATCGGCACCATCATTGACTATGAACACATCACTGCCATTTCAGTTTTAAAATTTCTTTAAGGACATTGTCATGTAATTTGAATAAATATTACATTGGCTACATCTGCAATTTTAGTCCTAGATTAAAAAAGTTTTTGCCTGAGAATAAATACTGCAGTATGCTAAATGTCTAATTTTTAATGACACTCGGAGTTACTCCACTCCTGCTGGTAACGGTGTAATTTGTGTGACTGAGTTAAATTGCCACCATCTGGGACTGGGTTAAAATCTTTCAACAACGAACATTTGACCTCACATTTTTCACG
Source organism: Chiroxiphia lanceolata (assembly GCF_009829145.1). Classification (NCBI taxonomy): domain Eukaryota; kingdom Metazoa; phylum Chordata; class Aves; order Passeriformes; family Pipridae; genus Chiroxiphia; species Chiroxiphia lanceolata. The sequence goes on from NC_045640.1 coordinate 64,372,082, forward strand.
GTCAAAACCCCAGACATTCACATCAAGAATACAGTTAAAACATAGACAGCAAGTACCTCTAATCCCAGATAACTTTGAGCTTATATACATTACTGAAGATACCAATTCAATGGCTTACTTATGCAACACAGGTATTCTGTCCAAACTGGGAAGTTATGATCAAAAATAAATTGTTACATAAAAAAACTCTGAACGATTCACTGTCTCAGTAAATAAAACTGAACCACATGATCAGCGTTGAGGTTGTGAAAACAGGTCTGAGAGAAACCAGAAGTTTAAATTAAATTTTTTTTTTTTAATTTCTTTAAGATTCCTTTGCAAACTTGGAAATTCTAATTTTGAATACTGAGGAAAATGAAATCACATTATTTGTTCTGCCTATGATGTTCAAATCTCTACGAATCCTTATCTCAAGGCAACGGCTAAAGCTGGACACATAGACCTTTTCCTGCTGTTCTTCTATGTCCTCTTCATTCCTAACTGATCCGTGGAGTAACTCTATATCAATGCCTTCAGCTGATAATGGGACATGAGTTTCAGTGAAAAGAAAGGTCAAGATTGCCTCCGGTCCTTGAGAGACCTAAGTAGGAGAGGTGCCACAGCAGCATAGGTGAATCTCACACTGAATCTTCCTAGGAAGACTCACTCCAGAAAGGCTGAATGCCTCGGGAAAGCCTTCCACAGATCTTCAAATTAATTTTAGAGTATCTTTACATTGGTGGAAAGGTGCAGGCAGCCTTTAATGTAGGGGAGAATCTTATTCTGGGTAAGTGAGCATGGTTCTTATCAGAAGGAAAGAAGTTATTGTGTCCCACCACAAGCCTGAAGTTAAATGGTGCCTTTCAGTGGAGCCATCTCCTGGCAGCCTGCTGAAGAGAGATTACAAGAAAAAAAACAGCAAAGACATGGATTCCAGTCTCCTCCTACCCCTACTGGAGTCCACATAGATGGAAGTTTCTTGTTCTCCAAAACTTGCGATCCTAGCCTTGGCAGGAAGAGCTCCCACAAGTCCTTCCCTTTTTTTTACAGCTCCAGTCTCCTTTCTTTTATACCCTCTTAAGGAAATGTTTCAGGCAATTCTGTCCAGAGTGTCCAACAACTGGAAAATACTGTGATGAGAATTTTATATCTCAATGAATAGTACAAACTTCAGCAGTTTCTCATCTAAACTTTCACACAACCTTAATACACTGATTTTATGGTCAGTGAAAAAGTGTTCATCTCCATGAAGTCTAATCTGTCTTTGCCATTTCTAGATGTATACATGTGTATGACAAAGTGTGCAAAGAGTAACATCTCTGTGAAAAGTGCTACACACTTTTTGGTTTTCCTCTGACAGTAGAGATTAGAACAAGTAGTTCAAACACAGATCATTATTTTTGCAACATTCTGGGATTTTCTGTGAAACAATACTACTTCAGAGAATGGAAATGGATTGAAGGTTATAAAATTTGGGTAATAGGAACCCAGGAGACTGTAGCATTAATAAAATCTCTGGTAACAGGTATGTTAGTGAAGGAGCACACCTTATATCTTGACCAACAATCTAGGCCTCATCAAAGAGTAAGGATGCTTTTAGACAGTTCAAAACCAAATTAAATTATTATAGCGTTAAAAAAAATCAACAGTACTGTTCCACTTTTAAGCTTGTGCTAATTTAAAACAGGATAACTTTCAAACAGCTTGCTAGAAATTACGTATAAAACCACAGTGAATCACAGCACCTAATACAGCTTATGGGACACTTCTGTTTTTCTTGATGGTTAGAACTGGAGCATTAAAAAACTTGCAATCATAAGTCTATGTGTTTTGATTAAAAGAAAGATGGTTGAATTAGATTTTAAATAAGAAAAAAAGCCCTTTGTGTTTCTTAAAAGTGATTTATGAACACTTCAAGCAGTGAGGCATTACATGGGTATAACTTACAGAATGTCTGCCTTAAATGCTCCTGCAGAACTGAGCTCTAAAAATAATAATTTGCTGTGCCATCTAGACTGATGAGAAGATGAGCTCTTCCATTTGCTGGAAGGAGAAATAATCTTTACTAGAGGCCAAAAGAAAGACTGCATCTGAACAACTGACTGACTTTCTCTTTCAGCTAGAAATAGCGAAGGAAAAAATAAAAAGAACAATCCAATACAGCAGAAAGAAAAATACTGTAAATAAATGTATATCCTAAACATGTAATTAATATTCTGCAATGATTTGCCATACCTTAATCATCACATTTTAATTATTTGAAGTGCTATCATATTTAACAAAATTTTTAAAAAGCATCAGTTGTTCTTACTGGTCTTATGAGGTTCACTACTGGCTACTAAAGGGACAGATATACTAGTCATGCCTTATAGACATGACTGATGTTTCTAGTGGAAGAGTCTTTTATCTGTATCTTTTTTACAGATAAAAACCAGTATGTGAATGGGTTATAAAGCAATGGAAAGGGTTTCAGATCACATACCATAGAGTATTATATTTTTCACCTGGAAGAAAAGCTTTTTTTGCTCTTCTTTCAGGTCATATTTTTAGAAATCTGCCTTCCTTTTTTTTCTTTTAATATGACCTGCTTGATGGTAACAAATGAGTGAAGAATTGCAAAAATATAGCCTTTTTCATAGATATTCTTATACAATGCCTTCCTCTCTGCACAAAAATATGCATTCTGCATAATAGAAAACATGCCAGAATGACCTTCAGATGCACATTTTCCACATTATTCTGTTTGATAAACTTTTATAAAACATGTCTCAGTCTTGTTTTGATTCAGCAACTGCAAATGCTACCAGATAACAGTTCCCCTTGTCTGTAATTCCACAAGTCTAGGTTTGAGCAAGCAATATTCTGTGATATGCCAACTGCCCTAATAACCAGACCAAAGGTCAAAGACATGCAAGGTATTTTGTCATGTCTTGAAAGCTACCAGGATCAGCTTGAGAACTAATCTCTTCCCACATCTTCCTCTAGGTTTTCAGCTCACTTAGCCTAGAGGAAATGGCTGCTGAATCTGCATTTTTTTTCTGTTCATTCTATATTCTGACTGATATTTCAAGGTGTCAACGAAATCTCCAGAAAAGCTGCCCCACAGTTGTAAAACAAAAAGTTTAAATTGCAAAAGCTGCGCCTGGAAATGCTGTGTGTCCCCAAAGCATTCTCATGCAGCTAAACAAAAAGGCACGTGCAAAATAACGTTGTTGTTGCCACAGTGAAAGAAATTTCTCTGTGATAAGAATGACAATGGTACTTTTACGTATTTATTTAATGTAGACCCACTCCTGAATATTCAAATAAGTGAGATCACATTGAGAGCTTGCTTGCTCCTGTTTTTCAACTCAAACAGGTTCTAGTTGAGGGGAAGAAACCAAACCTGTAGAGTTTTCTTTGAGCTGTCCTCAAAGGTAGTAGGAAAGATGAATTTTGGAGTCTTCCTCCTTTCTATTTTGTGGGAATTCACACACTAAGTGACCAGTTCCTTGGGTCTGGTAACTGATTAGCTGAAAGTTGCAGTCCTTTTTCAGTGCATTTTCAGTGCTCAAACTTAAGTTTGTTAGACTGACTCAGGTTTTTTTTTTAAGGAAGAGTCTGACAGGATAGTAACATAGTTATCCTAATTATCACATCCTGAAGACAGACTTCTGCTCTTCCAGGGTAACACAGAAATGCAAAGAACTACCAGAGAAAAGGTCTGGTATCTTGTCCTTGAAAATCACCAAAATACAGGTGTTTCTGATGGATGCAGAAAAATCTAAGCAGCATGGCAAATGCAAGGTGATGTGTAAGCACTTGAAATAGGTATGAAATGCCTTGATAAAATGTACACAAAATTTTACCCAGTGCTCCCAAACACAATCCTTTATCAACTTAGATGTCTACATGGTCGACTCAGTGAAATAACAGTGAATGAAAATGAGAAGAGGCTGTGCTGCACCAAGTATCCTTTGCCATCCTTGCCTTCTGACACTGCACAGGAGCTGAAGAAAGGAGTCTCACCCATCATCTCCTCTCCCCTGTTATAGGCAACTAAGAAACAAGGGCACTGTCTAGTCAATCCTATGAGATACTGCAATATGTGTTCTCTCAGGAGGAACTCAAGAAAGACTAGTTCTCTTCCCTATTTGGCATTTTCCCTTTTTTCTCCAATGAAGAGCATTTTTGGGAGGATATCTGCCAAGATGGATATGCTGCAGAACTGAGCAAGTGAGAAACAGTCCATTTTCTAAAAGTTGAACACTGTGAGGACTAGAACTGTAAAGTTCTTTATATCACTTTTCTTCTTAATTAATATAATAAAACCTCACTAAACATCATTGTAACTACATTAATAAGATAGTAAAGAAGGAGACACTTTAAGAAATTATTTTAGATATTTTCTTCATTAGAAAACATGTACTTCATAGGCTTCCCTGTGATGGGGATAAGGCTGCCTATACCAATCTGCTGATAGCAGAGTATTAACACAATGTTCACTGAAGTGTCTTATGTGATCAATGATATTCACGTTTCATTGGCAAGGTTTGACATCAGAGGTGGTCAGGGAAATGAAAGATTTTAGAAGATTTACCAGGAGTTTTATGTTATGTAGTAGAAAACTCCCCAAAACAACCCAATAGTACAGCTTTAAAGCAAATATATCTGCTGTTTTTGTTTGGTTTTAGTACTGATGCCAACTGCTATTCAACCTAGAAGTCAACATTAGATTTTTATAATTTCCCTTTTAATTCTTTATGATATTGTACCTATGAAACTTTTTGAGCATTGAATACAATAGAACTCATTTTCTATGGAGCACCATGATGATTTAAATCAGAGTCCTTCCTGCATTCTCTTTCAAATGCTGTGACACTGATTGCATGGGGTTGGCATTGCTAGCTGAAGAACTGAGCAGTCACAACTATGGGTGCTGCCAGTGACAGCTGTGGCTGCTTGAAAATCTTAACAGCCATAGCAACAAACACAAACACATCCAATTCTTAGTTAGCAAAATATGCAACTAACACTTTTGTACATGTTCAGCAGTTAACAAAGCATTCGAGTACAGCAATGAAATGAAAACTTTATTTTTGCTTAGTCTTATTTTGGCTTTCTGAAGAATAAGAAGAGTTTGTTACTTATTTCACAGCTGCACTAAAAATATTTTTTCTTAACATATGTCAGAAGTAAAGATACTACTTTAAGCTACTGTTTCTGTATTGAAAAATTGTCTATAGCTATGTTCCTCTTAGCACAAGAATTGCCTCATTTTGAACAGCATGTTTTCAAGCACTGATATACCTCAAGTTTTCTGAAATATGTGAAAAAAAAATTCAAAATTTTGAATCATAGAATCTTTAAGATTGGAAAAGACCTCCAAGTTCATTGAGTCCAACCTTTGACTGAACACCACCACATCACCAACTGCTGTTGTTTCATAAACAACAGCGTAAACAATAGGGATGTTGACTCCACCACTTCCCTTGGAAACCCATTCCAATGCATGATAACCCTCTCCATAAGGAAATTCTTCCTGATGTCCAACCTGAACCTCCCGTGATGCAGCTTGAGGTAATTTCCTTTATTCAAAAAAAGTCTTAACTCTAAAAGTAGGCTGTGCTTCAATTTTGTAGTCTAACAAAGCAGGAAAGATAAAGGAAATGTTGGATGAATGCAATGTCCAATCCTAGTAGATTTTAAGCTTCCATGCATTCAGGAGGATAAATTGTTTTGTTATTCAGTGAGCTCATAACATTTTAATGCAACTTTAATGATATTTTCCTAGCTACTTGAAAGAACACTTACTTTCTTCTTTCTGCCTCAAATTTACTCAGCAGCTTCCGGAGACCACCATTCTTAAATCCTTGGAAATGCGCTGCTGGGGCTCCCACGGTGATGACATCATACAAAGCATCTGGAATGGGAGCAGACAAACACAGAGATTTGAACGTGCCTGTCCCCAAGGCATGACAACACTATGACATCTACTCTACAATACACAAGGACAGCAAGTCTACGTTATTTCCAAGGAATAATTGATAATCCATGTCTCAAGGAGGCCCAAGAGCTTTCCATATAGCCACCTGCACACCCTAGAAAGTTCACCTGATTTATGGTTACATCTAAATTATGTGCTGCAGTGTAGAACAATATTCTAGCTCTGCAGTTTACAAAGCTGCCAAGTAAATTGGCCCTTTGTGTATTTCACTTTATTACCCCTTTCATTATTTAACTTGTAGTCATGTTGAGATGCACAGATTCAAGCATTTTAGAATCAAAAGAGACCATTAAAAGGGAACAGTCTGACTCTCTGAATAATAGAAACTACAGATTTACAGCTAATGATTCCTGCATCGAGTTTATGCATCAAGCTTATGTCTTGTGGTTGAGTGAAGGCATCTCTTTTTTAAGGCATCTAATCTTGATTTAAAGACTTCAAGTGACAATGAATTTACTGCATTCCCAGAGAAGTCAATCAGACTAGTAAAAATCTCTACTTCTTTTCTAGTTTGGATTTGTTTGGATTTAATGCTAATGGACTTCCAGATATAATGCTGTTTAATGCTAAATTGAAAAGGCCCGCTTTATGACAACAACTTACTTTTTATAAGTATTTATGAACACAAAGTCAGTTGTTTTCAGATGAAAAGTTACTAGAATAGGAAATAAAACCATACTACTGAAATTCTTGCTGAGACAACAAAGTGTTGCTGCTCTCTGTATATACCTGATGTCTTATGACATACAGGATGAACTTTTTGTGTGGATATATGCTTACGGAACTAGAGATGAAACGTCTTTTTAAAAGGAGCCTATGACCGATTGTCAGTGCAGAGATGAATATTTAATTACATCCCAAACCACAATAATTATTTCTTCAAAGTTTAAATTTACATTTGCACTAAGTACTAACAGGTACTGACCTGTTTTGTACCCAAGCTTACTGCAGTTATAAAAATACAGTTTGGAATGCCTCATCCTTAAAATGTATTTCTAAGGGAACTATTAAAGGATGTTTTTTATGAACTGCTTTATTCATCAAGGAAGCTTGCCATGTAAATTAAAATCCAGTCCTCTCCTAAAATAGAACTTTTCTAGCATTCTGATGATAAATATCCCTAGAAGCAAGAACACTGTACAAATGATTCAGTTAATGAACTATGCTTTACTTCCAGAGCTGACTCTCAGAAGATATTTGCTCAAATTGATTTGAACTCTAATGAATTGGTAACTCTTCAATTTCCACTTAAAAGGAGAAGTGACATAATTTCATTAGCCTAAGGTGAGCTTCAAGATTCTTAAATAGCCCATTCTTTCAGGTCTTAATAGAGATTTATCCATAATACATAATCTTGGGCTATTAGAGCTCCATCAGTACTTGACAATAAGTGTTCTCTTGCTTAAAACAATACTTGCTTGAAACCAAAATAAGAGATGAACTCATCAGGTTAACTGAATAATGGGTTCTGAATATGTTTACAAGCAACTGATGAAATTACAGGAAAACATTCAAAAGACTAAAGCCTGGTTCTGGCTCTGTTTTAAAAATAAACAGTGACCGTGCTGATAATTACTTTGGAGGGGGGATTTACCCCCCTTTCATTCATCCTGTGGCCACTTCTCAGCATGGTCAAAGAGCAGCTGTTTGAGACACAAACACACCCAGCACAGCTGAGCACCCACCTCATGTAAGTGAACACAGGAGAGTGAGGATGGCAAAGGAGAAGAAAACATCTACAGCTCTGGTGACGGGCACAGGGCAATCTCTCTGCCACTTACAAGAGCACAGTACACTGGAGGGTGCTGCAAGGCTTGGGAGGAATGCCTTGTGATGTGCTCCACTTACACATCAGTGGAGCTCCTTCTGAAGGACATGCAGTGTCAGCATCAGTGCACTGCTACAGAAGTGCTCCAGTAACTCAGAGCCGTCACCCACTGCAAGAGCAACCACTGCTGACACGTCTCTGCATTGAAGACAGCTTAAAACGCAGCAGAGAGCCATATGAGTGGTATCATATTGTCAAGAACAGCCCAATCTTCGAATTTGAAGCAAACCTGCTTGCCTTCACAGGAGGCAGTCAGTGTCTCACACCGGCAAGATGCAAAATAAAAATCATTTCACTTCACCAAATTTATTTGGAACAAGCACACAATGTATAAACAGGGACAAAAGCAGAGCTATGCCGATGTATAAATTTAACTCCTGCACTATGATGGACAGTGCAAAATGTGGTGTTTATCAAATGGATAGGGGGATACAGTTGTCCCATAAGGAAATAGTATTTTTCCTTAAGTTGTTCCTACTGGAAGTTTAAACAGACAGGTACTTTCTATTCCATGTCAGTACCCAATAACAACCCAAATCAAAGTTCATTAAAAGTCAACCTGTTATTAAACATGTCAAACAAAAAAATATCATGTATCAATGTACATACACATGATAGATGGGATTAAAACCTATTTTGCATTGCCAAAATTAAGACATCTGACAGTGTAAGAGTTAGTGAGAGCTTTATGGCTCATCCGCTCATAGAATGGCCACCTCTGTGAATATTTACATGCTTTCTTTTTTTTACTCTCCCCCTTCCCCTATCAGTCTTCTGGTTATATTCCAGGTAACATTTGATATATGTCAAGCAAAGCATGAGATGAGAAAGACCAACTTGATGTCAAAGTGCTGCCTACTCCAGACTGATGGGCAATTGCTAAGAACTGTTCAAACTGTACCTATCTAACACAAGACACAGCGAGCCTTAGTTAAATAACAAAGGGAGAGTTTCATAATTTAAACAAAGTTCCAAATTTAGAAGACAATTCTAACTTATCTCTTTCTGTACACTTTTAGATTATGGATTAACCATGTGCCCCAAGCAAAGTGGTTTTGGAGGAGAAAGGAGAAAATTCATAAAAAACAAAACTCAAGTACTGTAAAAGTTATGGGTCATATTTCTTTCCACATTTTTTTATTTAGCCAATAACCATACAGTGTCCTGTCCAAAGAGAGGTTTTCTTGAAAAGACATAGTATTACAAACCTAAAAATGCTTTAACTTCAGAACATTAAATTAAATTAAACTAAAATCTGTGCTATCACATTATGTCACTACAAATGCTCATCTTGTTAAAATGTTTGGAGGCACTGCTGTTTAGTAAAAGAAATAACAAAATATTGAACCAATACAGTATCTAACAGATAACTGGAAGTCCTTACGTTCCAACTCGGAAGTGGATGAACACCAGGCTCACACATTATAATACTCCTATAATCACTGTTTGTACCTGCTCTTTTACAATCTGCTTAGATGCAGAGTGCATTAATAAGGCAAAAACCTTACAGAGTGTAATTTCCGTGTTTGTACAGTGACAGCAAACTTAATAGACCTCAATTTATCAGCAAATTATTCACTGTGCTATGATTTGGCCACATGTATGTATCAGTATAATCTTTTATCTGTAAAGGATGCTGCTAAAAATTATATGCAAGCAGTAGCAATGAAATTATCTATTAAAAAGAATCACAGACAACATTACAGAAAATTATTTCCCTTTCCATTAGAAGTTTGCAGTACTGTCAGCAACATCAGTAGGGATGTTTTCACTTAACACCGAGCAAATGCTTTTGTGGCACAGGGTAGCACTCTATAAGAAATAGGATATATTAAGTTTAGAAGTAACACTGTCCTTAATGCAACTCATATCACCTAGGCTGGTGAGTACATCCCAGAAATGTCTAGAAGGAAAAGTGTTGTACTGTCCTCTATCACTGTCTCTGGTGGCAAACTGGAGAGAGGGGAAAAAAAGCCATCTTAAAACAAGAGAGTTAAGACTGGCTTTTACATCACACTGACATTATGGATCACAATGAAAAATTAAGCTGATGCCTGAGTAGGATGTGAATCTTACTGAACATTGTGCAGTGTGTCAGGATGAATCATGACAGTATTAGTTCTGCACTGCTACAACAGAATATTTTTAACCATGCCTAGGTTACCAATACATTTCAGTGAACATACATTCTGAATTTACTTATTTCCTTGAAGTGTCACGGGAACAAAATGAGCACAACATCCCCAGAATTTATTTTTAGAAAAGAACTTATAAGGAATTTAGTTAACCACTCCTTAGTTTTGCAAGATCTGCAGTCAGTATCCAAAACTTCTGGCTTCAGAAGATGAGGCAGAGAAATTCCTTGCACAGCTTTAACTTCGGACCTGATTCCTACATTTCAGCTCAGACTCAGGGTTTCTGGTCAATCTCAGTAGCAGTATGGTTTGGTGCAGGTTTCAGACTTTGCAGTGGAATGGGGAGGATGGGCAAGCTGGTCACTTCCTTGACCTTATGATTTACCTACCTACCTTATGATTTACCTATTGTGGTCCTCAGTTGTGGAACTCAACTGAGTACATACTCAGTTACTCCAGAAATTTTGCAAACAGCAGTCAAAACTGAAAGCTTTGGTTTTAGAAGCAGATGCACAGCAGGTTCCACACAGACGCACATACACAAAAAAAAATCCCAAACCAAAACAACTAAACCAAAAAAACCCAACAAACAAACAAAAGAAAAAAAAACCAGCAGGAAATAACCACACGGAAACTTTATAGAGCCCATTAGACAAAGTGGAAAAACTGCACAGCAGTGGAGACTTTTAAATAATGAATTTGGAAGTTTGATTTTGATTTTTTTTAAAAAACCAAACAGCCACCAAACAAACACAAAACACAAGCAACAATCTAGTTATACAAGAAAACTTCTGTATCAAGCCATACCCCAAGAATCTTACAAACAAGCTAATACTGTACCAATCTTCACTGACTGGCAAAATGTATGCAACATGAAATGAATCTCAGAATTTTCTTTAAAAGTCACTGTATTTCTTGTGATCTTCTTTTCTCCTCAGCGTTCTTCCAAATCTATGTAAGTCCAAATTGCACACAAATTTATCTCAAAAAAATTAATTTAATACTATTACTTTCCACACCTTTTATCTGTAGCATCTTTATGTCCCACTCACAGAGTTTAACAAGACTGTTGCCAGTATTTTACCATTAAGGGAAAAGTTCAAAATGGCTGAGATTCAACTCACTAGACAGCACACCTTTCAGTTCTGCTGTGGTTTTAAGTTTCACCTGAAAGCATGTCCATCTAATGCTCACCATTGAAACTGGATATATAAAGACATTTACATCCTGAAAAGGGCTAAAATGGAAGCCATACCTCTCAGTTGCAAATTTAACTGTATTTCAAAGCACACTTTGTCGTACTTGGAGAATTTCTCTGCAGAATATACTTTACCTTTCAATCGAGGACTATGCACATGCATTCTTTGCAGATGAAGATTTATTGGGATGAATTCTAGTGTTTTTTCTCCTTTGCTACAGCTTGATTTGAAGGAAGAACCTGAAAAAACCAAAAGTTTAAAGAATCCTTATCTTAAACACACAGATGTTTTGTCTTCTTTTTAATGTGAGGACAATACTCGTATGTGAAGAGTCTTCTTTAATTTCCTTTTAATGTGTAATTGTATATCAGGAGATGAATGGTTCACTAACCGAGTCTCAGCATGTATCCATACTGGAAGCAGCAAACCAGCTTTTAATTCACAGAACAATCTAATTTTTTATTCTAGGTGACAGATATTTTTTCCTGCTGTCTGAAATCAGTCTGCAGTCTGCTGGAACAATGTCGCAGTTAACGTGCATTATGTATATTCTGTGCTGAAAACATAAGGGTGCTGAGCTATAATGGCATCACATCTTTGCCAAGTAACATTTTTTTTTCTTCAAACAGAAGTATTATATTGACTAGGCTATGCACTCTTCCTAGAAAGCTCAAATAAAGAAACACGAACTATCTTAAGGAAAGTTGTAAATTAGTTTTCTTTCTAAAAAGCCAAAATCATAAGAAAAAAAAAATCTGGCTGCATATTTCAAAAGTATGAGACTATGAGTAACTCTATAGTTGTATAAAGGAATATAATTAAAAGTCTGACAGTATGAAAATAAAATTCGCTTGGAGATATTTGATACAGAATATATATAAAATAAAAGGGTGTAGATTAAGAAAGAGAGGTGGTCTTGTCTTCTCACTCAGGCAGCGCAACATTTACTTAGACCATTTTTCAGCATCCTATCATTTTGTCAACTATTAATCATTAGAACTAAAATTCCTCTGGTGCAGACAGAATTTTTAAATAATTTTTGTCAAGGTTCAACTGTTTCTTGAAAGACAGAAACAAACAAAAAGGTAAAAGAAATATTTGAAATTCTTCTTTTGGACTTGCTCAATCAAGATTTGCTAGGGTTTATCTGTTGAAAGTGCCACAGATTCCAAGAGGACTTAGCATTGAGCCTCCCCACGCAAATCACACTGCCAGAGGGCACCAATGATGCTCCAGACCAATCAAGCATGCTTAGGCTGTTCCCTAACCTTAGTAACTTAAATTAATAATTTAACACAGATGAAGAGCAAAGGTAGGAAGAAAAGCAATTGACAGGAGCCAAAGCTTCAAATCAGACAGGAAAGCTGGGGATGCAGAGTGAAACCAGGAGCTGTTGATGATGCAGTGGGAAACCTTCAACTGGAAAGCACAGAAAGACAATTAGGAGGGTAGGGAAGGGAGCTGAAACTATGAGGAAAGAAATGAGAGTAGTGCAGGCAAGGAGACTGTAAGTAATTAGAAAACAGAAAGGGCACAGATTATTTGTGAGAATTCAAGACCAAGATCAAAGCTTAAGGAACGATAACTGAGACCGGAGACAAGGAAACGCTGGCTGACTAAGAGGAGAATATAATGACAGCAGATTTAATGGACAGGTAAAAGAAGAGTAGGAGGGAGAACAGGAGGAGAGCCTGCTCTCAGGAGTACACTTCTATCCTGAGCAGGAGCAGAACACATGCAGCATTGCTGAGTCTTGTTACTCCTCTTTTCAGGGAAGACCTGTGAAGCAAGGAATCCTTTCTATCCAGTGTCAGAAACCTACGGTATAAGAACCACTCACCTGTTATAAATTATTAAATTTGCTCAGGTATGAGATCCATGAATTTGCCAATAGCATCCATACCATAAAACTAACTGTCCTAGTTAGAACAGCTGGGACCAGCTCAACACTGTGTGGGTGTAAACCAAAACTGTGTATTCTATAGCCTTCCATACCATTTCCCAGAAACTGTTAACAATAGACCATTTACAGCAGCTGCCCAGAGCATACCTGACTCCTCAGGCTATAAACTGGGTGTTAAGAGGCTGCAAGATAGGAGGATGCTCCTGTCCTCACACCCAGTGTGGAATTCCCTGCCCTGAGGGTGGTACTGGGCATTCCTGCCTGAACCTGAGGATATATAATCTTGGTGTCTTGGGACTTCTATATCAGTCGTGGGATCCAGAGAAGGATTGGAACTTGGACTGGACTGCGACCACCACTCTAAACCAAACTGAGACCAACACTCTTGACAGGACTGCGACTACCACTCTCAACCAGACTGCAATCACCACTCTCGACCAGACTGCAACAGCACTCCCAACTGGACTGTGATCACCACCCTCGACCAGACTGCAACCAGCACTCTCACCAACAGCTTTTCCCCCTCCTTTTACTTTTGGACTCAGAGGGACCACGTGGGGCTCATCATGGGGAGGGGGGCCCAATGAATACCACTCTGTTCATGCCCCAGGGTGCCGGGTTATACATATGGGTTTTGTGGGTTAAAACCACTTGTTTGTCTGTGTAATTGTATTTATTGTATTATTTTTATTAAATTATTATACTGATTCATAATCTCTTTTGAGTTGGGTTCATTTCCCTTGCCGGTTTACCTTTACACCATCACACTAACTTTCAGTATAATTTGTCTGTTTTTAAGTAACTTAGTAAATTGCTTTTAAGTACTAAAAAAAGTTGTATTTAAGTACTAAAATAACTACATTCCCTCTATTAAAACAATTCTTGTCATTATTGCTGCAAGATTAAACTCTTCAAAGCTAGGAAATATCAGAATACAGATACGAGCTTCATCTGACATTCACCTGAAGAGGAACTGTGAAATGGACTTCAATAAGGTGTCACATTCCTGCCTAAGACAAAGTAAGACATCTGCACAGGTTGAACTGAAAAGCAAAATCTTTTTTGGCATGTGTTGAAGTATGTGACCTGAAAAGTCTAAAATAAAGTTGTGCTCACATCCCTAATCTTCGCAATTTCTACTTTTTGAGTACTTCTATTTCCAGTCTCTACTATGTTCTCTCAACATAATTATTTGTGTAACTACAGTATTAAGTCAAATATACGTCTGGCTTGCTTTTCTTATCAAAGACTATAACCTTGTTTTTTAAAGTTATAATGTGTACTCTTTATAGAGAAGAACTGTCATGAATGGGAGTGGAAGAGAAACGAAGTCATCTTGGAACAGCAGTGAATTTTATCCACATCCACCCTGTTCCTTTGAAAAAAAAAAAAAGGCAGTAGGGACAAAATTCTTAAAACTTTATGTAGGAAAATTAATCTTTGTTACACAGAGAATTGCAATTACTTGTTGCAAAGGATCTAGGCAGAAAAATAAATTTGGTTAAAGGCAAATAATGGACAGCAGAAATACATGAAAAAACCTGTTTTAGATTTTGTTTTACTTTTAGGTAGCCAAATGCTACATTGCCTACAGGACCAAAATGTAGATTTGAGGTTTCAGCCTAGTTCTACATAAGTATTCAGAATAAATTCTGCTCCCCCTCCCACTTTATAATTAACCTCTACGGAACAATTTTAAAAAAAGAATCACTACCCAGAGGATTTATCATTTAATTTAAATGTGATTTTATAAGAATAAGCACACCATAGTTCAGGGTTAAAAGTAAATATTGTTTTCATTAGAAGAACTGGGCTATTATTTGGATTTATAATGTGTTCATGTCCCACTGATTACAGTAAATTAAGTTCTGAAATGTTCAGGTGACTTTTCACACAAGATGCAAAATTGGGGGCTTCCAAATACAAACAGGTATTTTACACATTATTAATTATTAATAAGAGGGAGAAAAAGAGTTGTCAAAGAAATGAGATTTAGTGTTGGCCCCCAAAATAACACCTTCTGATTATTTCTCATTTTCACTACAATTATGTGCTGATTTAAAGGTAAACCAGCAGGGGAAATGAACTCAACTCAAAAGAGAGATTATAAATCAGAATAACAATTTAGTAAAATAATACAATAAATACAATTATGCAGACAAACAATTGGTTTTAACCCACAAAACCCAAATGTATAACCCAGCACTCTGGGGTATGAACAGAGTGGTGTTCTTTGGGCCCCCTGAGTCCAAAGTAAAAGGAGAGGGGGAAAACCTGTTGGTGAGAGTGCTGTTGCAGTCTGGTCAAGAGCAGAGATTGCAGTCTAGTTGAAAAGTGGTGGTTGCAGTCTGGTTGAGAGTGGAGGTCTGCAGTCTTCCCCTGGATCCCACAAGTGGTTAAAAAAGTTCCAAGACTCCAAGATTATGTATTCTCCAGTTTAAGCAGGAATGCTCAGTGCCTCCCCCAGGGCAGGGAGTTCCACAAAAGTGTGTGAGGACAGGAGGCACCCTCCTATCTCGAAGGCCTCTTAACACCTAGTTTATAGCCTGAGGAGTCAGGCTGCTCTGGGCAGAGGGTATAAATAGTCTATTGATAACAGTTTCTGGGAAATGGCATGGAAGGTTATAGAATACACAGTTTTGGGTTACACCCATCCAGTGATGAACTGGTCCCACCTGTTCTAACTAGGACAAATTATTAGGTTGTTTTGATTTATCATTTTGTTTTGTTTTCAGATAAATGCCCCTACTCTTTTTTTACATGTTCTAGTCCTGTCCTCCTCAATAATCTCAGGTTTCCAGGTCCACTGCATTTCTCTCAAGACCCAGTTAAGACAGATCATTTAACATTACCAACGCTTTAAAAGTCACTTGGTACTACACAGGTCTTGCAGGATTTCTGTTTAATAGATGACATTGTTTATTTTTTTTAATCTCAAAAGGTCCTTTCAGTATTTTTCCACAAGTTATAATTATCACATTGATTCCTTCATAATACATATTTATTGGCTTGCTTATGATACTTTATGGAGTGCTTTCAAAATGTAATTAGCAAACCGTTGAAAACATATACATATATATTAGTTAAAACAAACACAGGAAGTGCCATACTGGATCAGACAGTAGTCTGCCAAAATCAGAATTGGAATATTCTGATAATGGTAAACAATCATAAACATAAGAAATTAAACATTTGCAAAAAAAAAAAATGCAAAGTATTATACATCATTTAGTGCTACAAATGAGCTTTTTTCCTCCACAAACATTTAAGCAGGTGATCAACTGCTTCCAAAATGCTTAATTTCAGTTAGAGACTGGATTTTTTTCATACACTAAAACAAGATTTCTCTTTTCCTGTGACCAAGAACACTATCCCAGAGCAATCTGCAATGAGAAATACCATGCTCAATCCTGCATTAAAAGATGATGGCTAAAGGATAAAAGCACAGTTTTAATGCCTCTTTCAAAAGAGAAAGATTTGTGTCTCACCAACTAAATGCAACAGATTCATTATAATAAAAGCAAATACACCCAATTATCTATATGAAGAAATTATTCTATGTTTTTTAGATGTATAATGAACCAAAACCTGATTGCTCCATTTCTCAGTACACACACAAAGCAATTTTGTTTGAACTATGTGAAAAGCTGGAACTAATGAAGGAAATACTGCAAACCCTTCATAAACATATCCTAGATATTTCACAAGATGCTATCATCATTTCAACCTCTATTTTTAGCAATATTCAGAACTGTAATGTATTTCTTTCTCAGAAATATTCTAGGCTGCACAGTGTTTATCTCTGACATCTATGCATATCATACCTCTACACACACAAAATTGTGGGAGCAAGGCCACAGTGGAAACATCTAATGGTGAGAGTAAAGTATAGAATAAACAACCAATTATGGTGAGTGTGAAGACTGGTGTTAGAAATCTGACACCATCAAGAAAACAGCAACAACAACAAAGCCTTTTTAGTAAGTCACAACAAATATGGCCATTTCCTCACAGAAAATCTCATAAACTGGGCAGGGGGAGGGCACACCAGCAGGAAGAGGCAGAAAGGCACACTGTAAACAGACAGAAAACTTTGTTTGCTCAAAATCCAGTGTGATTCAGGAAATAATTCCAGTAGGTTATTTTCAAAAAATCACTGATTCCTACCTGTGTGCTTCCCAAGCTCCGCAAGAGTATCCTGGTACATGCTCAACATCTGATCACAGTGAGCAATCACACTTTTGCGCATGTTGTCCCAGTGAGGAGCAAGTTCTCCCAGGTCTTTAAGTTCCTGATTCCTGTACCAAAAGGCAAAAAGAGAAGGTACTAATTAACTCATTAATCTGTTAACATTCATCCAAATCGATCCAAAGCAAGTTAGTTACAAAACATCAAGAGGACTTCCTAATTGAAATAAAATCTATTTTCATGCTGCTTGTAAGATCTGCTTCTCAGCTCTGTTTCGCAGCTACACAATAAAGAATGTCAGTGAATAGTGCAGTAATTTGTGCTCAAAACTCATTTGTTATAAATGCAATAGCCTACAAACTGAAATACTATTCCTTTCCTGGAAGTAAGAAGGCTTCCAGGCTCCAGAGAGCTGTGTTCACAGCAACTAACTTTTTGTGAAGAAGTACTAAACACCATTGTAAAGGCTGCGAAGTTTTCTTCCTTTCCAACACTTGCAGTACAATTGTTTTGATACACTACTCTTTGGATACTTTCCTAAACATCATAAACACATTTCTAGCAGTGTTTCTACATAGGTCAGTTTAACCAACACACCAGCCCTCACCACAGTTCTTTAGCATGCAAAACAAAACACACAAAGCAAAAAACCAAACCACAAACAGTCCCCTAAAACTTAATTTCCAGCCCTGCAGCTGTGTTCATCAGGTCAAAACAGCAGGGCTATGGTAACCAAACATGTCACTGGAAATCGAAAAGGAAATCCTTTAGTAAATTATCAGTTTTCCTGTACACTCTTGAGAGCTGACCTGAGTGAAATAGAGATCACTTTAATTTCCTGCACAAACAAGCACAGCTACAGTATGCTGGGATTTCTCTTTGGTTTTCCCACTCGCAAAGTAATTTTATCCTATACCTATCCCAGAGCCACTTTGGAGGACTTGCTTTTAAGGAAACTGAAAATGAAACATCTCAAGTCTTAAAACATTTCGAATTGTTCAGTAGAAAATTTTTGCAGCACAACCAGTTTTCCTCATTTTCCTCAAAGTATCAAGAAAACTCTTTCACTGCAATTCTTGGAAGTCCCCAAAAAGGCTTCCGGGGGCAGCTCTTGCATACAGAAAAATTACTGAAGAAAAAGGGAAAAACAGGGGAGAGAGGGTAGCAAGAGGAGGGAAGGACCACTGAGCCTTTAGCACAGGAAATGTAGAGCTACACTTACCACAGCAGTTCTGATCATTAGCCAAAACATCTTGATATTATTTGTTAAACAGAAAAGCCACACATTGGTGTTTTCCCCATCGTTATTAGCCTTGCTTTAGTGTGAACAGTATTAGAATAAGCTATATTGGCATAATTCTGCTCCTGGTTAACATGACAACCAAAACCAAACAGACTACACTGAAAGCAGAATTAAGGCATTTTGTTTATACATGTCCTTGAAAGTATTAAAATGTAAACAAACATACATGAACTCATTGAGAGTTTACTAATGACAATATGATTACTTTTTTCTATTTCATTCAACCTGAAGAAGAGAAGACGAACCAACTCAACTTTCCTCCATCAATACAATCTGGCAATGTTGGAGCATAAGAATCATCTGCAGTTAAAGGATAAACCCATCATTTTCAGTGACCACTTTCCTTACAAGTTTTTAGCAATTTAACATCAGACATCCCATTAAATGAAAATCTCAGGGCTTACTCTTAAGAAAAGCTTCTATACCTTGTCAGGGTACACAATTTTGTTTATTTGCAGTGAAGATATTTTGGCCCTTAATATTTACATTGTCTTATTTAATCGTTTTAGCAATGATGTTTGGACCTGGCTGACCTCCAGAACTTTACTGCTCCTCCTATATGGGAATACAGTATGGGAATACAGTCCCACAATTTATCTTTAACATGTTTTCAAGAAATGTCAAATCCTGCTCTCATCGTTGCCACCAAGGCTTGCATTTGTCTCACCTCAGAAACACTTACGCACCACTGAAGTAAAAATTTAGCTACTAGTATGTCATAAAAGAAGACACATCTTATCTGCAATGTTTAAATAAAGTAAAAGTGCAGTTTTATACCAATCTGGAGTGTATGTAGCATGGAAACTTTAAATACTACCTTTTCTGAATTTATTTTCATTTAAATATACTGTAAAATCAAAACCATGAGCAGCCTTGTTGCACACTTTATAGCTTTATTTTTTTCTAATGGAATTATAGAAGACATAGGATTTAGATAGTATTTTATATCTTGTGATTTTTTACTATTTGTCACTGCTGTTGTTGACTCAATACAATTTTGGGTTATGGTTGAAAAAAGAATTATCTTTTTTATATCTAAGTTCCATTAACAACATTGCACAGTACAAAGCTTTATTATCATTGTGGGAAAGGACTCTTTCAAAAGTAAACAGAATGAAGAATCATAACTTTTTTCAGATTTGGAAATTTATAATACCCACAATCTTAGAAATTTTTAATCTGTTTTAATAATACTATGGTACTCGTATCAGGACTTATTTAATTGAATAACTTTAAAAACACATTTCATAAAAGCACATTTCAATCAGTAATTGTGTCGAACAACAATTGTGCTATAAAAAAGGTATTAATATTTTTAATATTGGTTCTAAGAAGGCAAATCAGTCACTGATTCAACTTTCCAATGCAGCCATGGAATTTTGAATAGCTAATCAACCAAGCAGTAAGCTCAGAGTAAACTCAATGTTGTTAAAATAGAGCTATTTATCATCTTATTCCCCCACTCCAAATCCTGTCTCAGAGTCTTTTCCAGACAATTGCACTCATCACCATGACAGATCTTGTGCTCAGCATCAACTAAAACTCATCTTACAGAATGAAATCCAAGCTTTGTCTGCAGCTGTTTGTCTTTGTCTTGTTGCTCAGCTCCTCAAACTGTCTCCTGGATAGTATTTTCTGCCACTGTACAATGGAAACTCCACCCAGAAGTGATTCTTAACTTCCATTGTCTCCTGCCTTGGTTAGTTCTCTATGTTCTTTGGTTGCCTTGGCATAATCTTGCCCCATTTGTGTCTAACCAGAATGTGGACGAAAACTGTCTGTCCCGTTCCTCATTCTCCACCTCAACTATTAGCCAATTAGCTTATTTTTAAGCCTGCCTTAGGTACAGTCTGTTTTTCACACCCATTCTTCCCTTTAGTACACTAATTACACCAGCTTTCACTGGTGTAATTAATTTCACTCATTCTATTTGGAAGCAGTTCCCCATTCAAAAGTGTAAAATCTACCTGCTACCCTCTCTTCAAAACCCTTTTCTGCCATTATGGCAGAAAAATTTAACCTTGGATCCTGATCTGTTTGCATACACAAGGCTGATTGGTAGCATAAAGATTAATGGTCAGTGATGCTAACACAACAACAATTTTAAAGAGACGAAAAATTGTAAGAAAAAATTCTGAGGTTCCTCAGGATCCTGCTGCAGTTAGAATGTTGTGAAGCCTCGTTCCAAGCCCCTACTTAAAAATCAACGACTTTTTTTTCTCAGAATGATTTACTGATTTGCACAGCTACAGTCTGTGGGCACTTTGCCCTTTAGCATACTCGAGCTTTCCCCAGCCTTGACTGATGGCAAGTAGAGCCACTGCACACGTTGTAACGCTGATGTGCAGGATGGTTTAGGAGGTTCTGCACCTACTACCTCATCAGATACATTTCTAGGAGTATTAGCAGTTAAAATCTGGTGCCATTAAACTCCAAGTACAATTACATGCAATTTTTTTGTTCCAAGGAAATGTTCAAAGAAGCCCATTACCAAAAAATGGTTGAGAACTGATGGCTCAGATTAATGTTCTGCCTTTTGATTTACCTACTCATGCTTTTTTTTTATCTCCAAGAACACCTTGGGTGCACGATTATAGTAAACTACTAAAAGTAACTGAAAGAGACACAAGGAATTTTCTGTATGACTCACGTTGATAATTTCTACTTAAACAGCTCCTGCTTTGTGCCAGGCACTTTAATGACCATAGCAACAGAAAAGGACTCATCACTTTGGATACAGGGATAAAGGAACAGCTTAGAAGTCCAAAGAAAACATATTCAATGCTAAAATACAAAACACTGATTTCTGCAAGGAGAACTTACAATGAGTTGTATGCATCATGTTACAAAATTATTTGAAGGAAATGCCACTACTGTTTTCATTGAACTTGTTTTTGCAAAACTACCACCAGATTTAACAGTTCAGGCACCATTGTGGAATGCACAGTGAAAGCCTGTGGTCAGTGACAATAAATCAGAATAAAGCAAAACATCAGCAAAATGTCAAGATGAGCAAGATGAGTGAGAAGGGAGAAGTCCGTCAAAGAACTTTCTTGGATCTGATTACTCTGTCTCAGAAAAGGGAACAGTAGAAATAGCCATTTGCATCATTAAAGACACAACACAAATCTTCACAAATTGAAAGATGAAGTTGAAAAGATCAGTGTAATTAAAAGAAGAGGAGATAATTAAGAGAACATACGATAAAAGCACAGGAACCAAAAATGTTGCACGAAGATCAAGTAGCAATTTTTTTATACATGCAGATTCAAAACTCCAGTGATGCAATTCCCAGTGAAGCAAGCATGATAAATTCAAAATGAAAAAAATGAAGTAATTTTTGCCTTCACCAAGCAAAATTAGCTTCTGAAATCCACTTTCACAAAACATCAGAAGCAAAGAGCTTAGCAGGATTCAAAAAAAGATGAGACATTTCTGCAGATTATATTTGCAAAATTTTTATAATATTATAAAGGCATCAAAATCCTGCATATTTATCAAACAGGAGCTTTGGAGTAAATATACAACATAAGCTTTGGGGTATGACTCAATCACTCATAAGTAAAGGAAGCTTAGAAGCTTCCTTCTAAGGAAAGGAGCACAGGAATTATTTTTCCTAACAAAGTTTGCTTTAAAGTGTACATGTTTATGGATAACCATTCCATTTTTATTTTTGTGTAGAATAGAAGCAGATAAGATTACTCTCATTTTTCTTTAGCACAAGTTATGGTCCTGTGATATACAGGCAATAAACCCCATGCAAGCAATACAACATTCTCTCCAGAAAGAAAAGAATCATAGCCTTTTCACTATATTGTTTCCAAAACAGACAAATAACTACTAAGGAGGATATAATCCTTTCTGGGGAAGCTACCACAAAAATGAATAAAAGCATATTTTTCTCTCTTTCATAATAGTTTTCATTTAGAACCTCTTGAAAACAGTTACCATTTTCATCTTCTTACAGAATTTCCTAAAACTATTCCAGGTTTTAGTACGTCTGACCCGACAGGCAACTAAAAATTACAATGTAGTTTGTGCCTACCTTTTGGATGTCCTAAACATTTGTTTAAAAAAAACCCCAACAAATAAAACCCCACAAAAAAATCCCATCAAAACCACAGGAGCAAACTACTCAATCAAAAAAAAGCCAAGCCAACAAATACATTAAAAAATATTTTATAACCTGTTTTTCAATGTATGTATGGAGAATAGAGTGGGATTTGCAAAAATTTGATAATATTTTATGCTGTTCCTAAGACCTGGAGTTTTTAAGTTCCTTTTTCATTTCTATCCACTACCATCCCCTTTTTATTATCCAAAAGTGTAGAAAACATATAAGGTAAATTAACCCCACTTTCTCATTCTTGCCTTAAAACTCCTTCCCTTCCAAACTCTTTCCCTTCCTTGGATAATTTATTACCTGGATTTGTCTCTGAAAGACTCAACATCTTCAAACAGCATGACCATTTGAGGTTAATTCTATGATTTACATTTAATAGCAGAGGATAATTCTCCTGCATCAGACATCTGCAGAAAGTCTCGAATTTAGTAATACTGTGAATGGCATCCCTGGAATTTATATGTTAATCCTAAATTATATTTTAGTAGTTAGTAATACTGTATAGTATTTTTAAGGGTTTGTTTTTTGTTTTTGTTTTTTTTTTTTTTTTATTCTTATTGCTTCATCAGAAAACACTGGAACCAGCTTAAGACAATGTTGCTTCACTTCCACAATATGAGCAAGATAAGTAATGTTATGTAGAGGTAACTGTCACAAAACAAATCAGGTGATGTTACTACATTCCAATGCACTACACTGTCACATATGCTACATATGAAAACGCCTCTTAGACTTTCACAGAGGCCATCTTTTCCAAAATCAGTGGTGAACAGCAAAATCAAGAGGACAGAGAACTATGTAGTATTAATACATTACAATATTTTATCCTTTAGTTTATAAATAAATGGTTTTTAAACTGATCTTGTTTGAGTAGGACAATTGTCTAAACACTACTTACAAAATTCAAATTATACTTCTGTTCATATGCTTATATTCCTCTATGCAGCAACTGGTAGAGAGTAAGAGGAGAGAGGTTTCACATCCCTTTTGATGCACAGTGGGGTAAATACTGCACATGCATGTATTTGAGCTATGTTTTACTGACAAATCTGGGAATTTTTTAAGTGTCAAAAAGATTATTTCTATGAATATTCATGCAAGATACTTAGTAGAAGTAATGTTTTGAAAGTCCTTAAGTGTGTAGGTGTATTAACAGTGCCTGTCTCAACGTGGTTGGTTCAAACAGCTTCAGAAGTCATGGTAAGTTTACCCCAAATCACTTTTATTTAATGCTATTACCTCTTATCAATACAATGGGTTTGCAGTGCAACTGCTCTAAAACAAGTCATGTGAGAACTAACATGCAAAGGTCCGGAAAAATCAAAGCCTACTCCCAACATGTGGCATTTCTGCCTGGGGCTCCACTTCTCTGTAGAAGTCGTGCAATAAAAGGAAGTAGAAAAACATACATATTTCAGACAGTCTGAACTTTGTCATCGTTCCATAATGTTACATGAAAGAAATAAAAACCAGACAGACAGCACAGATTTGCACAAAAAAGGCCATTGGTGATGGGACAGGACAGTCACTCCTGATGCAGTTTGAGTGTGCTTTGTACCCTGGAGAGAGGGTTCAAGTTCAGTAATTTATGGAAGAAATTTGTTTATGACTTGTGATCACAAATGCCATGGGTCAAATTCAAGTATAGGTGGAATTTCCTTTCAACCAAATCTGAGTTTGGTTTCAAGGGACTCAAAAGAACTTCAAAAGAATCAAGAGCTCAAAAGAATCTGAAAGACATGTGCTGCAGCTTCTACTATGGTCTCCTAATTCTCTTGCTGTGCTGATCCAGTTAAGCCAGTTATATCTACAACTGCAAGCTTCAATTATGTGAGTCAACCAACTTCCTGAACAATTACTGTAAACTAAGACTTTTTTATAATCATTAGGTTCAAAGAACTACTTGGTTAATCTTGCATGACATATATAAAATATCTGGACAAGATCTGTGTGAAGACATACTAAAACCAGGGGAAAGGACTCAATGGAACACCACAAGGAGGAAAAAGAAATAATTTAATAATAAAAACCAGCACAGCAGACTGTATGATACTTATCAGAACAATAAAAATTACCATATAACTCCTATTAAAACTTCTTCCAGGGAGGTTTGAATGAAAAAATCTTTAATGCATGCATTTCTTTAAAAACATTATTTCATGCTGAAAACCAAAGTTAAAAATCCTGAATGATTACATACTTTGGAGCATCATGCCAGTAAATCAAATTATTTGGTTAACAATGAACACTAGTTTTATCAAGAGATAAACAATCTGAAAAGCTAAGAAAAAAGGGAACGCAAACTACAATTTAAAATGCAATACTGAATGGGATTAACACTTACTTGCATTTTTTTTAAAGGTAATTGCTGACTATACTGAAGCCACAATAGGAATAAAATGAAACAGGTTGAGGATGATAAGAAGTTGTCTCTGAGACAAAAATATTTATTCTTTTATACTAACTGGGGAAAAAAGACACAGAGAATAGCCTGAAAATGGTACAATCTAAGTTTTGTGTAAGTTAATAACTAACATAATAACATCCTCCTAACATGTTTTCCTAGCTCACAAATGTGAAGACTCCACAAGAACAGACATCTTTGCAATTATTTCAAAAAGTAAAGCTGAAGCTCTGATCTACATACTTATATGATGATAGATGACACAGATGCCCCTATTCCCACCTTGTCTCTCTTTCTTTCACACCCACATTTTCTACTAGACTTGAACAGCTTAACCACATTGGCAGTCAGGAAAATCTGAACCACTTCCCTCAATCTTTGAGCAATTTTTACTTCTGTTTCTTTCTCAAAGTTTTTCTATATTTTGGTGAGTATTGAATAATCATGGGGGAAAAAAAAAAACAAAACACCAAGGTGATTCTTTACTAACAGTTTATCCAAAGGAGTGAGTTCTATAATATGAAATAACAGCAAGGGCTATTATTTGCATTATGCCTTTGGAGAGAATAGTAGAGTAATAGTAAAAGTGGTTAAAGCGATCCTGTAACATTTAAAAAGCATTTACCCATGGGGCAAATGAAAATCTGGGAAGTGCATGAACTGTGCAAGTCACCATAATCTATTTTTATTGCTTACTAAAAAAAAAAACAAAAAAAAAACCAAACAAAAAAAAAAAAACAACCCCACATATTAGTATTCTCAAACAAGATGAGGCTATAAATGCCTAAGCACAGTATTACATGAATAAAATAAAGCATTATAACAATTCATAGGATTTTTATAACCCATCATTATCATGCCTAAGTATGTACCAGTCCACTGACTTTATTAAAATCAAGATTCTGGTCTCCCACATGCTGCTCTACTGGCATAAAAAGATCATGCAGAAGCAACAGATGGGGTAAACACAAAAGAAAAGAAGCTCCATATTGCAGGACAAAACTCTGCAAACAATAACAGGCAAGCCCCCCTCTGATGGAAGGGATTTTCTGAAAGTGCACAGGTTGGCTTTGGGATGCAGCACAGCTCTCTCATACATGAGATCAGATGCCCGTCTATGTGCAAGGCAACTTTCATGGGGAAAGAGGCAATATCTTCTTCTACATCATCCACTATCATTGGAAAAAGAAGACATTGTTTTCAGGGAAGCCTTGGACTGCTTAAAATAATGGGGTTTTTCCACAATTTTATCAGCACAGCTTACAAGGACTGAAGGACAAGCTGTCATTTTAGTCATTGCAGTGGGAATTTGCACATACAAAGAATTTTGGGACACTTGCGTTCCCTATCCTCCTTTTCTCCCAGGTCATACATATTGTAAGAATTCTCAGACGTCCCTCCTGCCAAACATGAATAAAGATTTCAAACACACATTACTTTGGCACCCTTTTCTTAAGCCAAGTAATTTACATTAGCGAGAGGAATGTGATTTTTATTCTCATTGCTCCTTTATTGACTACCAACTTGTCATTTTCCATTGCCTGCATAATGTTTGTCTGTGATATTAGCACTATCCAGACACAAAGTCAAACACACTATAGTGTTGTTCACACCCTGGCCATGTGCTGCTTCTTTATAAAATGTTAACTTTTCAAAATATTTATGTTCTTAGCCAAATGTTGACCTTCACAGATTTAAAGTCATGACCACACTCTAGCACAGTTCATTGCTCAGAAATTATGAGGTCATTGGAGCCCTAAAAATTCTGAGTAATCAATTCTGTTGTTCAGTTACAGCTGTAAATTTTTAGCAGCCAGAAAGATCACTGTATTTTGCCCATTTCATACTACAAATTAATATTTTTAGCTCATCACTTGCATGATTCCGACTCACAAAAATAGAATTTAGAATTTACTATTCCTTCTTTTTCTTCTTCCTTACCTTCTCATATCCTCCTTTATGTGCAGATTTATTAGTTCTTTAGGAACGTGGAAAGAGAGGGTGGTCTCAGCCATCTGTTCCCGGATCCTCATCCACTTGTTGTCAGAAGTAGGGAATCTATATAACTTACAAATCGGGTTTTTTAGCACTGCAGAGAGGAAAAAGATATATCATTGCTCTACTGTGGTTATATGACTCTTCGAAAATTTATGACAACCATTTCACGGAAAAATAATACATTATTTTCCCCCTTGCTTAAAGAATTAATTTTAGAACCATTACAATTCTATTAAAAATGTTGAATTTTTATTTAATTTTTTATAGCAGCATGTGGAGGACAAAGTATTACTAGTACAGTAGATAAATCACATTTTACCAGCATAGCAGGCAACCTGTGAATTTAATATTTCAGTATATATTATACTCTTTTTTTCTCACATTTAAGATACAGTTAAGAGAAAGAGAATGCACAAATAAACTATGAACACACATCCAGTCCCCAGCATCGCTTACCACCTGCTAGAATCACAATGCTAATAAATTGCACAGAACAAATGGAGCATGACTAAGAGTTTAGCTGTATCTGATGCATCTTCTCCGTGATATGCACACACAGAAGTCATTAACACAAATACAATGTGTGCATCTACATCACAGCAAACTTGACCTTTGTATGGTCCTGAGGATGCCATTTGAGAGTTACCTTGATCATTGGTGTTGTCAAGAGACTGTCACTCCATAGAAATAAACACATCAGTCCTGTCAACATGTTACACATGCTGTTCTCAGATCACCATTGTAACTTGACATGAGAAAATCATGTTACTTGGTGTCTTTGAAGATTATGCTTCAAACCTACCATGCTTTTTATTTTAAAGTTCTCCCACGTTGGCTACACTTCCATTCAGATCTTACAACTATGCACCATAATAAAGGTGGGAAATTTCTACCGTCTCCTTTCCATCTTTTCTTTTACCTTCCTGTTATTTTCCAGAAAGGATAGGGAAAAAGCTGAGAAAAAAAGTAGTTCTATTTGACTACTCTGATAAGCTTACTTGGAGACAAATGATTGTCATTTAATACACCCATCTGCTGTTTCCTAACACAGAATGCCTTTGGACAGCCATCCAAATCCTCCAATGGTACCTTTCTACACACCTCCTGGTAAAAGCTGCCTTATAGTAGGCTCCCATTGATCTGCCACTGAGTGGTCTATAACTCAAAGGAATGCACTCCCCATGTGGGCAGCAAGGAAACTACTGCTGTCAAAATGACATCTACTAAGGGAAATTTCAACTTTACAACTCACTGCCACCATTAATGCTTATGTAGGCTGATTTATAGAGAATGAAAAACACAGATCAAGACATTAAAGATACACAAACTGTGCTGTCTAAGAAAACTTTTTTAAAAGAAGTCCTTTAAGAAACAAGACTAGCAATTCAAAGATACCTGTAATAAACCCATTGCTGGCAACTCAAAGAAAGAAATGCCGTAAGTAATCATGTTTTAAGTAATTGTAGTTGTATTGCTTTCTATTCCCATCACTCTATTGAGATGTCTTTAATCACTAGTCTTTGACAAAAAAACTAGAGGCTTTTTTAGAGTCATTTTGCCTTTAGTTATTAGTGATTTTAATTTCAAAAACTAAATTCTGACTTAACTGTTTTGAAATAAGCCTAAGAGATGCTTGATAGCTATGGCAAATGAATAACAGAGTTTTTTTTTCTACTAACACCCCAAATACCTTAATGTTCAAGCATCTTTACAGCTTGATAATCCTCTCCACACAGACTTAACTACTGTCCACTACAAAAAAAGCATCTCCAATCAACTTACACCCAGTGTCTGGGCTTTATTGTACCACTTGATTAAAATATGTTGCAATGCATATTCCTTATTTTCCTCCTTTTTTTGCTGAGATTCTTCTAATTGACAAAATCAGTTTTGTCAATAATATTAACAGTTTCTATCAGTTCACAAAGCAGATATATGGCATCAATCATCAAGACAGGGAATGTAAATTTTCAGATGCCAGGGAGAGCTCAAGAAACTAAGGGCTAATTCAGGTCTGTCCTTAAACAGAAAACTGCCAAACCAGAAGATAATTTTGGTATGGGTTCATTTTTTTCTTTGTGCCACTTGTTAAGTAGGAAGCAGGTTGGTACTTATTACCAGGACATTTCAAATGATGATTTCACAGACACAAAAGACTCTTTTTCTTTATTTAACTTTTTTATAGCTACTTCCTATAAAATTTATCACAGGATGTTTTTCCAAGAACAGCTCTTACATTTGCACTCAGAGCATATTACACTGAAAAATTCACATTTATCTGTGAGAACCTAAAGCACATATGTAGCTGCACAATCTTTTTCTTCCCATTTCTCCACTTTCACCACCACCACCACGGGAAAAAACCAAAATGAAACAGAAGACCTGCCAGTACTGCAGCATGATAGCAAGGGAGACTAAGAATCATTCTGAAAATACGGATCCAAAGTTGTGACTTTTATTTATTTAATAATAGAATTATTAAACTACACTTCAAGTACTAGCTGAATTTTCAGGTCTTTGATTCAGGTCTGAATTTTCAGACAAGGATAATCTCAAGTGTGTTGTAAGTTTTAAAAAAACGGTCAAAACATCTCTCCATGGGTTTAAGAAGAAAATTTTATTTACAAACTCAGAAAAAAGCCTGGGAATTTTTCACAGGGAATCAAAATAATTCCAATATACAATATCGTTAAAGCTTGAGGTTGTCCGTAAAAGCTGTGTAATACTTGATGTTTTTCTTATAAACAGAAAAACCTCAGAAGTATCTTCCTTTTCAATTACAACAATAATTGCTTTCTAATTAAAGCAAGTTGTCTAGAACAGAATTCTAGAAGGCATGTAAAACCACCAAAACAGTAAGAATGGCAAGACTAGATTTGGTTTTTATAAAAAGTAGTTATTAAAATGAGTGAAGGTTTCATAAAGGTAACCCTTCCTGTATTTAGACTGTGATCATGAGAGGCACCGAAAAAAATGAAATCCACATGAACAGCTGTGGTTAAGAAAGAGAAAAACCTATTTTAAAAGTTTTTCTATATAGCATGAAACATAAAAGCCAGTACCATATATTTAACCATCCATATTTTTACACATTCTTTTTTTAATTTGAAGATCTCTGTGCTTTTTATTCCATGCAATATCCTATAAGAAAAATAAAAATATAATAATCTGCTTCCCCATATGTTAAATAAAATATTTTTGTTCCCTATTGAACACAGATCAAAGCATATCACTGTCATATACTAATTTACTAAGAGTGTTTCTATTTATAAATTCCTCTGCAACACAGGTGTATTAAGCATATTACTTTAGGAAGAGTAATTGTAGCTTTCTTAATTTTTGCTTAATTTCAATTGCTTTCATTCTCTTTTTTATTGTAAAGTACAATTTGTTTACATGCAAACAACTGGCAAGCTCTCCCACGTTATAAATAAATAACTGAATTTTGAGACATAAATTCAGTCTCTTGGGGTATAAACGGAATAGTGATCAGGCTCTGAAATACACCACTCATTCCCACTCACTCAATAAGCATCACACAACTCACTTGAGGGCTGCGAGTTCCCCACATTAAGATTTAAATTTGAGAAGAATGCCAATGTACATCTACCCCTACAGGCTTAAGAGATTTACACGGGGGTATTTTTTTCAGCTCCATCGTTTTGAAGGCCTGATAAACAACAAGAAACGGAAAGTACCAGAAATCTTTACAACAATATACACATGTACTGAATATATATGCACATGAAATACATGCTGTACTGTGGATAGTTCTGTATGCACCCAGCAGGGAAAATACTGCAGGCAGTGTTGATGTTATCAGGTTCCCTGACACTTCTATCCCTTTACTGCTCCTGCTTCTTGCCCTTCAATCCTTGTTTTCAGTTGCCTCCACTTCTGCCATACTGAAATTTGTCTGGCTTAAACTGATTATTTTTTGTTAAATTTTCAGTTAAGATGGTCCAGCTGCACAGAATGAAGCCAGAAATTTGCAATGCAAAGTTCTGCACTTTATAAACTTGAATTCTGATATTACATTTGTTACAGAGCTGTGCATTTCCCCATATCCATGGCAATGCAGCCAGACCTGACAATCGCATCAGCCTTGGGAAAGAAATCTCAGTATGTAAAACCTCAAAACTTGAACTAAACAACTCATACATGCACCAAGGGTTTACATTTACTGAAAATTCTTGCATCCTTCCCAGTTTCTAGTACCAACAAAACCGCATATGTCATTCATACAGAGTGGAGGAGCACATTTTTGGCAGAGCCAATGTGTGCTGCAAGATGCTTAAGGGCAGCTCAGGTACCCATATGAGAAATCCAGTCTCCAGGCAACAGAGTGCTTTAATTCACATGAAGCCCAGTCACGGAGTCATGCTGGGGCAGAAGTCTGGTGGGTTGGACACAGAGGCTGACAGTATAGTAGGGGAGCTAAAATTTTCCAAGAAAAGAAACTGGGAATTTAGTAAAAAGAGTGGGACTGACAAAACCTGGAACCAGTGCCCAGTGTCAGCAGGAAAGTGGAGGCAATGTTGAGGTGTGAAGAGAAAGCCACAAGCACAGGAAACAGACTGAAGAGTAAGTATTTATTAGAACAAACTTCCTGTGGCTGCAAACTCTTTCCAATATCCTGCATGCTGTCATTTTTTGCATATGCAGCTGCAATTCTGCTCTTTCCCTTCAATTCTTTAAAAAAACTAAAAAAAAAAAACAAAACTACAAAACACCCCTCCATGATATGTTTGATTTTATAAACCCTAGTAATGTCGGGTGGGATTTAGGCTTTATACTGTGTGTGTGTATATGAGAACAATAAATGCCAAGTGCTGTCTAGATACACTGTGGAATAACATGCAAATACTCTTGACAAAGTGATCTAGACTTCAGTAGTCACAAAACTAACATCTTCCTTGGAAATTCCAACAAAATACATTCCCCAAACTGCAGCATTTCCCCATCCAAAAGAACTTAACAAAAAAAACCTCAATCAAATACACACAATGGAGGCAGCAAACAGGAAGAAATCAGTTGTGAAAGCAACATTTTCTCTGAACAGAAATGTCATTTCTTTAAGACCCACTTATCTGGGTGACATTCGGAATCAGAATCAAAGAACCGCTGCACTGAATTAGACCAAATTGTTCAACTGGCTCTGTATCTTGTCTCCAAGAAATGCCATAAATAGATACCTAGAGAGGCAAGATACTCTCCCTGCCTCCAGCTATTTCCACTTCAGGAATTTCTAGAGCCAGATGTAGTTCCTGTACATTCAGTGATTCTCAACTAACATCTTTTCACAAACATATCTAGTCTCGCATTGAACTGCCGAAAAGAAAGAGCAGTTCCGTAGAAGAAATTTTTCCCCTGCTTCTGATCAAGTCTCAACAGGTCACAGAAAAAAATTACAGCATTCAAACATATATGGAAAAAAATTTGGGAGGGTTCTAGTGCTTCCTTTAAACTGAAAAGCTAGTTGGATAAGTCTGTCCTATGAGAGAAGTCATAGGAAAAAGTTTCAGCAGAGGTTCTAAAACTTTAGTAACAGTTCTCCTCAACTGTATGCAGCAAATACACAGAATTCTTGACAGCACTGTGGTTTCAGATGACCCATATAACTTATTTGTGACACTGTTACTGCAGAGTAATGGAGATTCATAAACTTGGGCTAATAAAACTTTTATGGTGCAGCATATCAGCATGTAATATTTCTCAGTATAATGAAAGAGAAATAGATCCAGTTTAACACCATACACTCAAGCCCAGAGTTGACCTAGAACTGAGAATGCCTTGCCAACAGCTCCCTTCATTTTAGGACACATAGCTTTCAGATCAAACCGAAACTGCCACTGCATCAACTATGGGATAGATTAGTTCTCCCAGGTATTCAGTTACAAATAATGCACAATTATTTAACAGAATGTCATGCAATGACATGCCAGAAACTTACGATTCCATGTCCATGGAAGTCACTGACACACTTGAAAATCATTGAATGGTAAGGATGTAGGAGATGGAAATCTTAGCACTGCTTCAGATAGCATAATTCACATACATTTCCTTGTGTTTCTCAGTAAAATGATACTGTCACACATGCATAAAACATTAAAATACTGAACTTAAACATCTGTGCAACATTTGAAGAGCATTTAACAAGCTGTGACGCAAATTGTCGTGATTTCCCCAGGATCTGACATAGCATTGCAACAGCCATCTTCTATGGATGTCAGAAAACTTACCTGCATTTAATGAGGGCAGGTTGTCTTTCCCACTTATGCCTTCAGTGGCTGTACATTCACGAACCAATGCACACTGCAAAAGAAATGCAACCACAAATGCAGCAAATTCAGCTGTCTAAGAAATCCATAGCAGTTTATAAACCGTGGGAAAACCATCACTGATGATGTAACTTCTCAGCCCTTAATTATAATTTACACTTTTTTCTGTATATTTCTGTTTCAATATACTGTAACACAATCTGAATTACAGCCGAAAAAATGACAAAATGTGATCAGTCATTCCATAATAAAACAGAAAGGTTTCCTAACAGTAGAGTGGCAGAAGTGTGGAGAGATACTAGCAGTTTAGCTTAATAAGTATATGTCTCAGATAAGAATAAATCACTTATGGTTTAAAAAAACTTTCTGACAAGTTTTGTGCTTTCAAAGAGGTTTCTTTAAGCAAGGCAGTTTTCACATGCACAGTGTGAGAAAACACTCCATTAATTTTTAAACAAGGGAGAAGTAGGAACTGCAAAAAGTCTTTAAAATGTGCTCGCGGTTTGCGATTGAAGTAATTTGTTATACAAGTGACCTGGAAGATTTCTTTGATGTTTTATTGAAGAATGAACCAGTGTACACCTATGTTAAACTTAGTAGGAAGTGTATTTTTAATGCTCCTCCTTCCCCCACTCATCAAAAAAACCCAGATAGCCTCTAAAGGTGAGAGGGAGCTCTGTCCCCAGGGCTTCCCCAGTTTCTAGAAGTTCTGTTGCACAGCTTAAAGCAGAGAGCAAGACCTGATGTACTCTCTACCAGTTGATACCTGAAATTGAATTTAACCTTCCCCTTCCAAGAGAAATTCCCTGCACATAGTTTATCTAATGAGTCAGAAAATCTAGTTCAAAACTTAATTATTTGAAGGAATTCAGTAACTGTACATCCTCACAATTGCATTCTCACTACGAACATATGATTCTATAATTCAACTAATCTGTACAAACTAAGGATTCTTTTAAAGACCACAGAAAATACATCTGTCACAAGGCTGGTCTTTCTTGACAAGTATTAGAACCCCCTAGAAAGATGCTATTAAAGCCTTCTGTCTCCCCCAGGCTAGACACAGTTCATTAATTACATCTCAAATAATTCTGAAGAGTCTCATTTCACATTTTGAAATGGAAGAAAAATGAAAGAGAAGGCTGTAAAATCAGCTCATGTTGCATATCTCATGGAAGTTCTATAGTTCAGAAAGATTTCACAGAGTTTTTTGGCTTCTTTGGAACTGGTACTAATCATTTATTGTTTTAAAAGGGCATTGAAGTCCTTTGAGACGAATGGTGAAAAAAAAGTGTAAAATCTATCCTCAGAATGTGACCCAAAAACAGACAAGCTTGGTTGAGCAGAAAAGATATTGAAAACAAGTACTTTTCTAAAAAAGTACAGTTTTATATATTACTTCCAAACAAAAAATGCAGTTCTTCAGTCTACATTCCCTGTGGCAATATTTTTTTTTCCCATGAAGAAGAGAATTCACCATACTGTTCAGCAGTACACCATTGTAATACTGCATTCTTTGTCAGTGCAAATGGGGCTGCAGAGCCAGAGATACCAGGAGGAGGCAATTCTGTACAGGCACATCAGTTGCCATCAGTCAGGGGACCCAGTTAAAGACACCTTTTTATTAGATGTAAATCATTGAAACCCAGATTTCCTCATTCTGAGCAGTCATTTCTGTATCTTTTCCAAGCTCAAACCTCTTGTCATCCCAGAGACAGTATATCCATTCCACCCTTCCTCTGTTGATTCTCCATTCCTCTCAAACCCACTCCCTCTGTATCATCTCCAGCTCCAGTCCCCACTGGTTTTCCCTGCAGCAACGTGCCTACTTCAAAGCTTTTATGGTTTTTCTGAGCCCTTCTGTCCTTCCTCTTGTCCCTCACCATGAACACCCTGAATCAGAACCCCCTACACACATCCTCTGGTAAACCCTGCCCTATGCTCTGAGGTACCACTGCAATGCTGTCCCTCCTGGTGGTTTTCCCCAGCTCCCATGTGTGCTCCCATGAAACACAGTTAAAACCTGCCCCTCTGCGAGGGAATTCACCTCTTCTTTGGCTTGCCTGTCATTCTTTCCAGACTTTCAGTATTGTGGGCACAGGTTGCACACAAAACTCGATGTGAACAAGACTTCAAGGGCAGAAAACAGAGTAAGGAAAAAAAGTCATATTTACGGCATCTCTATGGACAGTTTTTTGATCACGAGTGATTAAATACACTCAGTTTTGATCCATAAAAGCTATTTTTTTTCCTAAAGAAGGGGAGAGACTAGGAAACTCAGGTTAGATTACTCTGTGCATCACAGAATCATAGAATCAGCTGGGTTGGAAGGGACCTCTGAGATCATCAAGTCCAACCCTTGATCCAACACCGTCGTGGTTGCTAGACCATGGCACTGAGTGCCATCTCCAGTCTCATCTGAAAAACCTCCAGGGAGAATCCACCACTTCCCTGGGCAGCCCATTCCAGTGCCTGTTTACACTCTCTGTAAAGAATTTCTTCCTAATATCCAACCTAAACCTCCCCTGGCACAGCTTAAGACCATGCCCTCATGTCTTACTGAGAGTTGCCTGGGAGAAGAGACCAACCCCCACCTGGCTACAACCTCCTTTCAGGTAGGTGTATTTTCACGAAAAATTATTTTTAGTTTAGGGAAATTGTGTACATGGTACTTTACTCCAGAAATTTTTTATTAAGTTGTTAACCCAATTTGGAATTAGTATTTTAGACATTTGGTATGGCTGATCATTTAATTAACTTGTGCAATAAACTGAGTTTCTACCTTTTGATCCTGGGTATCTGTTGTGATGTGGTCTGTTTCCCCATCCTCCAGCTCTCCCATCTTCACCAGATTGACTTCAATGGTACCAACTGCCTTTCCACCATCAGAAGTTCTGGGGAAAAAGAACCAAACAACCTGTGCCAAAAAAGCCAACCCAAGCATCAAATTCTTTCAATAAAAATATTATCAGTAAACATTTAGTCCTCTCTCCATTCTGCATAGCTGCAGTCACTTGTATTAAATTCATTATTGGCAATCATAAGCCAAATGTTAACAGTGAGGTAAATTCTTTATGGCAATGAAAGTTTTCATCACGAAACTGAGGATAGGTAAGTGCTATAGATGAATCCATGAATGTTGCCAAGTTTTCATTCTAGGCATTATTCTATCTGTGGACTACCAGAGAAAGGACTGTGACATTGCACCAATAGTCCATTTATGACCTGCAATCCCACTGCACAGGACTTCACTTTGTTTTCTAACACAACCTGTGAAGAAAGGACATACTCAGTATAAATATAACTCCTGTGAAACCAAAATAATGAAACTAATCTGAACATCACTTTTTCCTTCGTAGTCTTTTTGCAGAGCAATTATTCAGAACCCATCCCATTTCTTGAAATATAAGGGAGATGACAATACAGTTCCAGGTGAATTCCTTTATTATCATCTCCAAAAAGAGTTTATTTCTAATTAAGTAAAAACAAATAGCAATTCAAATTCACATCTCCAACAAAAGAGTATTGCTCACTACCTTTTGGAAGAGACAAGAGTTTAATCTCTAAAAAGATACTGAATGCTTTCTCAGCTCTTACTGGTAGCAAAGCACCAAGGTTAATAGCACAGTCTATCTCCACTGGCTTATTCTGAACAGTTGGATTTTTTGAAAGGAAGGAAAGAAGGGTAACAGACCATTTAATAATAGTGAGGAAAGTATAACAACAGGGACCAAGCAAAATAGGCAAAAGGAAATGATGAGAAGTGTATCAGAACTGCAAAAACACAGAGAGGAAGGAGAATAAAAAAAAACGTGTTTGGGGCAATACTGCATATAACCTCAGGAGTGAAAATGAACAGTGATGAAGCAGGACAAAGGAATACATAGAAAAATGATTAGAAGGCTGAAAAAAAAAAAGAAAAAGAACTTTTGGAAACAGGAATATAAGAAAAAAGTGTTTCCCATTAAAAACTGCCATGTTCCTAGGGCAGTCCATGCTGCAGGAAAACATCAAAATCCCCTTCAACACCGACGCCCTTCCAGAACTTCAAAAATAGTCCTCACATTACTTTAGCAAAGAAGGGAAAATCCCCTAAACACCTTTATCATCATTTCAGCAACCAGGAGAAAGACAGTGGTCCAGTGTAGTGCTACATGGAGGTGCCAGTCCCACTACAGCCCAATTCCTGCTCCCACTCTGGCACTGAGGGCCCACGAGCAGCACCACACTGACAGGGATTCTGTCTCCTGCTCTGCATCAGGGTAGGCCCAGCTCAGCTTTCCCGTGTTGCCTTCTGCCACAGGCAGGCTTTCCCAGAGCACTTGTGGCCCAGGCAGGAGGACCATGTCTCTGCCTTGAGCTCCCACAATTCTCCATAATCTGTATTTGTGCACGGAGTATAAGGTCTTAATTAAATCAGAGTACGCCAGCTCTTTACACTGACTAAAGCTAAGCACATACATTGGTCTTTTCAGGCCTGGATATATATTTACCATGCTAAATCAAAACCTTCTTGTCCTACAGTAAAGTCTCAAAAAATGGTTACCCCCAAGCTTCAAATTTAAATAATAATTTTGGTTGCAAACAATTAGGTACTCAGTAGAATCCACCTATCTTGTAACTATCCAAATATGTTCTCATGTAAAACCTTGCAAAATAAACGTAATCTTTCATATTCACATGTGTCACTCGAAGTCAAATTAATTACTGACAATAAAATACAGCAACAATTAAAATTAACCAATTCCAGACAGCCTCGGAATCAAAGACTAATTAACATCAATTAACAAAGTATGCAGAAGAAAAGTAAAAGTTGTGTTCAATGTCCAAATAGTGCTTATGAGCAAAAATACCTAATAATTTTGAAATGCATGACAACTTCAGTGTCTTCTGAAAGAAGACCATTCCCCCGAGTTGCTATAGCTTAGTGGTTTGACTTCATTTGTTTTCTCCTTCTTGTGTCAAACCAGCACATAAACTAGGCTATGCCAACAAATGGACTACAGCTTCCCAAGAAGAAATGGAATACAACAGATCTTAGCAAAACACATATACCTTTAAAAACCAGAGTAAGTGTGTGGTTATAAGACTGAAAATTTTTCAACAGCTTAACCAGTCCTGACCAAAGTGTTAAGTGGGAGACATCATTACTAGGCTGACTTTAATATGCAATAGCACTTCGCTGCTACCCTGGTCTAGAAGGAAAAACCTGCATTCATTTGACTTCCAGAAGTAACATCCTACTCATTCTTTTTTCAGGGAACGCATTTTTCTGAGACTGACCTACATAAACCAGATCTGATTTAAGACTACATCAGGGTAATTAAGAGTATAAACAAATGCTGAGCAAAATGGAGCTCAGTTAGCAAATGAACTGATAAAAGCCAACATGGCATGTTGCAGCAGTAAAATTGAAAAAAAAATGGAAATGCTAGTTATGCTTTCTCAGTCCTTGTCTCTTGTTCTTTAGAACACTAAATATTCCCCCTTGCTGCTGTTATTAGAGGTTTGGCCTCAGTATGGCAGTGAGCACTGCATTGCTTGGCTGCATGAGCAGCAATATGCATTTGGAAGCTTTCTCTATACATGTTTTAAAACAATGATTGATCTAATTTCACTTTTTTCAATTATTTCCTTCTCAGAATGACTCCTGTAATATTACAATCTGAAACATGCAGTATCTGCAAGAGAAGGTAACGCAACAGAATAAAACTAAACAGTGGGACTGTTGCATTATAGCTGTACTCCTTCCTCCAGTTCTTATCTTCCCACATGGAAATATGAAAACATAATTAAAAAAAATAACAACCCCCAAACCAAAAAGTTTCTTTTTAATGCTACAGGCACACAAATCAACAAAGAGCTCTATAAATGCCCAGGGCAAAGCTGTCATTAGCTGTGTCATACACTGGGGTTTTAAAACTCTACTGGTGCGTGACATTCCTCAAAAAGACATGTCATGCATTTAAAACTTTCCAGCAACATCATGAGACTTAAATTTCACTTGAAAGAAAAACTAAAAGTGAGAAACAGAAGTGATGCAGTGGGAAAAACAAAAATAGCCTGGCTATCATACTTAAATAGGATAAAAATCTGTATTATTTTACTTTGCACTGACAGTATTGTGTGCGCACACACACATATGGACACACTTCACATAAAGTGCCTGGGAAAATGTGAAGAAAATCTCACACATACACACTGTTCAGTAGAGTATCAGGAGAGTAATTAATTGGTTTTAGGATACTTCAGAATGCATTGGGATAGAACCAGCTTATTTGCTGTAGTTTAATGAAGCTGAAAAGTGCACTCCGCACTCACATGGTGCAGTGAAGATTGTCCCTGCATCAAATTGCTCACAGTCATCTGACAGGAGATACCACAGCCCTGCAGAATAAAGGGTTGCACCCTGACAAATCTGCATAGGGACAGTGGGGATGAGGAATACACCAAAAATAATTTAAAAAGTGTCAATGTGAAGAAGCCCATATAAGGCACAAAATCTAGCTGGCTTATAGAGTTAGAAAACTGCCAATTATTTTAGCAGCCTGGGATAAGGAGTAGAAATCATCTCATATCCATCCACAGAGCAGCTACATTTGAAATAGATTTCTTTACCATCCCAAGTCCTTAAGGATCACCAGGTCAGTATCAGGGGAGGAGTTAGCCAGGAACAACATGTGCAGCAGGAATATGTGCCCACCTTACTAGTTCTGGACATAACAGGTTGGTCCAGGCATGCAGAGAGAAAGAAGGTAACAAGTTAGTGGTGGAAAAGAAAGGTAGGTGGACTGAGAATGGCAGTCATTTGCCTTCAATGCTGATCTCATCAAGTCGCATTACTGACTGTTGAATATGCAAATTTAGGCCTGCTAATTGGTTCCCTTGGCCATGCACCTTTCTTCCAAAAAAAAAAAAAAGAAAAAGAAAAAAAAGGATCAAAAACACAAAGAAAAAGGGAAGCAGACTGCATATTTGCATAGCTATGTTAATTATAAATGACAAAGTGAGTTACTGTGTGAGTTACTGCCTGAAAAGCAAACTGCATGACTGAGTCTAGCAGACAGTCCCTTTCTCCAATGCATAATACAAAATAAATGTGATTAGTACAGAGTGACATACGGATTGCCATAAAATTAATTTCTCCACTGATGCAATATATTTTGAAATATCCAAGCACAAAACTATTGTACTTGCACAAAAGAATGTTTATTCTGTGAATTCACAGTGGAGCCTACTCCAATTGATACTGTTTTTAAACAAGTCCCCCATAAACGACATTCTGTTGCATGCTAAGGTAAATAAACAAAGTCTTGCAACGTTAAATTCCTTCTGTTTTTTTGATTTCAATGTACAGTTGATTAAGCTTCATGTCAAAACAGGTTTCACCTCAACTGTATTGGAAATTTGCCTGACTTAAAAAGGCAAGCTGTTGTTCACCAGTTTCCTTGGGTGGATAACATAATATGAAGCAGCCAAGAAACAATTTCAGGATGGAGACCAAGTAAAGCTAGTTGTAAGCAGACTTCTACTGAATTTTAATAGAAAAAAAGTAGCTATAGTATTTTATAGCCATCATTTGCTAGGGAAGTTATTTCAAGTACATAAACGACTGCAAAAATTACTGTGCCACTTTCAAATTCTCTCTAGTTAGTTAAACATTGTGAATGTAACTATTACTGAAGTGCATTTACATGTTTTCTGGCCCACTGAACTACAAGGTGTTGGGAGGGAGGGAAGTTAAGAGGACTTTCTTTAATGAAGTCTTTGAGTTGTTATTTTGAACTTTCCAAAAATAAGTATGGTTGATTTCCTTTAGTTAAAGGAAATAAGTTCGGTCCTGTCCAAGAATAATGAAAATAAGACAGCTAAAAAAAGCAGATTGCTAGACAAACAGGTATTGTCCAAGAGGTCAAGCACAGGCACAGGTTTAAAGAAGGTCTGTACAGTACATGACTGACAGACACCAACAGGCACAACCTCTCAGATAAACTATACCTGCTAAGAAGAGTCCATCAGACAGATGTACTTAATTTTTCCAGAGAACACCAGAGAGCACTATTATCTTTTTCCTTTGCTGCTTCTTACATGTAACTCACTGGAAACCATATCAAAACTGCCCAAGCTAAAGAGGACTTTCCTGGAAACAGGCAAACTAACACCACAGGGGAAGCAGCTAATGGAAGTACTAACTGCTAGCTTTACAAAAAGCCACAGACCTCAACCAAGCAAAAAACCACCGCGTTATGCTGTTCT
Organism: Chiroxiphia lanceolata; assembly: GCF_009829145.1. Lineage (NCBI taxonomy): Eukaryota > Metazoa > Chordata > Aves > Passeriformes > Pipridae > Chiroxiphia > Chiroxiphia lanceolata. The sequence continues at coordinate 64,413,665 of NC_045640.1, forward strand.
TAACAGAAAGGTATGGCAAAAACGGCCTCTAAACTGAAACTAAAACTTAAATCAATTAAAAAAAACCCCATCAGTTTTAATTACTAAACTAGCAGACAGTATATGTAACTCTCATTTACAGAGAAAAAAGTATGCTTTTTTACAGAGAAAATGTATGCTTTTTTTTTAATTGGATACACTATATCACATAGTCAATATTAAGAAATATTCCCCTGACGAATAAGGCTTTTGTTTTATTCAATAGTCTATTTTATCCTGTTCAGCATCACAACCCTGTGAGAAAGCTGGAAGCAAGTGGTGTTGTATTACCATTGCAAAATTAAGCACTGAAGTTTATGGAAGGCAATTCTGCTTTTATAAATTTCATATCGGAAACTGCAATCCCAACTCTCCAGCAACTAAATTCCTCTGCCAACATCAGTTGTGGACTTCGTCAACACTGAAGCAATTCTACAAATTGACCTGCCCATGTTCTGATGATTAGCTATAGGTGCAGACATCCACAAGGAACACTCAGTCACCAGTTAAAGGCACCTTTATAGAAAAAAAAGGACAATCAAAAGAAAAACTTCTTTTGCAGAGGTTGTGTAACTTATGTCCCTCATCACTATTAGGGTACAATGGTGGGAAAAGGGAAAATTAGAGCACAGTTTGTCAACAATAAGGAATTATAGACGTATGCCAGCTCTCCACAAAGTAACAGAAAATTACAAGAACATTCTTTAAAAATCACTTTTATATTTTTACACTGTACCTCAGAAAAACAATGGCAAGACATAACAACTAAAAAAAGAAAAAAGGAAACAAAGTAAAACAACAACAAAAAAAAAACCAGTTAAAAAGTAACCAGAGTCTATAATTGCACCAGTATTTACAGGGCACACCGCAGAGCTATTTCCGGGTCCTTATATCTCTACTTCAAATCTAACAAAGGAGTATCTCGATCACAGGCACTCCCTGGTAAACTCCCATCCAAAGTATATCAACAAGAATTAAATAGAATTGCATGCTTTGACAAGTCCCTTGATATATTCTGTATCCTCCTGAAAGGTACTAATATAATAGAGTGATTAGAGAAAAGCAAGTTTAAATTAGTAGGCTGCTCTGGTTAAGCTGCCATTGAAGGAATGTGGATGATTTCTATTGATTTTCTGCTGCTGAATAGCCACAATCAGGAAACAATCCCACATTTGAAAGGTGAGGACTTTTTTTTCTTTAAAAAAAATATCCAACTAACTAAAAATGACCATTTACTGTATCTGCAAATTAATCTGAATTAGTACATTTGTGTTCTAGTGTTAGCTGAACAAAGTGGACATACAAGACTAAAAACATTAATTAAAAGCCAATTTATAGCTCATGAGTCACCCATTTTAACTTTTTGCTTACCAATTAAATTGGTTAGATACAAAATAGTTCCTCTGAAACTTTCCTGAAACTTTACATTCTGTCAACTACTGTGGCACCTGTCAGAGGCAATCTTTCAGATCAAGTTCTCAATATGTCAGTCAGTGAGGCAAAATTCGTCCCAAAAAACTATAGACAACTTGAATTCCTGTATGAAATCATTTATCTAGCCACAGATTTCCATAGAGAGTAGTTAGTTCACATTTTATTAGATTGGTTTTGTTTGTTAGACAAAGTTATCTGCTTGCTAGGCATGGCATTTTCTGTCTTTGGGAGAAATTAAAATCAAAGCATTTTGTTAACTTGGCCCTGTAAACTACACACTCATATGCAAGTATTATTGTTGAAATAGGAAGGTAGGTGCAGTAACAAAATCAAAATACTTCAAGCAGTTTCCATTTCAAAAAATGCAGTGTCCTTGATGCAGTGACAGTACCACAACATCACTGAACAGGCCATAACTCGGGCCTTAAGCCAAATTAAGGCTGGCTTCATATGCACAGGCTAACAAGTGTAACACAATTTTTCAACAGAACCTATGTACAATATCACAGACAGAAAAAATACCAGTGTCTCAGTTCTCCTAGTCACACCTTTTCTCCCAAAATGTTGCCTGTACAGATACCCAGTGAGTTTGAGCAGTTGCTCTGTGAAGCTTACCTGTACCTTCCCACTAATTGCAAATGAACCTCCACTGAGCTTGCAAAACTCAGCTCAACAAAACCCCAGCACTGTATAAAGTCCAATGAATTTATTCTGAAAATCACCACCTAAAAGGTTTCCCCTAACCTTCAAAATGTCTTGATTTGTATCTTGATTTATCTTAAGCCACACAAGACACTCTCTTCCTTCAGTGCACAGCTTTAAGAAGTATCTGTTCAGCCCAACCCCAGGTTTTGAACACTGGCTCTGAGTCTCCTGCAGCTCTGTGCCATCACTAATTAGAGTTGTACATCACACCCCCCACCCTCCACAATTTCAGTTTGACTGCACATCAGTGATAAGGTCTCCCTTGAGCCTCCTTTTCTCCAGGTTCCCAGCTCCCCCAGCTGCTCTTCATCTGACTTGTGCTCCAGATCCTTCACCATCTTTGTTGCCTTCTTTGGATGAGAAATGCCAAGAGTTAATAATTCAACTTGGTTTAAAACACAGGAAAACACTTACCTGAGGGTAAGGGTCAACTGTTGCTCCTTTGATTTTACCAGATCTCCTACTCTAAAAGTTGCACAGCCCAGGAAGCTTCTCTAGAAATCAAAGTGGAAAGAAAAGATAACGTATACATTAATTTTTCAACTTTTTTTGGTCTCACACTTGGAAATCTTTCTTTGGTACCTAGAAAAATACTGCATTTCAATATAATAGTTTGACACTCTATCCAGTAGAAATTTTTTACGCATCCATAGCATGATTATCAGTTAATTGGTAAAAATCTGGTTTTATGGGCAGGAACCTTTCTTTTCTCCATTAAGAACAATCTGACAACCTGACAAAATAACAGCTTGTAAGATGTACAGTCACAGGAAAATTTTCATTCAGTACAAGCATTTGCATTTTGCATCTTTTTCTTCTATATTTCTAATTTCTGGATTACAAGAAGTGTTAAGTTTTCAGTGTTTTACCAGAGTTGTTCTTGCTATGGTTTTCCCTCAAGCCTTTGGAACTACCATCTACATATTTCAAATGCGAACGTACTTGCAAAGAAGGTATTTTTAAATTGATTTCAGCACAAGTTTATTAACAAAAACATTAATTTCTCTAGTTTATGGCAGTGTTTGTAAGTACCTGTTTCCTTTATTTCCAATGTAAAGTGGATCTATTCATTGCAGTACAAGTGCAGAGAAATGTGTTAATGAAACTAGAATACCTAAAGTTAAATCAAGCTATACCACTATATCTTTTCCTTCTATCAAAATCACCTTCACATGAAAAAAATAGTGCAAAGAGAAAAAAGATTAAATTTTCTTTTGCATTTTGGTTACTTTTTAACCTCTGCTCATATCCTGCTGCACATTGCTAAAATCCCATTTGGTCAACTTGGCAAATAGCAGTATTCTTGCCTTGGGAACAATAGGAAAGAAAATAACAGCCTACAGCCATCTTCTTTGCATTTATCTTTCAAATATACAACTCTGTATCACTTGCTCTGAATAAACTGTAATGAGATCACAAGATTATGTGCAATTGTTGCAATAAAACAATAAGAACTACACAAAGTTGAATTTTTATTACACAACACTAATTTTACTCTACTGTTGGAATGGCAAAGTAAAATTCCAGGCTAAATTATATACATTTTTGGATATATAAATTAAAGAAGAATCAAGTCACTCTGAGTCAACACGGGCTGCACGCAGAGCACAACTTTCCCCTTCAGGGAAAAAGAGAAAAGAAACTGTTGCTGCTGAGAAGTGTAGTGAAAAAACCCATCAGCCTGCTTTCCTTTGGGAAAGCCAGCTGGATACTGAGTGTTGGAATGTGAACAACAAAACTCTACACTAAGATTGGCCTTCTTCTGTATAAAATGTACAGTCCAGATCCCAATTCTGAAATTAGGTAGGCACCAACACTGGTCTCCACTTTGGTAAACTAAACTATCAGTTATGGCTTGTTCCTATCAACAACACAGGCTTAGATTTCCTACTCTTTTATTGACAATTAAAGTAGCAAAGGAAAAAAACCATAAGTTGAGAGTCTAAGGAAGGCTGGGAAAACAGTGGATTTGGAATATGAGCTAAGGAAGAAAAAAAGCCCCATAGGATATATAAAGACAATTAGTGCAGCCATAGCAGCAAAGATCACAGTTAGTTTTCACTGCCAAAATGAAATGTCCTTTTACAAGAAAGCCATCCCGGAGCAACACATGGTGATGCACAGCCTTGCTAAAGTGAACACACAGATAGTTCTGTCTTCCTTTAGATCAGTCAACATGATGGTGTTTCTTCACTAAAGCTCTGTGGTCACACGGCCAGCTCAGATTATTTATCTTCTTACAAGAACATATCCTTCTTAGTACAGTAAGAACACATCCCCCAGCACGGTATCTATATAGCAGCCTTTATTCTGGCATTTCATGACATTTGAGTGCTTGTATTTGAAACCTGACCATTTGGAAAGGGGGAGAGGGATATTTGGAATGAAACCGATATAAGGTTGGGTCACCTGGGGTTTCTTTCTGCAGCACAACAGAACTATAAATCCATTTAAGGATCCTAAGTCAGAGTCCTCATGCGATCAGGGCCAAGAACACTGCTCTCTTAAACAATCCAAGAGCTTTGGATTGTACCCACTAACCATCTCTGAGTGCCATATCTAGTTCTCCAGGGTCATGAAATTAAACATGAATAATTTTATGGGCTTAAAACTGTCTACTTAATTGTCTGCTTCATACTTTTATGTTTATTTAGAATAAAATTTTCTTTGCCTGACAACACAAGAGGTATTTGCAAAATCAAATAAAATTTTAAGTTATCCCATGACCCAAATGAAAAGAGTTATGCTAATGTTCAAGGGTTGTAATCTCAAACAATACTGGAGAAAACTTTTTCCATACTGATTTAGATGCAAATAATCTACTCTGGGGTCTGAACTGGCAGTCTACAAACTGGACATGTGACATGGAGAGGCTTGAAAAGTAGGCTTTGAACAGAATTGCTGCTGTAATGCTAATTGCAGAGTAATGTTCCTCTGTAATTTTGCTAGTGTTGTACTTACAATTATAAATCTTGAGATAGGTGACTCAAGTAGTTTGATGAATAATCTCAGCTAGCCAAAGAGAAAAGTCTCTAGAATAGCTATATGAGAAGTTGAAAGACACTGATTACTTCGCTACGGTTGAACTTGCTGCCAAGCTACAGATTTTTCCAACACTAGCTGAAGTCTTGAAAACTATGCCAAGGAATCACTGAAAAGGCAGAAAAGTCAATACCTTAGGTTAAAAATTTTAAAAATCCAGTTATTTTACATTTTTCCAGACATAGACCTAATACTGCACCAGGTGGTTTTTGGTCTTTTAGACAGCTCCATCAGGACCAACATTTTTCACCCCGTGAGGTGAGCATATTATCTGGGAGGTTTTCGCCTTCTCAGACCCAGAAATGACATCCCAATACCTTTGTCAGAAGTTCTACACATCTGCACAGAAAAATAAGTCCTCTATATATCACCAGTGCAATTTCTTAAAAGGCAAACCAAAGGCAACTACTACTGCAGAACATTTACACTGCACACACCAGTGTGTGCAGGCTCACTGAGGCAATGCCATTCCAAGTTCTCAATCTCATCCAGACTGCTTGCATGGCAGTAGTGGGAAGTTTAGATAGTTGTGCTTGCCTCAGGATAACTGCAGTTGAAAAGGATTCTCGAAAAAGATGTGAATGGGATCACATCAATCACTGAGACCATCATTCCTGCCTCAATTGTTTTATTTATTTAACCCAACTTCTGCTATTAAAAAAGCTTGTCAGCTTCTGTTTAGCAATGGATGTCTGTGTCTGCTGATGAAGTAAAGAGAAAATAAAAAAAAATAAAAAATTAATTAATCAAAGTAATTGCTTACCCCAACATCTGCTCTTGGTTCCTTGTGATCAGGTAGGACACTGGTGCGGACCTGAGGGGTAGGGGGGAAAAGCAAACAAAATATTACTTTTCTGTTGTTACATTCCAATAAGAATGTGAGAAGTGTTTATGCATTTCTTTCCTCATACTTATGACGTTTTGGAGATAAATTTAAATGGAGATATATATGCATATATAATTTAATAACAATTACTTTAATTGAAATAATTTAAGCACAATATCTGCTGGCTCCTGTGGGGAAAGTCTCTCACCACTACCCATTTATCATTCTGAACTTTCCTGATTCTCTAAAGGGAGAAAGGCTGTGCTCAGTAGTTCCTTTCCTAAAATCAGACTCTTGGGCTCTAACCTGAATGACAGAATTCTTCATCTAGAGGCATTTTCTGGAGGCAAACTTTTCAACCACAAGTGAAAGAACACAGTACATTAAAAAGTATTTTCTCCAGATAAATACTTGCCTTTGCCAGCTGATCTGCAGCAGAAATCCTGACCCCACTCTCACTCAATGTATGGCCCTGCTTCCTCCTCCCACTTGCTGAGCATCTCTGAACTGACAGATGTTTGTAGGCATTCACAGAAGAAAAGTCTCTGAATTCTCCCCTCCACAGGACCTGCAGTTTTCCTTGTATTTTCTACAAAGTGGAGCTGCTGTTGTACACAACTAATTCCATTTCACATGAACAAGTATGGGACAATATGGGACTTACTTCTGTATTTCCCAAAATACAGTACAGGTTGAGGAGAGAGGGGGGTGTGTCTTTAGTGTCTATATAATTTCATTGTTTAGCAGTGGTTAAGAACAGAGAACTGATTAAACAGCAAAAAAATAGATAGAAAAAGTATAAGAAAACCTCTGCAACAGACCTCTAACATGGCCTGCCTGAGTCAAACAGCCCATTGGCATAACTTGCTGGTAAAAGCAACACACAAGGGAGAATGTACTGAGCATCCACATCTGTTTGATTACCTAGCCTAAAAAACACATATTCATTTACAGCACAGTCCCACAGGGGCAAATTTTTGGGTTGATTTCCAAGTAAAAGTCAAACTCATTTTGCAAATCCCTCAGTAAAAGACTAATTTTGTCCATGCCCCAAAAATATGTCCCTCAATTCTTCTATTCTAGGTGCAAACTACTACACAAAAAGAAACCTTTCTTTAAAACCAAGATAATTTTAATTGTCTGGGTTTTGTTCTAAATACATGTTGTTAGAAAGCACCAATCAAAAGTCTAACACAACACTTGACAATGTAGAACCATGGCTTTTCTCAGTCAGCTCTTATCCCTGATTCCCTCCACTGAGAATTTTTTTCCCACAAAAGCCTGAAGATAGTAAAAAAAAAAAGGCTATAATTAGTTTAATGAGGGCCAGCATACTTTAGAAATCTGTGGGAGTCCTCATTTGGATGCAATTTAACATTTAAATTTTCCCCAATAACATAACATCAGCAACTCCAAGGCATCTGGCTTTCCACAGAAAATGAGTACAAAATTTTCAAGGCAACGTTTGTATCTAAAATTTACCTTTAAATGCTTCAATTCACAAGTTAAAATAAGTGCTGATATTTCCTTGCTGGTGATGCATATCTTACCCTTTGGAGCTGGGTAAATAACTTAGTCCAGATTTGCTTCTTACAAGAAAGATACAGTATGAATGCCAGGCCAAAAATGCTAAAAAGCTGTTCCATGTGCCAGCCTTGAACAGGTAACACCTGGCCCAGTATGCAAGGGTGGTATTTTAATTTTCTAATTATTATGGATATTTATTCAAGAAACACAAACAAATAATTTAAGAATGAACCTTCCTCTTCATCTCTGACTTATAGGAGATATATTTGTAACCCAGCAGCAGTTTAGCAAGTATTTTAAAATGTGTACATGTTTTTGCATGATACTAAGGTGTGCTTTGCAGCAAGAGAAAGCTCAAGTATCTTTTATGCTTACTGAAATCAATGGATTAAATCAATATAACACACATTTAGAATAATAGAATATTCATTCCTTCTTTTGCCGGATGAAGTCTCAATTCAGGAGAACATATTTCTATTTTTCTGACCCAGCAGAGAATTGGAAAGGGATGTCAACACCTGACTAACCTACAGCCTTCCATATAACAAAAATTTATTGCTTAATTCCAAATGAAGTTAAAATATGGAAACAATTTCTGTTGGTTTTTTGAATAGTTTTTGGTTTGGCTATGTTTGTTTGTTTTCATCTGGTTTTAACCACTTTATAACCAGTAGTTGTACAGCCAAATGTAACACTGTGGTGTTTGGTGGGACTGACATTAGACTGCACCTCATTTCTCTCTGATATACATTTCTTTTTAAAGGAAATTGGGTATCTTGATCCAGGTGTGTGTGCAAATACATATAACTTTAGAAATAGTTTTATTATTTAATATTTATTAAAAAGAGAAGTCACATATGTGTATGTCTATACATACATGGGAGCTATAGTCTGATCCCTTTAATGTCTATTGATTGAGTTCCCAAACAAACTCTCCTAATACTGCAATTATCAGGGTCCCATTATGACCCTGCACACATAGGTGTTCACATAGGCCCAAGCAAACCTCACTACAAACACAATCAGACAGTTTGTAACCAATTATAAAACATAAGAAACAACTCAGTTCTAGTCCCAACCCACAAAATGAAAGAGGAAAAAAAGGAGAGAAATACAAAGGATCTGAAAGACCAAATATCCTCCCAGTGCAGACTATGCTGAATTGGAAGGGATCCACAAGGATCATCGAATCCAACTCTCAGCCCTGTACAGGACCATCCCCAAGAGTCACACCATGTGACCCTACTTTTTAAAACCTCCTCATAAACCAGCTTTTCCCTAATGGTACCAATAGTATTCTAGAACAACTACAATATATACATGCAAACAAAAAGTCAGATTTTAAGTAGCCACTACTCCATTAGAATTTCAGTTTTCTCATTAGTTATTCTAGATTTTCCTGAGAAAAATGCTAACCTCTCGATGGTGAGTTTATTCACAATGGGGGTAAGACCACAATTCACTGCAGTAGCACACACTACAGCTTTACTCTTCCAGACAAGAGATGTATAAAGAGATCAAAAAGGTATCCAAGAAAGACACCTTGTAATCTAAGCTAAATGCAAAATGTTTTGGGCAAGTGTTCATTCCAGTGATTCTGTTTGTCAATAACACAGTTATCTTGTATACATCACAGCTGCCTGTACCAGGAAGAACACCAGTGAACTACAGTGAATATCATGATACATTTAATTTTATTCAAATGTCATACAGAACAATGAGTAGCAATGAGTAGCTTTCCTTATACTTTCTAGTACGTTTATCACAGACATATCTGTCCAATCCCTCTAGGCATAAATGCTAAATTCAGCTTTAATTAGCTGTCCTTTAGTATAAGGCAGTTTCATGTGATTAAAAAGAGCATTTCTGTTTCAGTCATTTGTGGCAGTCTGGGCCACATCCACACACACCGTCAAAGTTCAGCAAATTGAACCATTATCATTACTGAATCTTTTGTGCCTGCCCTTAATTAAGGCCTTTGAATTTCAGTTTATGATTAAAGGCCATGTTCGGCTGGCACTCATGTTTTGCAAACAAATAATGCTAGATCCTTTTCTTAGTTACTCTAGATTTTACTCCATCAAATCAACAGTGGCTTCCAATAATTCCCAGTACTCACTGCTGTTAGCTGCTTAAACGCACTGCTCTGTCATCACCTCTGTTGTTACATGACAACTAAGTACAAACCACATCAGGCAAGGCATAGGATAAAAGAGACTACTGAAAGTAGTTACTGGAACATTGACTTATGCTCTTTCAATACAGTACCTTCCAGGAAAGCATTCACAGCTTCAGTATAACTCTGGCAGTCATGTAGGAACGCAACATGCAAAGACACATTTACCTGGCTGTGCTCTGGGACCATGACCATCTGCATCTTTCTTTCCCCACAGGGAAAAAGGACTCTGATCTCTGCTAACACAGCCACCACAACTCCACAGACAGCTGCCATGGACAGTCAGCCCCATCCTCACCACCACTGCCTGCCTGCCAGGCAGCACCACCCATCAGAGTCAGGGAGAAACTACATTTCTTGGCACTTTTAAGTCTGAGAAGTTGTAGCTTCACGTATATCTGTTGGACAAGCTGAAAATGCTGAAATTGCTGCTGGGTTCTGCAACAACATCGGTCAGCTTTTATAGGATAGGATCCGTTCCAGTGCAGGTAGCAAATTAATTTTTAAAAGAAAATATTGTACATTCACCAGCTATTTATTTTCATCATATAGATTAACAATTTGCTAAGTAGTTCAATCAACATCTCGTAGTCAGCAAAGTAAAACACTTCCATCAATACTTTGTTGGATATGTGCTTATTGGATGGAGGACAATGCCAATACAGTAATTTTCCAACCTTTAGTGCATAATTATTTCTAAGAGTCCATATAAAGCAAAAGAGAAAATCTTTTCCCCATAGGCACGTAAGCAGTACTGCAGAGTTTACAGTTCCAGTGGAAAAGTTACTGTGCAGAGACACTACACAAATGTTAAAACTGCGTTAAAGATGAAACAAATAAAGGGAAGATAAGCTATAGCAACTTATTGCAATGCTTTTGCAGCGCTACAATACACATTATTATTATCTATTGTTTAAATTCCAAATAAAAATTATAAAATATCATATGCGTACATTTCTCTATTATAGACAGTACTGAATGCATAAGGAAAATAATACTTGCTGTGTACCAACTCCACAGTTTCATGTGTTTATTTATCTGAAAAGGTCAAACAGAAGGACAGGTCTATCTGTGTATGACTGGATACTTTTTAAAGGCAGTGTTTGATTGTAACTCTCTTGCAGTGTGGAATCAGAATCTTTCACTCGTGCAGAATTCACACTATGTATATGAGCTCCAGGCACCCTTTTCAAGACTTAATATGAGGATAATAGAAAACACATACTTCTCAGTCTCTAGGAATCAGCATAAACTGCTTGTTATGCAGACTTCTCTACAGCTGAATATCTTTTTCTGTGTAGGTTGCACCTTTCTATGCTTTCTAGAGAAGAGTAATAACACATGGCAGAAGAGAAGCATTACAAGATCCCCCCGAGCAAAGAGTGAGGTTAACAGAATTTAACAGCTTATGTAGGTGCATAACTAGGTGTATGAACAATGAGCAGAAAAGCATAAAAGTCTTCAATATTTGATTACAAATACAGTCTTGTTTATTTTTACAGTTTGGGCATTTGATCAGAACTGCCTTAAAAAAACATCCACAGTTCAAAAAGAACACATTACTTAGGAAATCCCTGTGTACTGAGTGCACCGGTAATACCAACATAAAATACAGCAACAAAAACCATACCAACTCTGCAACATCCACATGGGAGCTGGAACAGACCAACTGACAGAAAAGATCTACACATTAAGAGCGCTTTGGGGCATGCTACAGAGAGTCAGATCTGACCCAGTAAGACTACTTAACTCAGTCTAATTGCCAGCCATACCAGAGCTGTACCACTTTGCACTGTGCCTCTGTGGGAAAAACCACCAACTGTATCCATACAACAGCTCAGTGTAGTTCCCATTACAAGAAAAGGGTTCCAGCTTGGGTCCAGGGCCCAACTCAGCATGGCTCACATCTTCAGCTGCTGACAGTCTGAAAACTATCAAACACAGCTAAGAACTGCCTGTACAGGTGATGTGCTAGGAGGAAAAAAGGCAGCTCCCATTAATGGTCTTTCCCCCCAAAGCACTAAGATCACACACCCAACTTCTTCCTCAGCATGCTCCAAACCTTAAAATAACAAAGCTGAAAAGCACACATTTGGAAAAAAGTTGTAACAACCCCCTCATATTGGGGTCTGTTCTCTTCCATAGCTATTCAAACAATAACTAACTAACTCATGATGGTAAAGTCCTAAGTTTGATTTGTCTCTTGATGTCACTGGAAATAAGAAAAAGCTGTCAACTTTATCCATGCAAAGCTAAGTCATCCTTAATATGTTTTCAGTGTACACAATGAAAAAATGAAAGAAAGAAACTGTTTATTTACCTTGTTAACATAGCACACAGCATGAGCACTGGATTCAATTTTTTTAACCTATTTGAAACAGCTTTTTATTTTCTACAGAGAAAGATCTGTCAGCTGTAAGGTTATATGAGAGATTAAAAATGACAGAGAATAATGGTCTTTATAAATTAGAGATAATTAACATTTGAGTCTTAGCATCATTAAAAATAGATGTTCTTCTGCTACCAGTAATTAATTTGCTCTTTATTGAAACTTGGGGTACAGATACTCTGCCAATATCAGTTGCTGCAGAACACTGCTTTTCAGGGAGAGGGAAAAGCCATGTATTGCTGCACCCAGTAAAGCCTGAGCTAAGAGTCAATGCAGACCTGTGCTGCAAAACATCCTTGTTTTGCATGGTGAGCTCACCATCACTCCCCTCCTGAGCGGTTCCGAGCAAAACGCGACCTTTGCACTGTGCTTTCAGTGCACAACTTGCACCCAGGAAGAAACATCTACAAGTGATGGCTCGAGCACTGCAGGGATCTGAAACACCACCAGTTCTTAGCTGCAGTGACAGGGAAGTGCCACAGCACTCACCTGCTCCAAACCCCCCCTGGGGATAAGTGCTGGCTGACAGAGAGCATCACGTTGCTGTTTGGTTGGATGCTTATTAGTCAGCTGCTTTTTTCAAGCAGTCGAATTTTTGCAATCGATGACCACTACCAGCAAACTAATGGAAGTGCAGGCTTTTTCCTCAATCTCTTGGGTTTTTTGAACAAAGCCCAATCATGTGAAGCAGTTTTCTAAAGTCTAAATAGGTGTTGAATATTCTAGGCATTTCCTCAGTTACAATTCTAATAAAATATAATACAACAACCTGTTTGAAGTCCATAGCCATTACAATCAGCCGGCAAGCCCTTCCCTTCCCCATCATAATTCCAGGAATGACCCCCTTAAAGTCTGTTTCATACTGGGAACAATCTGCAAAATTTGAAAAGTAAAAATCCCCTTCAAAGTGCTCCTGATGCCTGCTCTTCCTTGCTTTCTTGCACTGCAAATTCACAGAAGGCAAATTCTGGCTTCTGTCAGCAAGCTACTGATGCAGCATTCCTAAGCTCTTTTGGCTATTCATTTACAAGGGCCAGCCAACGGGGAGTTGTTACTTGCTCAAATCCAAATACCTCAGGCTGGTTATTGCAATTCCACTACCCAAAAAGCACTGAGACTGACTCCACAATCCCAAAAGAGCAGCAGTTAACTGCAGCCAAGGAAATCCAGATGTTCTGACAAATTATATCCCAAAGAATACTCACCCCAGAATGATTAAGAAGATACGTCCTAGGAATATACAGAGGCTTTTTTATCACACTTTTTCACCCCCCTCCCCCTACATCTGGCTGTGCATATTGCTTCTGCAGAATGTGACTATCTGGCAACCTCTCAGTCTGTCTGTCTGAGTGTCTTGCTCCCCTGACGCAGCAGACTCTAACCCAAGCGTTCAAGCAGGAATTTCAAGGAAAAAAATGCCTTTCTAGAATGCAAGATTTCAGCACTGCTCACAGGGCCTGAGGCAGCTGGGTAAAAAAAAGAGGAAAAAAAGTATCTCGTTTCCATATGAGTATCTGAGAACCTGTGCCAAAAAACCATGCTAGAGAAGCCAAGGAGAAAACTTTAACTACTTATTTCAGGGGAGACTTGAGAGGATAGAAGCCAAGGGTGGTGAAAAGCACATCCAGTTGTCTGATGCACAGCCAGTCAACTCAGTCTCACTTCAGCACATGACGCACAACATGAATTAAGGCAAATATTGCTGGACTGATCAGATGAGCTCAACAGCAATATAAAATTTCTAGAACATGATCTTCTACGTCAAAACTTCAGTAAAATTTGCACTTGGACTCTGAATGTCTTGACAAAATAAATTGAAATCCTTTTTTTCCTTTACTGAATAAAGTCTTTTCTTGAGTATGCTAAAATCTGCATTCCATAACTTGTATCTATTGCCATAAAAAGCACATAAAAATCTTACTATAAATTAAACTTAACACCATTTCCACTGATGAGCCAGTTACTTACAAGAAATAGGATTTATATTTGCATCTTGTAGAGGTATTTCCAACACTCCCAGTTCCTCAACAGATTGCAACATCTACTCAAATGGCAAAAGGTTATGCAGGTATTAAACATAGAAAAAAAGATCTTGCTGCCTTAAACAAGTCCAGACCTTTCAATACTCTGCACACAATATCCCTGTCTTCTGACTCATGGGAGGAGTTGAAAAGGAGAACTCGGAATTTAAAATGTGACTGGAGCAGTCGTATCTCCACTACACACCCCTCCAAAGTTCCCTCTAGAAGCTGGTATTATCCCTCTGTCAACACCTGAATGCACTGCCAGCTGGGGGCCTAAATTCAATATTTTGAATGAGTTACTTTTTTGTGAGGTACTGAACTAACCAAATATCAGCTCCCACAGAAGCAAAAAGTCATCGTAACATTACAAAAAAAAAAAAAAAAAGAGTTGAAGATTTTATATCCCCTGTCACCTGTTTTTAGGTAACTTCTTAACGTAAGTTTTTAAATTTTAAAATGAGCATTTTAGAGCAATTATGCTCAGCGAGTCAGTCTCGACCTTCTTCATTTCCCACTGGGTGTCTCCCATGGGGAATTCCAGCAGTGGATTTTTCCCTGCAGTTACTGCTACATGCAGCTGCAGCACTGGCATCACCAGAAAGAACTTTTGTGAAGACTTAAAATTATTAACATCAATTCCCTACAGTTCTGTGCCATGTTTACAAGCAGGGCCATCCATGTGGATATTGGACATCAGTGAGATGTTGACAGATGCAGAGAAAGCCGCATATGAAAGAATATGAGCAGAGTACACGTTTTCTGACTAACCCCACTCCACTCAAAAGCAGTCATAAAAGTTTGAAAAACAACCAAGAGTCTGATATTTTCAATAAAAAGAACTATTGGCAACACAGGACTGTAAAAACCTTCAGGTCATTTGTTTTAGTATTTTACTGTCACAGACACCACATAATAAAACTCCCCCTATTTTTGAACTACACCTTGAAATTATTTTAATTTCTTCTCCCTCCCTTCTGACTGGAAGGTCATTCAAAAAAATGATTGCAATAATAGTTCAGAGTAATTTTCTAATTTGTTGCCCAGCATTATTCATGGGGAGTTTATACTCATTTGCTCTTCTGCCAACATGGTCTTTTAGCTAAGTAATTATTTTCTGTTCCTCAGACTGGTCTCCTGATGTATTAATAAGAAAGGAATCATATGCCATCTCGTACTTCATTTTGTTAGGATAATAAGCCAAGGTTTTCCAATACACTGTCAGACAATAAGCTCTCCATTCCCCAGATCATGCTACGTGTTCCAGTCCTTTTCATCTTTCTTGAACACAAATGATTCAATTACTGACAGTTTTCCAGAAAAGGTCTAACTTGTATATATGGAACGGAGCTCACTGGATTCGTCTGGGAATCAATCCTGTTTGCCTCTCTCCACTGCATTGGATCTGCTGCTCAGTCACATTTTGAACAACCAATTTACCTGTGTTGTCCTTCACACAATTTGTTTCTGATGCATGAAGTCTTTGCTCATCCAAAAAGTTCGCGTTAGTAGAAAAACACAAGGTCATGCACTTTGAGACTACTGTATTTCATCCTATTTCTATTATTCCTGAAAGAGTGCCTTGAAGCAGTTCCATGGGTAAAGAATTGCATCACCTTTTCCCTTTGGAGAACTAAGGGAACTTTCTGCACACAACAAATTTTTCTCTAATATGTGGAAGCTGAAGGACTCTCACATAAACGTCCAGAAAAGCAAGGAAAACAATATTCATCAATAAGGACTTTTTTTTTGTACTTATGACAGTTTGTGATGATGTTTAAAAATAGTTGAGGTTAAAGTCTGGTGGTGTTATTACCTAATGGATGGTAATTCACATATATTTCGGGCAACTATGGGTAAAATTGCTCTTCAGATTTACTGAAGTAGAAGGCATAAATATAGGTTAGACAGATGAGAGGGAGCACATAAATTTTTGGGGGGCTTGCTACGAGCTCTATTTGCTTTGCCTTAGTAGACAGGATCTATCTATTAATAAAAGTGCATTTTAACAAGCTTATAGCTGTACTTCCATAGATAATGGCCCTTCCAAGCTGTAGAACTGCAGTACTGTCATGAGAATTACTATTGTGTCCAGGGTTCCCACGTGTTTCATCCATATTGCTAACAACCCACACTTGAGGGGAGCAAGGAATTTTCTCACAAAAACCTCCAGAAGACGCTGGGAAAAGAAATCTCCCCAACTATCCAAATATAAACATTTCCAAAATTGCCTACAAAGAAAATATGTACAAATTCATTTTTTCATTTGACAAGGCATTTTGTTCTTGGACTAAAACAGTTAAACCTGCATAACTGGAATTAAATTCTTAAGTATGTAAATGCTAAAACAAATAACCTCCTGATCAGCCATCTTTAAGCAAACAGACAGTCTTTGATAGTGCTCTGCCCTTTGTACAACCTCCCTCTCTTCTGACATGAGAAACTGAAAGGGGGTTTATTTATTTATTTATTGAATAAATTCATTGTTGGCTTTAGAAGTGGTTTCAAGACAAACATGCCATCTCCCTCACAACTTAAATTAGTTTCTGCTTTAAAGGAAGAAGCAGGTATCACTGGAAGCAGGTATCACTGTGTAGCAACCTAACAGCTTTGTACCTAACAAGAGAAGGTAAAAAAGCAGATATCACACAGCTCCTTTGGTCTCTCTTGTAACAGGGACAGGTTTATATTAAGAGCATTTCATTTTTCTATCACTGATATCATATTCACAGTCACTTCCACATAAAATGCACGATTTTGCTCTCAAAACCACTTTACAGGAAGATTGCTTTTCCTCACCTGAGTATGTGTCACTGTGCCTAATTGCCATATGAAGATAAACCCTTTTTCAGCCCCTACATTGTCAATCTTAATTTTTTTAAGCATAACTGCAATCTGCAAGGCATGGTAATCCTTGTCTCTAAGCATGATAAAGCTCTTGCAGAGATGTTACTTAAAACCAAATAAGCTATGAGCACCCTACTTTCAGACTGATAAGTAGGCTCAGGAAAGCTGATAGTCATGGCTGCCTGTGCTAAGTAATTAAATTCTGATTCTTACTCACAGCTTGTGCATCATAAAGACATCAGGTATTTATTTCTAAGTAATTATTTTCTTCTTTCAGAATTTATATTCGGATCATGCTAAAAGAGCCTCAGGTTCAGAATAAACATCAAGTATATTTAAATATTTTCACTACTCAGACAAAATAAAATAGACTAACTTTTCTCTAAAACTGAAAAGTGGTAATTTTCTGGGATTGTTTCAATGATGCTCTAGCCGCAAATAAGCAGAACATATTAGGAACGGTATTCTCAGCAAAGATGTTCAGGTCTAAAATTTGGCTATGCTTCTATTTCCAGAAGTCACTTATAAATTCTTTCTTGCTTTTATCTTGCATCTTCTTATTTGGAAAATCAGCAGGATAATGTTTTCTGGGAAAGATATTATCTGTTATTAGACAAGCTGATAAAAGATGAAAACACACACTTTTCTTAGCACATGAAGTCTCCTTCGGGAACTCAAGAAAGCTTGTGCTCCTGAAAAATTGCACATTTTCTCCATCATATTTGCTTGTCTAACAAAAGACTACCTACTCCTATGGACCCTTAGATCACCCCCAAAATGCTGTAAGTTATGACAGAAAACAGACACAGCCCTCTGTGGTTTTCTCTGATGTTTCAAAGCCAAGCCATCTCCATTCCAGCCCACCGGACATATTTTCTGTAAAATATCCAAATGTCAGCCACAACACCACAGCTTCTTAAATTAAGGTGCCACAACCAGTTGACAGGAAAGTTACAGCGCAAACTTTGGTAACATCTTTCCCCCCTCTCTCATATTTTACATACTTCTTTTTCACTTCTGATGCATGGGATAATTTTTCACCATCGCATCCTTTGTTGCTGCCAGCAGTGCTCTGCTGTGATGACGGTGCTTGCTGACTCACCATTCACTTCCTCAGCAAGTGACATGAAATACTATTGGCTGCAGAGATTTAAAGTCAGTATTGTATCTCAGGATACATACAAATTGACACCAGGAATGGGAACAGAAAATTTTAAATAGGCAAGTATTTCAATGTCACTGAACAGAAACTCCACTTTTAAAAAATACTTTGTCAGTAAACAGCCTCAGCTAGAACCACAGCTCCTAAAAAGTCAAATTGGTTTGGGGAAACATATGATATTCTTTATGATTTGAGTCCAGGTCTAGATAAATCAGCTTCCGGAAGATACTTGCTTTTTAAATCATTAACAATTCTCAGAGAGATCAAAATTAATATTAGAAAACATTTAGAAAATGAGCCTATCCTAAGAGTAGGGGGTAAATAAATCACATGCACATTTTAGCAGGAAATGCTTTATGCCATGCAGATTAGATGACACAGAATTGACTTCTCTCTAAAAAAGTCCAAGGAACAGATACATCTTGCCATAGATGATGTAAACTTGCATAACTTTTAATAGGTCACTACAGATACTGCAAGATCTTGAGAAGGGACTTTTGAAAACAGGTAGAAGATTCCATACTGCACATAGTCTATACTTCCAAAAATGTGTTGGTAGACTTATGTATCATAAGGCTGTATGTCATAAGCTGTATACATCATAATTCATGCAGGTATAGAGTAGCCTCACTCCTTCCACACTCAGCAGAATCTTCTTCCCTGACACAGGGAAAAATTATTTATAAAAGAAAAGCATTTTAATACATGATGAAGTACATGAATGGTAGTTTACATGTGAAAATATGGTAATCTCTTCAGCCTCAGGACAGGTTGTGATGTAGTGCCCTGAACTGCAGAGCATCCTATATGCTGACAGGATAGTGGTTGTTCTAGAAAATTAATGTTTAGAGGCTTCCCCTTCCACAACTTGTATCCAAAAAGGAAAAAGATATATGCAACAAAGAAAAGGTTATAAGTGAAATAGTGTTGTATTCATAGAACATCTTCCAACTCATGCTATAAGTTCTGTATGAATTATTACAGGCCCTCTGCATCCAATGTGACTATTATAGTAGAATCATAGAATCATTAAGGTTGGAAAAGACCTCCAAGAGTAGTTCTCCAAACTCAACCATCTTGCAGGTGGGTCCTTCAAACAAAAATTAGAAGCAAGACAAAGCCCCACTGGATAAAAATGCATGAATTTTTATCTGACTAATTCTAGGAAATATTTCCAGACGTGAACTAATTTAGCATAAACTGCTATCCTTGTGTGCCAAGTTTTCTAATAAGCCCCGTGCAATTTCCAACGTTAAAAAAGCCACATTCAGCAGCTGAACTGTACAATTTGATTCAGAAGCAAACCGCAAAAACAAAACCCCAAAACCTTAAACCAAAACCACCCACAACCCCTCCTCCCCACCCCCACACATTTATGACTTTTATTTCTTATGGTAAAGGTAAGCAGTCAGTATCCTTATCTAGAACAGTAAGTCACATTTGCAAATGACAAACAAAATACAAGAATGTAATGAGATCAACGAATACTGGAGCTATTGGGACAAACTCCCCTTAATGTTTGTAATTGATTCCACCTATGTGTGGAAGAAATGAGAAAAGGATAAAACAGCTGGAAAAAAAGTGGATACATAGAAAATGAAATTCAGAATCAGTCCCATTAGGGTAGTTATAAGACTTGTGTGTCATACTTTCTCTTCTAGCATCAGCTACTTGAAAGGTATATGTACACATGGGACTAGTTCTTTTGTCGTTAAAAATTTAGTCTCACCAAGTGATATGGTATTTTTGAGTAATGCCCCATTTTATTTATTGCTCTCGTGTCAGATAATTTTATTAATTAATAAAATTACTAAGAAAATGACAGAACGAATAGTTAATTCCGTTGTAATATAGGTTGTGTTAAATACTGTATTGATCAGTGGCTTTTTCCCAACAATTCCCAGAACAATGTTTGCACTGAAGACCACTAAGAAATATGGATGTAGGATAGTTAAAATTACCAGATAAACAGGTAACCAAAAGCTGTTAGTATTCCAAAGCAAGGTTCAGGAATATGAGAAATGGGTAATGAGGAGAGGAGAGGAGAGGAGAGGAGAGGAGAGAAAGGTCTTTTTTCAGGAAATCCCTGTATTTCAAAGCATCATTTCAGCAGCTCCCAAAATACCATTGCTATCCCAAATGTAAGCACAGGAGAATTTAAAACACAAATAAGAAAAAAGAAATTTTTCAGTTTTAAAATCAACGTATTAGTCTGAGTGAAAAAGCTTCTTTAATGATAAATGACACTTTAGGTGGGAAGAGAGTATAACTTAACAGGGAAACAGACATTTTATAAAAATCATTTGAAACTTCCTACACAGAAGATTACTACATCTTTCTGAAGACTGAGAAATCTCATTCTCACCTGTATTCCTCAATTTGGTACTTATTTTGCACATCATCACAATTTGTTTGAAACACATACTGAGACTTTTCCCCTCGTCTTAAAACCTCCCATAAAGTAGGTCTAGATTTATCCTCTCCTTCATGCACAGTCCATTTCACAAAAGAAAGAATAAAAAGGGTCAAAATGCTTTTCACTATTTTGAGTAGCAAATAGGAAAATACTTGAAAACTCAATAGGTTAAGAATTTAACTAAAAAAAAAAAACAGCAAAATCAAAATAAGCATTCACCCACATATTTGCTGAAATTTACTACAATTTATTCTATTTGCACATAAACATTAGCACAATTAAAACCCATCTTTATTCAGAGGTACGAGAATGAAAGTGAGCAGTTAAACCAAAGTAATTTATTTATACACCTTCAGTAGACACAGCCTAAAAGAGGTTAATTTCTTTCTTTTGCATTCTGTGATTTCATGAAGTCACTCCGCTCAGTTTTAAGGACTAAAGATTTTGAAATAATAACTACTTTAATACTGTTGCAAGAACCTTAACTCCAACGTTATCAGCATAAACATCATCACAGAGCAGTTAATAAAATGCACTTCATTTAAGTCCATATCTCTAGTTTTTTAAAAGATCAGAGTGGAATAAAACCAACACTAATGATCTTCAGTGGTCACTCCCTGCAAAAACTAAAACACCCTCAAGCTTATTTGAAAATCCACATTTAAAAATAATAGCTGAGCATTCTTTTAAAAGGAAAGCCCACCACTGATTCAAAGCACATGTGAGGCTTCAGCTCAAGATTATGTTTGGATTAACAAAATGTGCACGACAGGTCTGATTTAAAGACTGCAGCTTAAAATTCTCATCCTCCTACACAGAGATCATGGCACAGGAAAGCAGTGAATTATGCACCACTCTACACCATCACCCCACCACAAACCTGTGAGCAATCCACAATTGCATATATGTCTCAAGAGTGACAGTTTAAGGGCACATGAAGGTCCCCCAAAATCCCAAAAATTCTCAAAGCTGCTCTGAGCTAATGGTACTTCCCTCATATATGAGAGAAAAAAACAAGAGCCCTTGAATGAAACCCATGGAGAATGTTTCACAAACACAAGTGACAGAATTCCAGACCTCTGCAGAGACAGGGGAAGCCCAATCATCATGTGAAATAGCAAGCTTAAAATCTAGAATCTTATGGAAATAATGTTCTGATCTACACTCATCTCATAAAAGCCATCTAATATCTATTTAAAACTGAATACCTTTGCTCCCTCCAAAACTCAGAATCTGTGCTACTGGAGTCCATATTGTAATTCCTGGATACCAATACTCTGCTCCCCATGCCCTTTCATTTCTGTCATGATAATTTTTGTTTCTCCCATCACAATTTAATTCAACTGTCTATTTATTTTCCTATATAGCATCTTTGTTCTCAGCACACCGCAATTTCTTCCCATGGTGCCACAGTGAAATGCGCAATTCCTGAAGCAGCTCCTCACTTAATACCTCACTGTTGCTCACAAGAAGACACAGAGAATGGTATTTTCAGCCTCTGTCAGAGAGAATCAATTCAGACTCCATAATACTCAGAAAACTCAGAATACTCTGCTTTTCTTCAAAACTCATATGCCAACTGCAGTGTATTTACTTCCTCAGGTCTTTTTCTCCTGGAAGAGAGAACGATTTCCCTTCCCTCAACAACGAGCTGAATGCAGAGAGCTGCAAGACTCTGCTGAGGGAAGTTGATATTTACATCTCAGCCTTGACAGCACTAGTATGGATCACACATCATAAGCATTTTTCCAGGATTTATGGACTCCCCTGAACAGAAAGGGTTTTTTGCTGGTATGCCAAACTTCAATTCTTTTCCATTTTTCACTACCAAGAACTTAACGCTAAAGTTTGCAGACCTTTTCTTTTCCAATAATAAATCATGAAGTTTTTTAACTGTTGTGTAAAACAAGACTAAAATTTACCACTATTTTTTATATTATAGACATAAAAAGGAAACACATATAAGGAAATCCCTCCATTAAAAAAAAAAAAATTCCCTTTTGTAGTTTTATTTGTAAACACAGTTGATAGAAGCTTTTGGAAAAAAAGGTACTGCTGCTGAAGGACTAGTTTTTGGTGCATGTTTCTTACATGGATTATCCAAGCAACAGAGCCTATTTTACTTCTAACTTCAGTTTTTACTTTAAAATACCAGTAATCCATAACTTATATTCTTACATACACTTAGTTCTTCCAAAGACAATGTGGAGAAGCAGCAGCTGGAAGTGTCAGTGTCACTATTATAATCACCCTTAGTTCTGTGGCCAAAGAACTATTAATCCTTCTGGGTTGCTGTGTGAATTGAAGATCATTTTATAACTATGCACTTCACTTGACAAGAACACTCAAGAGAGCTCCTGCCAGTACTACAGCTACCATCAACAACCAAAAAAAATAAACTGGAGAAAAAACAAAAAGTGAAGTCTGGCAGACTATTTTTTCCCTGCTAAAAAACGGTCTTTAAAATTACAGAGAATTATTCATGTTTTAACCTTTTGTTCATCTACTGTGTTACAGATGCTAAAGATCTCTCAAGGGCAGAGCTACTATTCTTGTTTCATTTCATTTAAGAAATAAGGACACTGTCATCTCAGTAAACTACTCTTTCCAAGAAAGAAAATCTGCAGACTGACTGCCATTTTGTCTTGAAAATATTTCTCTTAAAGATAAGCACCAGTGTCTAATGAATATCATTCAAGGAAACCACACTTCCTGAGCAGAGGCTCAGTTTGTTTCCAGCAGTGCCTCCATATAGAAAAGCAGCAACAAAAGCCACTTCCAGTTACGTACTTCAATTGTATTAACAGCAATATTTTTTCCTCTCACTTTTTTTTCTCCCCTACATTTCCCACATCCTACGCGGATAACAAACAGTTCCAATACATTCTTTATAAATCCTGCTCTGCTGGCAACCGATGAATCATCTGGCAAAATAATTCCTCTCGCGTGCAGGGCACAGATAAAGGTTGCCCTGTGGCTCAGGGCCAGTACAGCACACACACTTGCTCTTGGGACACTAGGAGTCAGCATGGTTACACTGAACCCCTTCTCAGAAAAGGGCTCTACTCCCTCCTGCATATTTTTTTTTTCTTTTTTCAGCAATCAGAAACTGAACTAGGCTTTGTGCTCGACTTAGAGCAGCCTGGTCAGCAAGTTCACGTCACAAAGGAAAGTCTCTGCTTTTCTAAACCGCGTTTGCAGCCTTTTTGTATTAAAGCCTTTGCAAACAGCATCTGCAAAGTTTCAAATTCAAAGTGAGGGAAGTTCACATATATGCCTTTTGGCTTTATTTTAATACTCACCACAGCATGTGGGTAAGTATATTCCCATGTGTTATATACTAGCATTTATAATAGGGTTCCTAGAAATTCTTTCTTGTACAAATATTTATTTTCTGTACTTACACTATATATGTCATTTTCCATGAAAACACACACACACACACACACCAGACCATGCTAAGTGATTGTTCTGTAATCTAGTCCTGACTTTCCTGCTTTTTACTTACAGAGAATAAAACCTGTTCTCTCTGTGCCTGAAAAAAGATTTCTTACAAATGGCTTTGTGCTCCTGCAAATTACAGGAATTCCTGCACAGTAGATCAGGAGAGTCTCACACCCACACTTCAAATTAAAAAAAAAAAATAAAAATAAAAAAATCATCTCCAAGTGTTTGTATATTAAAATAAGCAACAACACCACACTTAAAATAAGTGAAAAAAAGCTGCAGTAAATAATCAAGGTGAAGCCTCCAAGCAGCAAAGTAGGACAACATAAAATATTTCAGCAAAGGTTACTCACAGTAACATTTAAATTAAAGGCAGCTCAGTTAGATAACTAAATGAAATGCCAGCTCAAATCACATTCCTTTTCCTCATACACAGTAATACTCCATGGAACTCCCACCTCAGTATATCTCTTCTGGTAACAAAGGGTTAATAAGCCCAGAAGCTATGGCAAAGCTTTGGACACCAATTTTCTGTGACAGATCCCAGTCCATTTCAGGTAGACAGATGAACTCTAGGCACAAAACCATTAAAAGAAAAAAATCTGTTTCTACTGCCTTTATACCTTTGAGAAAGGAAAAGAAACAGGTTACAGTCCTGTTATTTGGTTTAGCTGTTGAGAAACTGTTTTTTAAATTATAGCACTCTTGCTTCATCCTAGTCAGAACTCTGCATGTAGAAGAGGTGGAGGGAAATCAGTACCTTTCTCTTCTCCCACAGTCCAAGACTGCCAGAGAGACACCAAATTATTTACAGCGAATTTAGCTGCAGAAAAATAAAAACATTCCTCTCCATGACTGATACTTTCACAAGGGACACAAACAGTACCAATTCAGAATTCCTCACTGGTTGATCCAGTCAGAAAGCCACTTTTGGCAGTGCTACGCACACTGCTTTTAGGAAGAGGTGAAAAAAGTATGCCCAACCAAGTGCAAATAAGCTTGTAGCATCAGGATGAAAAAAAAAAATCAATTCTAATGCCATTGGCATCCCGAGGAAGAAAGAGGAAACTTAATTTGTCTACTCAGTTAGACTACAGATCTCTAATGTCAGAGTAGCTATCAGCATTCTCTGAAAGCTGGGATAGCCTTTAACCAAGAACAAAGGGCTCAACCTGAAGCTTTTGAAACATCCCAGACACCACGCAACAACTGCAGGTGGGAACATCCAAACCAAGCAAGGAGTAGTGTATTAAACACTCCAAACAGTTCTAACCTTCTCAGCATTCCTCTACTTAAAACTAAAAACATGAAAAATGGCAGGATTTTGTTAGAGGAGAGAGCTTCCTTGCAACCAAGAATTGTTGGAAAAAAAAAAAGGGTACACTGATGGAAGCAGCCTGGCATTTTTTATAGTATATTCTGTTAAATGAGCAAGTTAACTATATAAGACCCCAGGCTTTTCTCTGTAAAATATCTAGGTATTTCCACCATTTTATTGAGGCAGAAGTTTCTCTTTACCCAGCCACTATATTGGTGCTTGGCATCTTCAGACATTAAGCTTAGTTACCTGACTTACTGATCCTAGCAAAGTATCCAAACATATTTAATCTCATGTAGTGCAGGTAATTTTGTAAAGAAAACAAATCCTCCGCAGAACAGAAATTAAATATTTGTGACTTGTCTGTGATGACATAGTAAGCCTCGGGCAAAAATTAAGAACACAGGTTCTTGTCTCCCATTCCACATACCACAGGATTACTCAGCTTCCTTCCTCTCTTCACAGTTGGGGGCATCCCCCTAACGAACACATTTATCTATTCTAACCACTATACTATTTTAATACTTCTTCAAAGTCCAAGACCTAATTGAAACCATCCCAAAAAAACCAAAAAAAACCCAAAAAAACAAAACACGTGTGCCAGCCATACAATCCAGCTGGGCAGAGCTACATTAAAAGCTAAGTCCTGATGTGCAACTCCCATACCATTTCTCATCCAGCACAAATCTCAAGTGATTTATCTCCTCAGAGGATTTAGAAACACTTAACAAAACACAGTGGGCCTGTCAGAGCTATGAGTATCTTCTTATCCTGAAGAAAAATTTCTGTCCTGACTAAGGACAGAATACAGACTAATATGAAATAATTGAAAGAGCCATGGTTGCTTAACCACCTTTCTTTTATAAATTCAGATCATCTTAATAGACTGAAACCAGTTACATGAACTAGTTTTGCTACTAAGCCAGTATTTTAAGGTGTTTTGTTCTTAATGACAAATTTAAAATTATTTTGGAAAACAAAAATGCTGAAGTAGGATGTGGTGAAAGAAAGTATTATTTTGTACATCCCTTTTTCATTCAGGCTGGACAGTAGTAATTTTTTTAAGGAATAATAATTTTCACTCCCAGTTCAAAATTTTGGGATTTGAAAGCAGGTGTCAAGCCTGGTGGTGTCAATGAAAGTTTTGCACCAGCTGCATACTTCATTTCTGTTCTCCACTAAAAGAAGCAAGAAATACCATGACAACACTTTAAAAGTGAAAAATGTCTTAATTCCTTGTGTTTAACAAGTATCTTTTTGATGTTTGTTTTATGAGGCTTTGGTATATCCATACCAAACTGAGCATCTTAACTCTTAATTTCACTTCCATCTCCCACTTTCCTAAACACAATACCAAGCAATGCAATAGTATCACCACCATTGGAACAAACTGCCACTGCAGTTACTTTACTGCTAAGGCAACACACATGATTTCTGCAATAGTTTCCTCTCTAGAAACACCAGTGTATCAGCATAATTTCTGCTCTAACAATGTCTAAACTGCTAATGGTTATCTTCTTCAAAGTCAGAAAACCAAGGGAATAAGTATAATTTCACATTTAGACATGAAGTAATATCGTCTGTATTTTGAAAATTAACTGTTCAGTTCAAAAGCTTTTTTTATTACTATAGTATGTAAAATTTGTCTACTCATGCTGTGTTTGGTTTTGTTTTCTAGAGGACATGTTGGTTAGTTCCCTGGGTTAAAAACTTCAGAATTTCTAGACCATAACAAAAAGAACAAAATTAAACTGTTCTTTTAATTAACTGTGATACACTTAATCAAAATGGCCCTTTCACCAATACACCTTATGGGAAAATGGATTCAGCCAGATGCTACATGGCAACAATTCTGTAAGGAAAGCACAATTTGAAAAAAATTTATTGTAACAGGGAAAAAGTCAATAAGTGTAATGAAAAAAAATGTGCAGTTTAACAGGTATTTTACAAACGTGAATATAAATACTCCGTGCTCTTTGCAAACTAGATTAACTGCTTAAAACAATTAAGGGCTGCTTCTAGTTGTGTCAATGTGAATTAGATGCAGACCTAGGGCACTGAAGTAACAGCACTGCAAAACCAGGGGCTTCGGGTCTATAAAGAAGAATCTAGTATAAAAAAAATGGAACTTAATTGAAATTAAAGCAAATGGTAAATTCTGATTTTAACAGACAGAAAAAAATGTGGTACTTACATGGTTTAGCAAAATTTTGGAGGAAGAGAAAAATAATTGGATTTTATTGCAATATCCAGTAAATCTAGTTCAGATGAAGTGTACAACACCAAATCACAACATAAAGTAACACAATGAATTGTTGGTCTGTATTTTCAAACCCATCTTACAAGTCTTGTTACTTCAATGCTGCTTCTTCCATGACAAAGATTGTTTCACTAAGCAGGCAAAGGGGAGTACATACTCTGTGGACTAGTGATGAAAATTCAGGAGTCTGTTTTCTTAAGAGATGAGTTTACCTCAGAGTAAAGTTGACCCATTCTTTCCTTTAAATACAAGAGCAGAATCTTTGTGGTTGAGAATTCCAAAACTGCCAATGAGAAATTCTTCACACCAAAAAACTACCTAAAGCTTTTAATCCTTATTTTCTCCGTGGAAAAACAATTACTTGCTAAACAAGAAAAAATGATGCAATGAACTAAGACCCCATAAAAATACATTTTTCCGTAGATAATGAGGTACTTTCTCAGCTTATTAAAAAGTTTGCAGTCACCAAAGTTTAAAATGCTCCTGAGATAAGTGTCTCAAATGTACGTGAACCAAATTCGATCATAATAGTTTTTGTTATTTCAGGAAGACCACTTAAAGTTAAGGTTTCTATCACTTGACTTCCAACAATGAATGCAATTCTGTGTTTTAAAGAAATCTGCATTACTTTCTGACATGTTATTCTAGCTCAGTGCTAACACTAAAGCTGTCCAAAGAATCCAGAACTGGGAAGGGGAAAAAGCTAAAGATTGAGCCACGCTGATATGTAGCAGCATGAAAGGCCACCTCATGGTTTTGTTCAACTCACCTGCTGCCATCTGGAACACACCAAAAGGCCCGAGATCCAAACAGATTTAAAGCTGCAGTCAGAAACACTTTGCAAATAAACTGTGGTAGGTAGTAAAGAAAAATATGGCTACATTGCCCAATGTAAAAAGAAAACAAAAATGAGTGACATGTTTAACATGGAAAGTGTTTAGGAATATATCATCAATATAAATCATCAATTAATATAAAATAATGAACACAGAAGTTAACCCTGTATATTAGACTCTTAAGATTAAAAACATACCTTTAGGTGTCAGAAAGATCTCACAGAAATCAAGCCTCTCAAATGTGCTGAAGAAATAAAAACAAAAAACCACCCACCACTCCAGAACTCAGACTATGATTCAGATTTTGTTAATGCAGTTCTGGATCTTCTTTTTCCACAAGTCCCATCAGTTCACAGCATTTCATACTCTTCAGGGTTGGACTTCAACATCAGTAAGATGACAAGGATAGTGGATGGCCTAGCTAGCATCTTATTATAAGCTGCAACTTATTCTAGACATTTCCAGTAATTTAAGCTTTAGTCATGATTTTGTATCCTCACTGACTGGGTGACTATTAGTGGTGGTTGTCACAATATATACACACATACATATTCTTATTAGAAAAATACATGTATTCATTAAAAGGAGATCAAGCAGACTGATTTCTTATTTTCCTACAATAAGATAACTGCTTGTCTAGACAAAGGAAATGCAGTAGCTCTTATCTTCTGAACTTCAATAAAGTATGTGATATAGTACTTCTTCAAAAACTATTAGTCAGTTGGAAAGGAATTAGAAAGATGAACAGACTGGCTAATCAGGAAATGTAGAGCTGGAACAGTAAGGAGATTTCCTTGAGATTCAGTGGCAGGGTTAATTTTATTTCAGATTTTCACTGAACGTTACAGCAAAAAATTGTAGAAGCTTTGTAATGAAATTTAAAAGTCAGAATCTATAACAAGTAAAACCGCAATGGGATACAGAAAGAATTACACATGGAAGATATGAGTAACAGAAACATAACTGTATTAAGTGCAAGGTGATGCATTCAGTAGTAACAACTAATACTTCCTCTACAAGTCAGAATTACTTTAGTTCAGAAAACACAGTGGTAGAAAGACTTAGGCATATGAGGAATAAGCAGGATGAGTTTGAGCATCAACAACTTTGAAAAAAAAAAACCAAAACAACAAATATGCCTTTCTGACACAACAGAAAGCTATTTCCTGTTTATCAGCAGTACTGTGTACACTTGCCTTCATATTCAAGAAACAGGATTAAGGGTGATGGTAAGAATAGAGAACTAATTTTAGGTAAGAAAACTGAAATAGTTCAAATTTATTTAGCATCAGAAAACAACAGCTAAAAGGAGGTAAGATTATTTTCAATAAATGCAACTGTGCATTAATATAAAGGGAAGGAGAGAGATATTTAAACTGAAGCAATGTTCCTCAGATTTTAAAACTGGGGCTGTTGGAAACTGGAGAAGGGCTATGGGCCTTCTAGTTTCATGTTCTCACTTATATTTCATAGAATCACAGAGTGGTTTGAATTGACAGGGACCTGAAAAATCATCCAGCTCCAGCCCTCTGTCACAAGCAGGAACATCTCCCACTAGACCAGGTTGCTAAAAGCCTGGCCTTGAACACTTCCAGGGATGGGACATCCACAACTCTTCTGGGCAATATATGCCAGTGACTCACCTCCCTCACAAGGAAGAACTTCTTCCTAGTATCTAACCTAAACCTGCCCTCTGTCAGTTAAAAGCCATTCCCCCTTGTCCTATCAACTCCATGCCCTTGCAAAAAGTCCTTCTCCAGTTCTCTTGTAGGCACCCCTGGAAGGTGCCATATGGTCTCCCTGGAGCCACATCTTCTGCTCAATCCCAACCCTCTCCACAGGAGAGGCGCTCCAGCCCTCTCACCATCTCCGGGTCCTCCTCTGGACTCGCTCCAACAGGTCCATGTCCTTCTTGTGCTGAGGACCCCAGAGCTGGATGCAGCACTGCGGGTGGGGTCTCACCAGAGCAGAGGGGAAGAATCACCTCCCTTGCCCTGCTGCCCACGTTTCTTTTGATGCAGCCCAGGACACAGCTGGCTTTCTGGGCTGCAAGCACACATTGCATCTCCTGTCCAGCCTCTCACCCACCAGCACCCCCAAGTCCTTCTCAGAAGGGCTGCTCTCAATCCATTCTCCACCCAGCCCATATTTGTTCTTCGGATTACCCTGACCCGTGTGCACATGAAAAGACATTCTTAGCACACCCTGATAAAATAGATAAAAGTCGCTGTCTGGAGACTGGATAATACCAAAATCTGCGACGGTAGATCCCCTTGCGACTCAGCATAATTCTTTCTCTTTCAGAAAAAGATTAATATTAGACTTCAGTGAATACTGTTCTCTAAAAGACCATATCTTCTAATGTAACTGAAAAATTGCAAATCCCCTTTAAGCCTTACTCCTCTTGAATTCTTTTGGGCACTGCTTGGCTGCCGTTACTTGCATTGCCCTGAGGGCTATAGGTGATATTCTGGACCAGAGCAGGGATACTTAGCTATGTAGCTGGCAGAATTTTTAACCACCTAGACTGTGTACATCCAATATTCAGTGGGACAGATTCACACAAATCCAAATTCCTGTCTGGTCCTGAGGTGCATAAATGAGTATGAGTATTGTGCTGCTTACAATAGTTGGAGTATTGTTGTGCTAAAACCAAAATCATTGCACTCGAACACCTAAAAATGACTATCTAGTTTTAAAATCAATTTTTAAAATATTCATTATGACACATTCACACTGTCATAATAAGAGATACCTGCATCAAAATCTTCATATACTTTAGCCTTAAATCTTTATACATTTAGCCTGAAGCCAATTTCTGTGACCAGCAAAGCCCAAGAGATGAGGAATTTAGAAAGGACATGCTGACAGAGATGAACTTTCATAAATGTATTCTCATTGCTGTATTAAACATTTAATTTAATTTCCAGTGGTCCTGTATAACAAAGATTTAGAATCAAAGGATCACAGCCTTCATAGACTTTCTCCTGTGACTCCAAGAAAAGGAGTAATGAGGACATATTTATATCTCAGTTCAAAAGTTTTACTGCTAAGTTGTTCACTAAAAAACAAGGATAGAGATTAAAGTCAAATTTACTATTTGTCTTTACCTCCTTCTATTTATTAAAATTCCATTTTGTCACAAATTTACTATTGCTTCAGCTCTTTCAAAACAAAAAGTCTTCATTCTTTTTCCGAAGTCATTCAGATTCACCTCTTCTCACTGTTCTGAATGGTCAGTTCTACTTCAATTTTAAGATTTTAAAATTTAAGTTTTAACCCAGGGAACTAACCAACATGTCCTCTAGAAAACAAAACCAAACACAGCATGAGTAGACAAATTTTACATAGTATAGTAATAAAAAAAGCTTTTGAACTGAACAGTTAATTTTCAAAATACAGAAGGTATTATGTCATCTCTAAATGTGAAATTAGAACCAAACTCAACAATATACTTCTCTCAAGGCATATAAGACAAAATTATGTTATAGTAACCATCTGTCTGTTCAAGTACAAAGAAAGGTAAACAGAATTTTAGAACAAGTGAGACTAGGCCTACTCAGTTTCCCAACAGAAACATGAGGGAAACTGCAACTCACACTAATAATATTTTGGAATACTGTCCAAAATGTTTCAGTGGAAACAGTCTGCTCTACTAAATTACCGCTTCATTACAGCTATGGCAGCTTTTTTTCTGAAAACAATTTAGCTTGATGTCATGCTGCTCATTGTCTATAAACCTGCCAAACACGTACCATTGTGTAAGGCCAATATTTCCCCTATTTCTCATCTGATTTTAGGAGAGACCTGTCCATTTTCCTACTAAAGACAACTGTTAGGAGCAGGTCTAAGGAGTGGTCTGAAGGTCAGGAATGTGTTTCTTCCAGACTCCTGATGAATTAACTCTTGGAAAGGTACTTGATCTTCCTCCTTAAAGTTTGTGGGGCATACAGCTTTTGTGTCAGTACGCTGACATTTGTATTCCAACAGAGATCCTCTAGAGGACATCAACCTGGAGAAGTTAGGGCAACACTTCTCAAACGTACATGGAGTCTGAAAAAGGTGCTGGCAGATTTCTTCAGGCAGCTTTAAAAGTGTCTAAGCAGGTACATGGGACTAAAACTACCTCAAATAGCTAAAAAAAATGGAAAATTGGATGCCTAACTTGATTAGAATCCATAGAGCACCCCACTGGCATCTTCAGGTGCATAAGGATCTCCAGTCTGAATACCTTTATCAATTCAACCTATGAGCCTTAACATAATCTTCAGCTACAGTGAAAGTTCTAACATTAAGAAAAAAAATAAATTAAAAAACCTCATGTTTCATTCTTAAAAAAGCACCTCAGACAATCCATTACCATTCCAGACCTTTCAGGTTTTTTCCAGTCCAGCGTTTAAGCTGATTTCCCCAATGACGATTATAGCACATAAGTAGCAACATCTACAGTGTAAGTAGGTTAGCTGCATTCTCTGTCAAGGGAATAACTGTCATATCAGAAAAACTGCCTTTTTCTTTTTTCTTTGCGCTGATGTGTTAGATCTATGCCAAAAGACAAAAAGTAACAGAGAGTGACACGCAACAGAGCCTGTCTCAAATTACATAACTCTAAAGTCTAAAGGTGAGTAAAAATTATATAAGAATCAACTCTCTTAGTCTTTGCAACTGCCAAATGCACAAAAAAAATATTCCACGAAATTTATGCCAAAAAAGTTCTCTTTTGTTCGAGGGTACGCTGTCTTGTGCTTTAAAAGACAAACAAACAAGGTAGGATCATGAAACAGAGGCTGTCACGAATTGTAAAGCCACTGAAAAGAAACTGTTATTTTTAAGGCACTTTTCAGATATTTGCCAGCAGACCAAATAAGGCTGACTAAAATCCTTTTGTGAGGTTTTTAGCTCCTATGACAAGCCTTCAGATCTGTTGCTTCTGCACCACCAGCTTCCAGCTGCGCTGGTTGCCCCATGGAAGCTGCACTAGTCTAACAGAGCCCCTGCAGCACCAGAAGGTGTAAAACAGGTGTGATTCACTGACTCTCCAAGTTTCTGGAACTGAAAGATAGGAACTCCAACAGCAAGCACCGTGAGTGTATCAAGAGTTCAAAGCAAATGTAACTTTTTCCATGAAGATCAGTGAGGCATCCATTCTTCATTTTTCTCTTTGCTTTTTTCAGCAAATTCCCTTTCTGGTCCAAAAAAGGACAGGCTGATTAAGAACCCTGCTATTTCTGAAAACACGGGATTCAAATATGGTTTCTGGAGACGTAATTAGGTAAATTTTCACATGCATTTACAGTAAAGAAAATATTCATTAGGAAAAAATTTTCGGAGTTCTATTACATTCAGAATTCAATTCAAACACTATAAAAATACTAACAGCTCTATGGGAGGAAATATAACTTGTACTAACGTCATTTTCAGTCATAAAAGCTTCTGCAATTAATATTATCTGTAGGACTGCCAGGAAAATTAAGTTAAACAGAATTCCATTGCTGATTCTTCTAGCATTTTACTTCAATACATCCTTGTTCATTGTGAGGATTTACTCCTGAAATGAAGATCCGGATCCTCGTGTTCCAGGCACGTTTTTGGTAGGCTATACCTGGCTGACTAAAGCCTCCCAGTACTTTCAGTGAGGTATGACTTCAGCTCTTATCTTCAAGCAGTGTGCAGTGTTGACGCCTCTTAGTCAAACAGTTGTTAACTCCAGTAATGAGCACATTTAATTTAATTTTAAGTCTCTCTTTCCCTACAGAAATGACATCATACATGACAAGAGGGTCTGTTTCCCTGGCACAACACTGCTGTGCAGATGCACCTTCTGCTGCAGGTCTGACAGCGTACCAAAGGCAATGTCTCAGTCTGCAAAATTCTTCTGGGAGTTTTCCTAAAAATAACAAGCACTGCACATAAATCCAATTTGCTGATATGTGTACAGATGTGACTAGGTCTCTGACAGAAATTCTAATGGATTCAGCTGCTTTCCATGGTATGAGCACACCAACCCATACTGCAGACAGGCTTGTCCAAGTTCTGAAGCTATCCAAACAGATTAAACATGAAGGGAAAGGCACTGTGGCCTTTACTCCAGGTCCCTCTGCCACTGAGTAATTTCTGTGTAGCCCCAACACTTTGAGTTAGAACTTCACTGTTAGAAGCAACTTGGGCAGCAGCTGAAGGGTCATGCAGGTCATGGGCTCAGCATCCTCCAGTTTACTCCAAAGACATTTCATTGTCTTCCAGCCTACACATTATCAGTAAGGATTTGCACTGAAGTGAGTGCAGAAAGCTTGCTATCCAAGAGGCACACACAGAGACTGCACACTGGGCAAAACTCTGCAGTGGTGCTACACACAAGATACAACGACATAAGAACAGCCACAACTACAGATAACTAACGTGCAGTTATATCTTCAGCATTAAAATCTGTTGCCATGAGGCTTTTATTCTAAAAATAGCAGGCTATGCATGTGGATTTCTTCAGACTAACGGGGCAGTCACTGTGGTTCTCTGCACAAACATTTTCCAGTGAATAAATTGCTGCAAGTTGCTATTAAGTATCAAAATATTGTGAATATAGTGACACTTTTACAGAACCCCAGAAGAGACAAGCGGGAGCACACGTGCTGTAAACAGCTCTGGTTTTGAAGTGATACCACCAGAGAAATACTGCAGTCACACATCACCTCCACTTTCAGTACAGACATCAGAGTAAAGGATTGGTAAAATTCCAGCTCTGGATCTGAAGCTAACCAAATGTAACAATACAAGCCCTACCTCTTCAGTTTTCCTCCCTAAAAATGAAAGAGTTAAGGAGAGACGGTTAACTCGGCTAGTGGTTAAAAGGAGAAGGTTTAGGGATAGAAAACAACCATAAATAAGTAAATAAAGGTACCTGACACAGTAGCCTACATTCCAGTTTTTTTCTTTAAATATCCTGAAGAAACTATACCTGAAAAGGTAGCATCTTTTCTCAAAGACTCCATGACTGTAAATACATGTCTACAAGTTCCTCCTGCACATACAGAGGCTGCTCTATTAACAGGAGTAGACCTCCAATGCTATTCACACTTCCAGTACAGACCGCTTTTGTCTTCCGTAGGGTTTTGTTAATATTGACTCTAGAAACAACATATGGGAAAAAGTCAGAGCACTAAACAGCACTAAACTGCTCCGGGGGGACAAACTCCAATCTTTTCGCCTAGCTTATAAAATAAACCACTTGTATGTGATCTTCTTGATGATCTGAAAACCAGCAGAAGGAGTAAGAGATCAAAAAGGAACACCTTAAGTCGCCTTCTAAAAACAAATGTAAAAACCTTCATGTAAATACATGCACCTTTCAGGATTTCAGCCTTGCCTCCTGCAAATGCTACCATTGCTCAGATCCTAACCTATATTCCAGGCTGCAAGCAGCACCCCGCCCGCAAACTCCCTGGCAGTTCAAACTGCAGGAATTATGCCACGTGGAAATTTTGCCTCACCCAGTCATCTAGACCTGGCAAGTTTAAAGTACCATCAGGCCAAGGATCTTACTAGAAACAGTCCCTTTTCATCCCTCAATCAAACCAAACCAAACCCAACCCCCTCCAAGAGAAATCAAATACACTAGGTGAACATTCTTGGACTTTTTATCCCAAACATTTAAAGGCTGTTTTGTCTGACATCACCTTTTAAAACAGGTTAAATTTCATGAAAGAAAATGAATGCATTTTAGAAATTTGAGCCAAAACCAAATGTCCCCTCTAAACCACTGTATTCGTAAGAAGGTGAGGTGTCAGAGGTGAACGGCCTTACAGCAACAGCACAGGCTAATTTCAGAGAAAGTGTTTATCTGCTAAAAATAACTAATATAATTAGTTAATGTAATTAATTATTACATTAATTCAACAGTAATTACAATGTTTCCCTCTTTGAAAAAGGCAACTTAAATATTTCACTGAAAAGTTAAGTGGCCTTAATAAAGTGTGATAGGCTTTTTCTCATGGTTTGCAGGACCAAACCTGAATGAGCCATGAATACATCATATAAGTGAAAAACCACAAATAATATGAAATAAAGTTACTGGAGATTACTGTTTTGGTGTGGGTAGGCAAACTATGCACAATTCAATATTCTCTGAATATCTTATATTTAAAAGACAGTAAGGAATACACTGGCAAAACTCATTATATTGCGCTAGCTAGTAATACCAGTTTATAGTTGTTGCATTTATCAAGGGAAATGAAACATTCACTTCACTTACATTTGCCTTAGTTACTAATGCTCTAAGTTCCATGTTCATAGAGGTTCAAACTGAATTTGTTTCCCGACTCTCAACTTTAATACTTAACATCACATAAAAAAAAAACAAACCCCTAACCAATTTATTGTATCCAATGTTACAATATTGGCAACTGTGGAAGAAAATGACACTAACACCATCATTTAACCTTCTGTGCCTCAGACCCCCGAGATTCTTCCTAGCATCTCCCTCCCACTATGCACTTTGTATTGGGATGTTGGCCAGACACTCACCACATCCCTCTTCCCAGGTTCCCAGGGTTGGCTATCAGTGGAGAAGGACTACAGAATGTTACAGCAAAGCATATCTGCTCCATAGTCCAGAGGTTGCCTTAGAAACTTATTTACAGCATAAAGTTTCCTTAATTCCAGGTCAAATTTTCATGCTCTGGTCATTTAGTGGGAAAAAAGGTAGAGGAAAACATCTACATACTCCCATACCACATGCATTTACTTTTATCATCTCTCAACTAGAAGTCATAATAAACATTAAAACCACCTGAAAATACCCGTTTACTTCTCTTTATAAAACAAAGCTTTGTTTTTTACCTCTAATAAAACTCTGCAATTTGTTTCAAACGTAAAAGTTTTCCCCAGTCCCCAGACCATATTAAACAAGCTACCATTGCTATATAAAGTGCCTGTTGCATCTGATTTTAATCTCAGTTGTGGAAAGTGCCAAGCAGTCAGGATATAAAACACCTTGTCCGAAACAGCCAGGGCCTAGAGTGCTGAATTCCCAGAGTCAGAACCAACTACTTTCATTTTAATAGCATGTGAGGCATGATGCTGTGCAGGTTAACTCATAGCATCTCAACAAACTGCCACAGATGACAGCTACTCGCTAAAGAAGCAAATAATTTATTGTCCCTTCCATTTGTAATAATTCGAAGGCACCAATAATTAAACCTAATCAAAAGAAATGTCTTAGCTGTAGGGTCTCATAAGATTCACTATAATTGTATCACAGATGCAAATATAGTAAACACAAATTTCTTCACGATTTCTCTTAAAGAAGAGATTGACAATCCAGAACATCTTATGCTACTTGAGCTAAGTGTCCAGACCATAAGAGGGATGAACTACTTTGTCTAAAAACCTGCATTTCCAGTTTTTCCTGTGTAAAGGACTCATATTCAATAGCATTTCAACAGATACACCCAGTTTGTCTTAACTAAAAATGAAAACAAAATTCAGATAACTCTAGAAATAGCTTCATCTAAGAGATTCAGAAACTGAGCATGGTCCATCTTGAGCATACAAAACAGGCTGTACACCTAACAGCAAACCAAACTGCAAATCTGGAATAAAACTGAACTGGTAGGACAAGGGGAGGAAATAAAGCAAAACTAAAGGCAAATAATACTTTGCCTTTTCAAACAGCATATCACCCTTTATTTCTTGTTATTACCTCTCCAGCTCCTTCAACAAATGGCTGATGGGTTATGTGAAACAGTATTTTAGATGCTGAAAACGCCAGTATCCTATTCCTGTGGACTTTAATGTAAATGGAGTCAACAGGCTTTTTGTCTTCTTTGTACTGAATGTACTGCTGATTATGATGTTTCCTATGTCTAAAAACAAACATGAAAACTTTAGTCCCTCTGGTCCTTCCTACGTGAGCCTGTTCTCAGGGCCAACGAGCTACTACCTGAGGAACACTAAGAAAGGAGCAAGGGAAAGGAATCCACCTCTGCACTACTACCAAATACTCTGTACTAGGGCTAATTTTAAATCCAGACAGATTTATCCACCAGGAGAGGATTGCTAAGTGATAATGTCAAGGTTGTCTTAACAGGTAATGAAACTCTGGACACACACACACATCTCACACAGTATTGTGTATACACAAAAGTAGTCTCTCAGGAAGCCTCTCAATGAAATGGGGTGTAGGTACGTACACTTTAATTTATACTTCAAGGACAGTCTTTCTTCTGTCATACCCAAGCCTGAAAGCCATTTGGGCACAGTTAATTATTCAGAAACTTCCTTGTCACAGGGGTGATGTTATTTCAGAACAGGGTAGCAATAATTGGGCAGTAACTGTCCAGAGCTTCCACATTCAGAGATAATTCCTTGAGCAAGAGCCTTGCAATTACTTCTTTTTGAAAAGCTGCCAAGTTATTCCCCAGGAACAGAGGCAGTGAGAATCTATAGCTGTAACAAATCAAGGACCTCCATGCTCGATTTCACTAAGGCAGCTGTGTGTCAAAATCCAAACCTTCCAAGCATCTCAAAGACATACTAACTGCTGCCTTCCAGAGGAAATAAATCACAATTGTCCCTCATGACATAGATTTTCTGTTAGGAAGCAAACAATCCTGTCTGAAGGAATCTCAGCAGAAAAATGATTTTCTCCAAACCCAAATTTACTAATCTGCATTTTAAGACAAAATGTATCTATATACAACTGCTCACGGTGCAGATGCTGTTGCAATGTAAGGAATTAGCTTTTATCTCAATGCATACAGAAAAAAAGTACTCTTGACGACTTCTAATACACCCAGTAAAACTGCTGAAAGGTAAAACAGGGAAAATAAAATAGAGGAGCTGTGATCTGATGCTGCCTTTGTTACCACTTCCAGATTTTGGTGGAAGTAGTAAAGACATAAACTTGCAAGATAGTAATCCCTGCACAATTTTGTGACAATAGCTCCAGATGAGACATGGTAGTACACTCTGCTCTTACTCAGAGATCCACTGGTTTTTTTTTCTTTTTTTCTAACAATACAGTGACAAATGCCCATAGTCTTACTTTAGAACCAAAAACCTGAGCAACGTAGACAACCGTATGTAACAGTGAGACATGCAAATTAAGACGGCTTCAGTCTCCACCAGAAATGATTGTCAAGTCAGAGTAATGTAATATACACATACTCAAAAATTCTTTTCTCATCTCACAAGAATACATACACTGCAAGTGGTGCAAATGTACTATTCCTTTACTATTCCCCATGTGTAGGACAACATGTCTGCTTATCAACTTGTAGACAAAACGCATTTCTCTTCAGCCAGAGTCCTCTGAATTTCCCTTGAAGACGGCTCAGGTGTATACGTTTTACATTCACAAGTGACAGAACAGTCTTTGCTAATTGTTATCTTTGTTTTTTGCTCCAAACTAAGTTACCTTCATAGCTCTATGAAGCATTACAATGGT
This sequence comes from Chiroxiphia lanceolata, assembly GCF_009829145.1. Taxonomy (NCBI): domain Eukaryota; kingdom Metazoa; phylum Chordata; class Aves; order Passeriformes; family Pipridae; genus Chiroxiphia; species Chiroxiphia lanceolata. The sequence goes on from NC_045640.1 coordinate 64,453,529, forward strand.
TATGTTTTAAATGCTGTGCCTTACTGAGATGTGCTGAAGCCTGCAGGGAAAGCTGGGTTAGAAAAACCCAGTAAAACAGAAAGTCATACTGTTCCCTACTCTGAATTGGAGGGGAAAAAAGAAAAAAAGAAAAAAGAAATTTTATTAAAGCGGTTTGGATAATTGTGACTTGCAGGTTATTCATTTCACATTACTGAGACTGCATATATGGCAAAGAATTTAAGGATAATAAGACTGCAAGAACAAACATCAACAGCTGCATTGTACTATAAAAGTCTTCAACTATTCTTGCTTTAAAAATACCATGACTGTGATAAAAAGAACTGGGCAGGGGGGAGGGGAACCTAACCAAATTCTTAACACTGAAGAATGCTGAAAAAAAAACCCCACCAAAAAGACTAACTAGAAACATAACTAATGTCACTGTGCCAGTGAATCCTTAGTTGTAATAAATGATCTCATCAATAAGTAATAAATTAAAGGTGAGGGAAGTCAATTTACTCCTCAGGGAAAGGGAATGTTCCTCAGACACCACAAAGTGCCATAACACTCCAAGGCAGTTGATACTCTGGTCAATGTTTTCTTCGCTGAAGCCTTGGGTTCACAATTTTTGCTGTTGATAATCTCCATTCACAGTTATAATGTTGAGATTTTGAGAGAACTAAATGCACTAAATTTTGACCACACTACAGACTGTGTTTGTCCTTTGTTCTCCTGGCTTTCCAGCCATCACTACGAAAGCTGCAAACACATCCTCAAAACAAAAAAATGTATGTTAGAAGACAGGGTTTTTGCCATCCCTTCGTGATCATGATGAACAGGACTAAACAAAGAACAGATCAAAACAAAATCCTCATTTCTGGCATGAAGAAAGCCAAGCATGGAGAATTTCAGCCACATGGGAATTTGTTTCTGTAAAATATAGCATAATGATTACATAAAGAGGCTTTGATTACTGTAAAATTCAATGATATATGCATTTCTAACAGCATTGGAAACCCTAAATGATTACACAAGCCTTTCATGTTTATTCATCAAATATTTAAAATACAGCATAATACAAAACATTAAACTAGTTCACTCTGAGAGCAATTTGCTATGCTCTTCTAGCAAAAACTTGCTCAAGAAGATAGTCTCATGTTACATTCAAAGCATGTTTCTTATGTAATTTTTAAATAGAATTATTTGCTCAGCTTTAGTTTTTAAGTACAAAAATTCAAATGTAAACACTGACTGGTACAAACATATCCGTAACTGTAAAAGACACTTTTGTGAGATGCATGGTAGAGGGGGAAAAAATCTGATCTAATAGGTTGAATTTGCTCTGTTTTCAACTTCACAGAACACAAACCCAAAAACTTCAAAAGAAAAATCTGTTTCCGACCTGTTTTTAAATGCTTGCTTTCATAACACAAAAGCAAAAGTAGATTTGCCACTGCTCCATATATTTTTCTTTTCAACTTTTCAATCCTTATTGCACCTAGGTATATTCAATATTATGCAGAAATAATTTTGCCACAGAAGGACTAGATTTTAAATAAACTGTACTTTCTATTTTACATCAATATCTACAATGGGAAGAGTTAGCTAGCAAAGTAAGCCTTCACACCGGAATTAGAAGGGATCATTGAAACAGCTTTAAACTAGATTTGAAGAGGGAAAGGGGTAAAACCAGGCTCACTGGAGATAAACCTGAGGGCTGCACGCAAAAGCCTGAGGGGCTTTGTGTTAGCCTGAGGTTCTGTCATTCTAGTGGGGATAGGGGATGGAGATCCATGTGACAGCAAAGATTCAAGGCTTATTGAGGTATTAGAATCCATGGAAGCACCTGAGAAAAGTCAGATAGGAATTCAGGCTTCTCCCCCCAGAAGGGTTTTGGGAACAACAGCCAAGCTGAAGTGCATCTACACCAGTGGATGCAGCATCTGCACCAGGAGAAGCTGGAAGCCTTTGGGAGTGTGAAAACCATAACACAGTTGCCATCCTGGAAACATGGTGGGGTGATTTGCACAACTGCAATGGTGTAATGGATGGCTATACACCCTTCAGAAGGGATAGGTAAGGAAGAAGAGGTGGTGGGGTAGCCCTGTGTCTTAGGGAGCGTTTGGATTGTCTAGAGCTTAATGATGTTGACAATAGGGCTGAGTGTTTACAGGTAAGGATCAAAGGGAAGTCCAACAAGACAGACAGACCACCCAATCAGGATGAACAGGTGGAGAAAATATTCCTTAAGGAGTTGGGAGAAGTCTCACTATTACTAGTCCTTGCTCTCTTCAACTTACCAGATACCTGCTGGAAATACAACCCAGCAGAGAGGAAATAGTCCAGGAGGTTCCTGGAGTGTGTGGAAGAGGCATTCTTGACACAGCTGGTGAGTGAGCCAGCTAGGGAGGGTACCTCACTAGACCTGTTGCTTATGAACAGAGAAGGACTGGTTGGAGGCCACCTTGGGCACAGTGGTCACAAAGTGATGAGAGTTTCCAAGGGGCATCAGTAGAACTGCCATGGTGGACTTCCAGAGGGCAAACTTTGGCCTGTTTAGGAACCTGGTGAACAGAGTCCCTCAGGAGTCAGCCTTGAGGGGCAAAGGAGTGCAGCAAAGCTGGACACTCTTCAAGAAGGAAATTGTAAAGATACAGGAACAGGCCATCCCCATGTGCCAAAAGATGAACTGGCGGGGAAGAAGACTGGCCTGGCTGAACAGAGACCTTTGGCTGGAACTCTGTAAGAAAAAGATTTTGTGACCTTTGCAGGAAAGGGAAGGCAACTCAGGAGGACTACAAGGATGCCATTAGGTTATGCAGGGAGAAAATTAGGAAGCCCAGCTGGAACTTCATCTGACTTCTGTCATAGAAGACAATAAAAAATGTTTTTCTATAAATACCTTAGGATTAATGTATAAAAACAAAAGGAGGGCAAAGGAGAATCTCCACCTTTATTGGATGTAGGAGCACACAGAATGATAAAGGATGAGGAAAAGACTGAGGTACTTAATGCCTTTTTTGCCTCAGGGTTTATTAGCGAGACCAGTTGTTTGGGTGCCCAGACTCCTGAGCTGGAAGAACTGATCATTCACCTGATCATAAATATGAAATTGCCAGTGAGAACAAACAAAGTTTATTCTTTAAGTCACTCAACATTTCCATGCTGCTGCATTTAGTTTAAGGAAATCCATGCCTGCAGCACCTGGCCTGCTCATGAAGGCTGCAGTACTCAGCCTACTGGCAGCACCAGCCATCCCTCCTGGGGAGCAGCTCCTTCAGTGCCTTGTGCAGAGGATGCCAGGGTCAAAGGCACTGGGGGGGAAAGCAGATTAATATTCTGAAAGGACAGAAGCATATCCTTCAACTTGAGGTCATGTTTTGACAGCCAGGTTTGCTCCACACTGACTAAAGAAACACTATGCCATGTTCTTTCTCTATTCACTGCAGAACACACATTTGAGAGGAAAACATCCCAGCCTTCTAGAGTAGGTACCTGCCCCTTGAACACTAAAAGTCATCATTAGAAATGATAGGGCAGTGCAATAGCCACCTTGGATTTGTTTGACTGTACTGATGTGCTCTGTGTTGGTCTAGTGAGGGATAGAGAGGTGAAATCCACAGCTGGTTAAAATAAAATCTTCAGAAAGATGTTATCATTTACTAACTGCTTCCCTCTTTCTAAGCAATTTTCAAGGCAGCCCTTTAAACTTTCACAGAATACCATCGGTCTCAGCACAAATCTTTTCTAAAATGTCACCTCTTGGAGCAAACCTTTGCCTGATGTGAGGCAGCAGTAGCATTTGGTTGTCAGAGTAGTTAAAAAAGGAAAAGAAAATGGAAAATGAATGAACAGTAGGTTACATTTTTCCCTGAAGATACAGCAATAGGGAGGAGTTTTCTTCTCCTCTCCTTGAGGAGAAAAAAAATTAATAAAAGGGTAGGAGAAAAAGTAGGATGCTTTCAAAGGGAGAAAGATTTTTGCAAAGCCAAATCCTCCCATTGAATTTTCAAGGGCAAGGCGCAAAAAGCAGTAAGGTTACAAATGGACTTTAAGTCTATACCTGTAATTTTCTCGGTCTTGACACTTATCCTCAATTCTCTTACAGATACACTAAGATATATGAAACCTTTTTGTACCCTCAGCCACTTCAAAGAAAGGTTTTATTTCAATACAAGCCAAAGGAAAGTCAGCAGTTTGAATTTCCGTTAAAGTATCCAGGACTTTTAAAAATTAGTGAGAAAGACTGACAGTATTGCTTTAGGTGAATTCCACATGCATATGCCTGGAAGAACGAAAAACATTCCACTCTCCCTCAAGATCTCTAATAACGGTGCTTAGTAAGAATATCTAGTTTGTTGCAAAAAGAAAACTAAATCTATCATCAGGTATATATTTGTGGAAAAAAAAATAGATGACTTTGAAGAGAATCATGAATATCTAAAGCTTTATTGCAAGTATGTCTGTGGGTAGGACTGCAGTACTGTACAGTACTGCTCTATTAAGAAGAATGTGGTAATAAGAGTTTCTAATTTAAGGCAATATTTCTCTGCAAATCCTGCAGAGATGGCAGTGAACAGAACTTCAAAAAGGAGGACTTAAGTGGCTTTTTCTTCAAACAAAGTAGAGAACTTTCGACATCAATTTTTGAAGAAAAACAGCTTCGGTAGTTTTAATGTTCACAAGAGCAAGGGACTAAGTGCACTCCTGTACAGGCAGAGTGCAGGAAGGTGACGTGCAAGATTTCATATTTATCTCTGCTAATGCATTTCACGCCCTGCTTTGGAGTGCTCCTAATATTCCAAATATTCAAGCGGTGTGTCTCTTCAGCAGAGATGGCAAACCACGGTAAACTGCGTGGTGGTGTTGTGACAGATCGATGCCCACGAGGGAACGCAGAACGCTGTCACTTCAGATTTGGCTTCACGACTGATCTCAAAATGCCTCTTGTCATGATGAACAGGCTTCATTTTCCACTCACCCTGGTGGGATTCAATTTTAACAGGGATGCTTGCAATACCAAAAGGCACACAAGGCAAAACCTTTTGCAAATTTTCATTCCTAGTGAGCAAGTTTAATAGAAGATTCAAACCTCAACAGTTGAAAGACATGTAATTTAAATAACCTAAAATTGTCACTTCATAACATATGTTTCCATATCCAAAACAGAACTTCTGTCCCCACTACTCCTAAAATTATGGAACTAATCTAAGGTTATTCTCAGTGATTAAATTGGGGAAGTAACAAATGCAAGACCAGCCTGCTGAATGTGTAATATTTCAACTGTCTCGTATACATTCAGTTTCTCTTTGCCCTCAGGAAATAACATTAGAGTAGTTTTTTGTATCTTCAGTATCACATGTGAACTCCAGTAATTATATCCAACCAAAGGAGATTATTTTTGAAGGGGTGATGCACAGACCAGATGCAGAAAGTTGTCACCAGGAACAGAAAGTTGCTCCTATCCTCTGCTTCCAGAACTTATCAAGTGTGGATCTAAAGTAGGAGGCACAACTCACTGCATGTCAGACCAGAACATTAAAACAGCATTTACCTCAAGGTCTTGTTGCATTAAAACAAACACAATCCCACTATACAGGATGCAAACATTTTCATACCTGCTCTACAGACAGAAAAGTCAGTGTAGCAAGAATTTAAGCTGTAGGTCTAACTGCATTAAACAAACACAAATCAGATGTAGATGCAGCAACAAAAGAACCAATCTTGGGAAACAAGCAAACAAAAGCCTCACCACAGTTACATGGGCAGTACTTGTTTAAAAACATACCCACAGTGCTCTACTCAATGAAGTTCAGAACATTTACTGTAGGACACACACATACATACTCTAAATACACAACAAAGATTGCTGCCTCACAAATTAGTCACTAGGATTTCCCTCCTCTTAATGTAACCCAAATTCATCAGTTCTTTATTTGCTGTGGATCTGTTACGTGGCAGTGATACCTGACATGTGCTAAGCAGTATTTTCACAGCTTTAAAACTTGCTAGACCAAACTGGGAAAACCTGCATGCCTATAAGAAAGATAAGAACAGTACTCTTGTACAAAAGTAGTGCAGAGGTAATATTTGTACAGCTTACAAGCCTGTAATTCTGATCTTATTGGACAATGACTTAAAGAACAGGCACAGCCCCAGCATTACGACAAAACCCAACTATCTAAAATCTTAAAAACTGTGTAGCTCAAGCCAGTTAAACATAAATTTGCTCATGGCAACATAGGAAGAAAATCTTTGTGATGTAGGAACAGATGTCACTGTACATTTTTCATAATATGGCATTACCCACTGTTTTGTATGCATGGCTTCACTGGATATATTTAAATTATATTTCATAAACACTCTAACTTCTTTGTTCTAACTATATCAAAGTAAATTAGGAATAGCCTAGTCTTTATTAGAAGTTTTCTATTTACATGAAAACATACAGTAACCAATCACTTAGAATCACAGAATATGCTCAGTTGGAAGGGAACCATCAGGATCATCAAGTCCAACTCCTGGTCCTGCACAAGACAGCTCCAAAAATCACACCATGTGCCTGAGAGCATTGTCCAAACACTTCCTGAACTCTGTCAGCCTTGGAGCTGTGACCACTGCCCTGGGGACCCTGTTCCAGTGCCCAACCACCCTCTGGGGGAAGAACCTTTTTCTAATATCCAACCTAAACCTCTCCTGACACAACTTCAGCCCATTCCCTCAGGTTCTTCACTGGTCACCACAAAGAAGAGATCAGTGCCTGCCCCTCCTCTTCCCCTCCCAAGGAAGTTGTAACTGCAGTGAGGTCTCCCCTCAGCCTCCTCTTCTCCAGGTTGAACAGACCAAGTGCCCTCAGCCGCTCCTCACACGGCTTTCCCTCAAAAGGCCCTTCACCATCCTTCTGGCCCTCCTTTGGACACCGTCTATAAGGTTAATATCCTTCTTATATTGTGGTGCTCAAAAGTACCACAATATTCAAGGTGAGGCCACACCAGTGCACAGCAGAGCAGGACAATCCCCTCCCTCGCTCAGCTGGCGATGCTTTGCCTGATGCCCCCAGGACACGGTCGGCCCTCCTGGCTGCCAGGGCACTGCTGACTCATATTCAACTTGCCATTGAGCAGGACCCCCATGTCCCTTTCCCAGCACTGATTTCCAGCATCTAATTCTCCAGTCTGTCCATACATCCAAGGCTGCCCCATCTCAGGTGCAGAATTCAGCACTTTCCCCTGTTGAACTCCATATGGTTGGTGATTGCCCAGCTGTCTAATTTGTTGAGGTCTCTCTGCAGGGCCTCCCTCCTTTGAGGGAGTCAACAGCTCCTCCCAGTTTTGTCTCATCTGCAGACTTGCTTAGTGTCCCTTCCAGTCCTGCATCCAAGTCATTTATGAAGACGTTGGAAAGCACAGGGTCCAAAATAGAGCCCTGTGGAACCCCACGAGCAACAGGTCACCAGTCAGATGTTACCCCATACACTATTACCCACTGTGCTCAACCCATGAGCAATTGCTCACCCACTACATGACGTGCTTATTCAGCCATGTGTTGTCCAGAAGGATACTTTGAGAGCCAGTATTGAAAGTTTTACCGAAATCCAAAATCATTACATCAACTGGTTTCCCTTGATCAACTAGGTAGACTAGTCAAAACAAACAGGCCAAAAAAAAAAAATCTGTTTCATTATATTAAAAACCTCAATTACAGAAAGCCTGACACAGCCAAGACATAATTATGATGAACATCAGACAGAGATGCATAAAAAGTGAAAAGTGCAGTCAGAACAGTCAGTGTGTCAAGCACGGTGAATGTGATCCCAGCTGCACAGTACTTCAATATAATTAAACCACACTTCTTACATAATGTAAGTTAAATGACAGGCAGGAGTGAAGTTAACTATCTACTTTCTGGTTCAGGAATACCAGCACTGCAAGGCTATTAAAATCTTTTTTTAAAGAGCATAATAAATAACATGTCAGCATCCCCCTTCACTTCAGCATTTATGACCTGTGTGCACAAATCAAGCAATATTTAATTATTTTTGTATTATAACAAAAATCCAGCAGGTTTGAAAATGAGACCTAATTCTCTGGTATAGACAGAGCCTGGTTTAGGTAACAAACAAGAAAATGCTTTACCCTGTGATGTACCCACTGCCCTTTCCCTGCCTTCTCTACAGTCTTCTATTTGTGGCAGTAAAATCCTGCTGAGTTTAATTAATGCACAGAATTCACTTCCTATAGTTTCATTTTATTACAAGAGAAATAAGACAAGTTAAAGTATTTATTTGTGACAAGGGATATTAGCTGCTTTGAGCTTATTAATGGAAGTAACCAGTAGTATAGCCCTGATGTTGAGGGAATTATTACTGCAGCTTTTTGCCCAATTTCTGCAAAATGTTTTGCAGTCAGATACAAGGGTTATTTCTGCCCTAAATGCTCAATTATATGAGCTGGTGATTGATCTGGAAGCATAGCCCAGAAGACCAGGGCATACCTACTAACCTTGGATTCCCCTCCACCCCCAAGTAGTTTATCTGTCTGTTTGGAGGAACGGTAGGGCTACATTTTGCAGCCATCAGTTGTGGCAGCAGTTTTTGAGGAACAAGAAAGTCAGCTTTACTGTAGCCTGGATAATCAGAAGAGTGAAGCCACAGCACTTGGAGCAGTGTTAATGTCAAAGGGACACAACCCATCTCTTGGGTCATGAAGCAAGCATTGAGGTCTGTCCAGTTGCAGTTGTGCTGGCAAGGGTATCAAGCTATAGCTCATTCAACCTGACTTTTATGAATATATATAAACATCCAGGCTCAAAAAAAGTCACCCAAACTAATAGATAGTGCAACAGCTTCCACTTATAGGTAAGAAAGTCAAGCTATTAGTTTTATTGTTGCTGACATTCTAGGATGTGAGTAGAAGTCCAAATATTGCCACAAATGAAGTTGCAACCAGGATGGCCTGGGGTCATTCACACATGCTGCAGTCCACCTTGATTTAAATCTTAGAGGTTATCTATTTTTTTTTTCATACCTACATGCAGCTTTAAAATGCCTGAAGAGTAAAACACTCAATGAACATAAGCCAGAGATGGGATTAATATTTGCCCTACAAAAAGGTAGTTATAAACTGTGGATCTAGATTGTTTCACATTGGAATGATATAAATGCTATGACAGAAGGGAAAGGTATTCTCTCACATGACTTACGAGCTATGTTAATGGGATTCTCTGGGAGACACTAGTCCTGTACTACAATCGTAAGGAACAGTTATAAAAAGTTCTTACAGGGTTGCAAAAAGCTTATCAAACTATATTCATTCTCTAGGCTAGATCTTCTCCTCTGTAACAAGCTTGCAACAAGAAAAGTAGTAGTACAAGGACAGCTCTATGAAGTCCACTTTTTTCCCTTACAGATATAGTATTATTGTCCATCATCTATCAGTCACAATGAAACTGGAAGGGAATGGAGAAAATCAAACTCCATTCACTCAATTCTTGTTAACTGTTCAGAGCTGACAACTCTATTAAATAAACAGCAGACCCTATTTTAAGCCCCTGTAGCCTAATCCTTAACCAAAAACTAAAACAAATACCTTGTGAAAATGCATGGTAATGCCCTTTCCCTGTTATTCTTAACCAGAAAAAGCACAGTGAGAAGACAGAATCAACCTGTTTGCTCAAAAAGCTTGAAAATTTAAACAAACACATCCACTATTTTCTACCCAAAAAAAAATTTAAGAGTTCTCTAAACACAGAACTTCACTTCTGTACACAGTTCAAAGACAGTCTCAAGTTGTAAATTATGCCTCTCATTTCCTTCTTATAGATAATGAACACATATACAGTCATGACATAAGCTTAAACAGTCTTTATCATAGTGGGTGCCAATTACAGATACATAAAGAGCAATTCAGCTTATTAAATACAGGTGTCAAGGGCCATTCTTGATGCTCAAGGGAAAACTATCAGTTGGACTCCAGATGCTACAGAAGAAAAACACAGTTCTCCTGTAGGTCCTATGACGACATTTAGATCTGTAGGCCTGTCTTAGATCACCTGGAGCACATAAAGTGGCACTCAAGGTCTGTATTGGGCAGTTAAATCATTCAAATAGTGCCACTGACCTCCATATATCATCTCAAGCGCGTAACTTTCCAAGAATAAAGAGCTGACTCTGTATCCAAAAATGTACAACACCAGCACCCCAAAGGATTCACCTTTAGCAGTGACATGATAGAGCTTAGACTGTCACAAATCAATAATAGCAGCAGCCACAGAAAAACCACTTACCACACAAGAGATTAAAATAAAATACGATTATCTCTCTCAAACATCAGGTTACAGGCTCTACTGTCATTCTGGTTTGGACATATAACTAAAATATTATCAGAAATGTATTTCTGAAAAATTATTTACAGTGATGTTCCCTGCCCTCAAAAAGCACACAAGAGCAATTTTTGTTTGCCAAGAATACCTGTGTTGATTCACGTAACCAACTAAAAAGCCAATAGCAAAGTGTTCATCTTAAGTGCATGACTCTCTTTCTCTATTCTCTAATACAGCAACAAAAGATAAAGTAGATTTTCGGCACAAAAGAACAGCAAAACCAATTTCTATATCAACCTATTTCCTCAATTTGCAAACTTGCCAAAAAGAGCCAAAGAACAACATGGTAAGAAAAATCTTCCTTGGTAAGACTTGAGGAAGAAACGAGGCAAAGCACTTACCGTGTCTTGAGATTTATCTTTGACATCATAGACTGTCAGTTTTATTTTAGTCTCCTCATAGATGGGGTATTCCGGTGGGAATGTCACACCAGTCAAAAACAGTGGATCTCTTGTACCCTGTGTAACATGAGTAAACATTCAGTAAGGTAACAGCTGTGCAATGTGTAGTATGTCAGTATGGAGGTATAGAAACCCAAAAGATGTCAGCTGTCTACAGCAGAGAGATGGGAACAGATAAGTATTGCTACCCAATCAATAAGGAAACCAGACAAGTTTAAAACTTTGCCAGGAAATTTTAAAGACAAACAAACAAATGAACAAAACCCAAACAAAACCACAACAACTTTCTGTAAAGTTTTTTAACTGTAAAAGATATTAAGTGCTGCTGAAACAGAGCCTAGCAACACGTCTTTAAACAGCTCAGCAGCAGATATCAGTATCTGGAATACAACCTGTAACAACTAAACCCTTTCTTACTCCCACGACACTTTCTGAAAGTACCGCAATTTCATCTTAATTTCAATGAACTAAAGATATAACTTGCACGCACATACAAAATAGAGTGATCTTCATTAAGTCAAATAATAGGTGCATATAAATGCTACAGAGAGTCTCTGTATTACATTAAGGATATTGATTAGTGGAGCGGGGATTAAAATACCCCTCTTTAGGCAGCAGTGCAGTAAATTAACATTCCTGTGCTTTGTAACATTATGATTTATATCTAAATGCTGTACACAGAAGTAGCTATATCATAGCTTTGGATATACAATTAAATGAGTCATACAAAATGTTGTTTATAATTTTTTAATGTTTAATTATACTTAATTTCCAAAGATTACCAGAGGCTTACGTGTCCTTAAATTTTCTATTAAGTAAAAAAAAGGTTTGTGCATGATAAAGATAATTTATCTAAAAGAAAATAACTTTCTGTGCCCCTGCCTTCCTCTCCTCCAAAATTTAACTACAGAGATGAGAGCCTTGACAAAACAAATTCAGAAATGCTTTGAGATCTAGGACATTGTGTGTTTGATAATGAATCAACTTCTATAAAATAAAAAAAAATATCTATTCCATCTTCTGCACGACATCATTCCAGACAGTCTGCAATGAAGCATCCTGATCAGATACAAGATATTCGAATTAAGCAGTTTCAGGATGGTTGAGGGCTGAAAGCATAATAATTTAATTAGTAGTTGGTTAAAAGTAAATCACACAAAGAGCTCATGAAACATTCTCATTGTATTTAACAGTTAAAACAAGCCTTTGGCGAAATTGCATGTGTGTGTTTACCACAAGCCTTCCCTGTTCTTAATGAGTCTCTCTGGTAAGTTAAGCAAGTTACACCTACATTGCCTGCTCATACTTAATTTTCTCTGAACCATTTTTGCTGTTCCTGACACTGATGCTTACAGGGCAATGCGAGGACTAGCAGAGCAGCCTCAGACAGCCTGTTGTTGTAATATGTGATGTAAGTTGCTAATTATTTTATATAAAGTCACAGACATTACGTACACACATTCTTTTCCCAAGTTATAGAAGTAGGGTAGTATTTTTCAAATTGCAAAAGCATCAACTCTCTAATGGAAGAAAATGGAACAAGAAACAAATTGGATAACAGATCACACAGCACACCTACGTTCTCCTGCAATTTAAAAATACTTCACAAACTCCTTGCTACTCTTAATTCAGTTTTACATTGCATTGTCCCTTCATGAGAGCAACTATTCCCTGTTTCATTCTAAACCTATGTCTGGAGAACTGGAATATTCTCCATGCCTCTACTTGGAACAACAGAGCTTTCATGAAAAGCCAAGTTAATTTCTGTTTATCCTGGTTAAATGCCAAGAACTACGGAACACTTAGGTATGCTTTACTAACTGCCAGAGTGTGCTTGCCCTACCTAAGACTATGCGCTAACTTGTTTTATTTCTCATTCACTTTCTAAAGAAGAAATGAGCAATTCATTAATCAACACGTTAATTGAATAAGAAAGAGTCTCACCTCCACGATTTCAGTGCTTGAATACCTCGTCAAAATGTGCTCTGCTGGATGCACCACTGAGACTTGTATAAACGTGTTCAGCTTCCGATCACGGGTAGCAGCCACTAGATCCTTGCATGCTGGAGACAGTACAAAATAAAAACAAAATACTCAAAAGAAAACTCTGGGAAAAAGCTGTCACAGGCACAGGACAAAGCAGACCATGCTCCGGCTCCAGATTGAATCTCCGGAGACAAGTCGATTTAACAGAGGAAGTCCCTTGGAAGTAACTTACAGAAATAGGAAGTCACATGCTGCAGAACTGAACTGAGATCTCGTTTCCACTAAAAATACTTGCAGCTTCTGCAAAGCTCCCTGCCAGAGGCTCACGGGCTCCACTATATGAACGTGCGTGCGCATACGCACACACACTGACACGCGCTGCAATAGTAGTTCATTTCACATAAGCACTCCTTTAATTTGCCCACAAAATCTTTCTTAGCAGCCTAACTTGATCCTCTCTTGTCTGACAATTTTCACAGTTACATGACCATTTTAAACACGTTCTAAACCAGCTAACTGCTATCAGTGATTGGGTTAGTTTATACAGTTTATACTGTTACTACAGTATGAACTTCTTAGCAGAACAAGTTATTGGGTATAAATCTACATACCTAAAAGCAGACAGCAAAATAACCAATTCTTTTGTCAGTGTCTGGCATGTAAATGAGAATAATTGTATTCTGCCTACATGGCATCATTATTAAAACTCATTCTACCTAAAAGAGAAATTCAGTTCTTGTTTAATGATTCATTTTTATCCTGGGCTCAGAGTCAGGCAGGTGAGTGAGTTCATTTTTTAGACTAACACACCTTGTGCCTTCTAACTGAAAGGATGAAAGCACCAAAGAAAAAGGAGGAAAGAAATAAATGCACCATTAGCTGCTCTGCAGAAGGGACATGTGAATAGTGGGGCAATGCATTGGCTTTAAAGCAAAACCCACCCACCTTCCATTTTTCACTAAGGAATATGCAACAGTGAACACTGTGGTGGGATCTACCCAGTGCTTTCCACAGTGCAACAAACTACCCCAGGATCTTCGAAGCCTGAGGGAAGCAAAGAATAGCCTGCAGTTTCAGAGAGGTTAATTGTCAAGAAAGAGCTGAGGATATTTTCTAGGAGTCACTGCCAACCAGGGGCTTCCTCAAGTGAGGCTGACCTTTAACATTTTAAAAGGTGAGGCAGATTATCCTCACAGCAAGTAAACTTGGTGTGACGAAAAGCCAAGCCAGAAAAGCTCTGATACATACAAAAGGCCAATTCAGCTTGGTTTATATCTTTTTTTTTTCCTTTGGGCTCGAACCTGCTGTTTGCGTAAATAAAAGGAAAACTGGCTGAAGCATTTTTTCCACTCTTTTGTAACAGTTAAAAGGGGCAAGGAAACAATTAAATCTAACCTTCAGAGAATAATTTCAAGTGTTTGCTTTAGTCCAAATTGCCAATTAAATCTCCTGGTACATAGTCTCAAATTGATCCTATGATAATTTAGTGGAAAAAATGGGATAAGCATAAAAGTTTGTGCATGATGAAATCTTTATGAAACAGCTTATGGAAGAGCACCAGACTCAATAGCAAGTTGCCATAAATTCCTTCCTACTAAGACTGACCCCACCATTAAAATGACTAAATATTAGCACTACTTGACAAGACCTGAAAAATTATGTGAGTAGATTTACTGAAATGCAGTTACTAAAGCACAAAAGGTTGGACAGACACCCACCTATTTGAACTATGTCCTTTCTAAAAGCTGATCACAGATGCAGCGAAATTTCCAGATACAGCCATTTCCCCCAAAACCCCTGATCTTACGCCACCACACAATCCTTAAATATTGCACTCTATAGTCATGTTTTTAGAAGACAGCACAGTAAAGCACAGTTTCAGAGGAATGGCAAGAGAGTTCACGTTCACAATCAGAAGCTGGAAGGCAGAGATACAGTCAAACTTTTCACACCCACCACAAAGGAAGGCTAGCCAGCTCACAATTTAATGGAATACACAGAAAAGGAAAAACAGAGAGACGCAGAAACTTAGTAAAAACAAAATTAGATGCCCCCCAAAAACACCACCAGTGACTCTGGCAGGAACCCTACAGCTGAACTCTCATAAAAAGTATTAATGCATGATGAATGGAGGTAAAGTCCCTATAAATAACAGATTCAGTTGTCTCAAATACGTTATCTAGATGTGACTAAACCTTTTAACTGCCAAGGGCACAGGTTCTTATCCTATTGAGAAACTTTTAACAATAGGAAGAAGATTTGCACTAAGTGGTCACCGCTTTGGTGATATCTGAGCATAGGAGACAATTCATTTTTGTGACAGTAAGGCAATCCAGTCATTAGATCATTTTTCCTGTAAAAAGGTGGCTTCGCAGCATGATCTTGAATTTCACTGGATAGAGTTGACAGGAAGATAACTCATCTGCATATCTCTGGTGGGGAGGATCAGCAGAAAGCATCAGAACTCTTTGGGAGACTCCAGCACAGAAGGATAAATGAAATTAAATGAAACCTCCATCTACTTCAATGATAGCATTATTTATCTCTATTGTGACATTGGGCAACTGCTGTTCACAACTACCTGTCAGTCAGAGACAGGATATTCAACAAGGTTATTCCTGGTAGAGAACTGATGATCTGGTGTGACACAGAATTTGTCAGTTTAAGCCACAGTGCATCACTTCCCTCAAAAACAGCCCAAGTGAAATGTTTAACAAAACATAGGGACTACTTTTAAGCTGATGTCAAAGAACAGAAGCTTGCTATATCCTGTTCACAGCCTGACAAGTTTCACAGCTCCATGTTGCACAACTGCCCTTTGAACTATTTTATTGGCAGTATCTCTGAAAATCTTAGGTCTCTCAAAAACACAGTCAACACTCTTCGGACACTGTGAAACACCACATGGTTGTGAAAGCAGAAGACCAGTATATGTTATACATTTACACGCATCTGTCAGGCATTATTGGCACACTACTCAAAAAGAAACTGAGGAAAATACAACCATGAAAGGCGTGCTAAGGCTGTTTTCTTAACTGCAAATGTAACGCCGTGATAGCGGGTAACAACATCAGCACATTTTCCATCATAACCTACACCCAAACACAACACATACGTAGGTCACTTTACTTTTCAATACTTCACTATGCTTGAATTAATTCTGGAAAAACTCATCAACAGAACTCAGGGAAATGAAGTGACAGCTTGTACTTACACGCCAAAAGTATATGAATCTACTCGTTGTGACTGTTGACTCAGTGTGTAAAAGCCTGAGTCATCCATTCCCCTGGTGATCCCACCTCTGCTGAGCCTATCCGTGCACGCTGAATGTTTCAGGAAGAACTGCATTAGGAATAATTTATGCTTTAATATCAACAAGGAAAAAAGTTAAGATAGCAGGAAGAAACAAATCCTCTACATATTATGCAAAGGAAAAGAAGGCAAGAAAGCAGCAAAATAGTCACTACGTGGAGTGTGGTAAGAAAGGCTGCACGGAAAAAGAATTGCTCTAGAATATATTCACAAATACTTATGTATTTTGCAAAATCCTTTTAAAAAGCTCACCATTGAAAAAGCTTGAAAATAGACAAGATTCAATCAGTTATCCTTCAACACTTATTCCCAAAATAATAAAAGCAATAAGAATATCGTTATTTCATTTCCATTACTGTTGGCGTTCTACTATTAAAACTATAACAGTGTTCCTACATGAATCCCAGTAAACAAGTGCTCCCCCCTCTATCAGTCATGCCTGTACATTGTCCTGTACATTCCAGCAGCACTATGAAGCACACAAACCACATGTGCTGTAAACACAAACCTCACAAGTGGATGTTTGACTCTCAAGTCCTGCACAGTCAGTATTTCACTGTTCTCTGTGCTGCACTGACACAATGGCTCCTGTGTGCACGAGTGCCCACATAAAAACAATATAAGGGAAAGACTGGCTACTGTTTCCTCAAAACCAGGCTATGTAAACACAGGAGAATCTTGCTTCACGGTTTCCCACTCATGGGATCTGGGAGAATTTTTTGAAAACATTACTTATATATAGGAACAGAGTTCAGAGAGAAAAACTAAAAAATCCCAATGATGATATAACAATAAAAAGGGGGGAAATAAACAAAACAAAGAAACAAAAGCAAGACTCTAAAATAGAAATAGCCTGGAAATTCATCATCTGCCTTCTTCCAAGCTATAACATTCTTACTAGGCACTCAGCACTCTGCTCCAAGCGCTATGACCTCTGGAGACACAAGAAATTAATCTGGCTGAGAAACAGGGAGATGCAGCATCTCCCAGAACTGAAAAAAAGATCCAGTAGCCAGAACAAACCACATGGGCAGAGGGAATGAAGGACATCCTCAGCTCAGAGTTCACAGGGTTGTTTGGGAAGGAAGCCAAGGACTAGTCCAAAAGTTAGGAAATGGCATTGAAACTGCATTGTTTATTTTTGTTCGTGGGGAAAACTACAGCACATTGGTGAATGTCTTCTCATACTCTGGATTCACAGGATGTGTATATTAGCCTGTATGACAATTTTCAAGGTAGCTCTTTCTCTAACCAGTGACAGAAACACCACTTCCCACAGCTTCATTCCCTCCTATTTTCCAAATCAAAACAGATTCCAAGGGGGTGGCAAAGGACAGGAATTAACCTCCATAGCCCTGTTGTCTCCAGGGTACACTATTTTGTACACTGCCAGAACAGAATAGAAAATTAGTAGTATCTGAAGACAAGGGGCATGGGAAAAGCCTGTGTGTCTCACACACACATATATATGTGAACATAATGTTCAGAACTTTTTCCATTTCATTGAAAATGCAGCAGCATCATTATCCCAAAGCAACTTAGTTTATAAATAATAATGTACAGTCTGTCTTGATAAACTAATTAAGTGAGGTGTAGCTATTCCTTAGTGGGCAAAAGGACACATTAAATAAGAGAACACCACATTCAGACCTGTGATATATGCAGAACACTAAACACTACACAGTTTGCTTTCCTCCACCCTGGGGTGTGCTGTGGATGGCAGGGAGGCATAAGAGAAGATACTGCACATCACTGCTGCTTCTGCCTTCACAGAATACACAGCACTGAAAAAGAATACCTTCAGTTAAGCACACATAAAAGCTCAGGAATAATCCAACTTCAGAACACAGAGGAAAGTTTTGGCCACAGTTTTGAATTAGGAGTGTAAATGCAACTGCGAGAGGGATGAGAACTGAACAGTGTTGTGTTCTCTGCATGGCAAAACATGCCTGAAAGCAAAAGGAGACAAAGGTTGAGAGCTGCTATTAGCACAGTATGGTGTTAATGAGCATGCCTGACACTGCTCCATAATAAATATTATTAATTGGTTTGTCTTAAATACTACTAATTGGCTGTCTCATTCACGTGCCAGCAGGAATGCTTCAGTTTGCTGACAGGTACAGTCCCTGTACCCAGGGACCAACAGAAGAGGGAAGTTGCTCCCACAACAATTTGCAATGTGGACTCCCAAAAAAATTGACCATACAACACTAAATATCAGAGGATGCAGCCACAAAAAATATTATATCCATGTTACTACAAAATGAGGGCACAGTTGCATAGTCATTCAACAGGTATGCAGTAGGAGGGGAAAATCATTAATTATAATGACCAAAATAGACGCTCTGATTTGGTTAAGCACTACAATAAAAAGAACTCTATGGAACAGAAGACTATATTTGGAACACATATACAAATAAGTAAAGATCCACTGATTCTTACCTAAGATTAGGTTCAAGATCACTGTTCCTGTCTCTGGGAATAAGAGACTTCAAAAAAAAATAATATATCTGTTCTCTGAAACATACACCTGGTTGTTAAAGTAACCTAGTTATATTTTCAAGGAAATGCACATACATAAAACAATTAGTATCCTTCAGGGATGCCTGTAATTAATGGTGGGAGGAAAATTTCTACCAACAGTCCAAGGAGAAAGAGATGACAAGGAAATCTTACCAAACGAAACATAAAAAAAGATATCTCTGTGGCATCCCTACAAATAGAGGTTGGTGTGGGGGGGAACAAACCAAAAAAAAACCCAAAACCCCCAAACACCACCAATATTAGCAGCATTAACTGTAAATAATATATCAACATGCTGCCCAGAAAAACATCAATCATTACCCACTTAATTTG
The DNA here is from genome assembly GCF_009829145.1 of Chiroxiphia lanceolata. Classification (NCBI taxonomy): domain Eukaryota; kingdom Metazoa; phylum Chordata; class Aves; order Passeriformes; family Pipridae; genus Chiroxiphia; species Chiroxiphia lanceolata. The sequence goes on from NC_045640.1 coordinate 64,472,446, forward strand.
TAGCTAAAAGAACATGATTATTTATAAGTCATTGAAATAAGATACACGAGTGCTGCTGGGGGGGAAATTCTGTATGCTGATGGAGGGTAGGGATAAGTAATCCTGCCCAGGAGCTGAGGTGCCAGCTGCACTCATCATCCTACTTTCAGATGAAGTGATAAATCCGGTCAGAACTACCACCTTGCAAATCAGAAGTGATCTATTGCAGAGCAAGCTCTGCCCACTCTTGCTTTTGCAGTACTGAAGAAATTTTAGGTTTTATGTCTTTTGTGTTTTACTGAAAGCCCTAATGGTCCTAGAGCAGTAAGTAGAGCCCTTTCAAACTGCATCTTTATGCTTCCTCCAAGAAGGTTAAATGAATGCTGTTGAGGAATACACCCAGTGCAGGTAGCTCGGTGAGCAGCTGCAGTGGGAGCTGCAGGGTGAGCTCTGGGGGGACAGAAGCCCCAGGCAAGAGGCTGTGAACTGCTGAGCCTTTACATAACAAAGGGCACAGGGACCTGTGGCACAGCCAAGTGAAGGGGCACTGGGAGACACGGCAGGAGCCGAGGACCACCACACTTTCCCGAGGACCACCACACTTTCCCTCGCTTAGACTGCGAGGGTATTCTTTTGTTCTGGGTCCCTCCACGGAGGTACCAGCTCGAACTGTTATTTTATTACTTAGTTATTGCACCAAGACAAAACTATTTGAAGGACCTGGACGTCTGAGACTCTGCCATGGGAAACCTGGGGTGGAGCCGGAGAGGAAATCTGGTCTGACAGTGTGTGGAGCTTGGAGCTGCCAAGAGGCCTCAGCCCCTGCTCAGCTGGTGGATTGTGACTGCCAGAGCAGCTCCAGGAGGGTAGCACAGGGAAGTTTCCTTAACAATGCAAAGGCTTAGTCTGCAACTTTTCATTGCCATGATCAGCATTCCCTGAGCAGGGATTTCAGTTCTGATGTGTTAGGGCAGGCATATTTCACATTATACCTCTGCTATTCAGCCTGGACAACTCCAGTTACTTACAGATTTTAAGTACAAGAGATGCAAGAGGCTCATGAAACAGGCTGACTGGATCAACATACAGCTCACAGACATCCTATTTCCACTGCAGAAGTGAATGCACAGTTACATGTGTTAGTTAAGCATCCATTCAGTGCTATTTACAGTTGGTAGTGCACTGATCCTGATTATCTGTTCCAGCACTCTTGATAGTGCTCCAGTTCTATTTACAATTGTGTATAACTGACTTCCACCAACTCCATGCTCTAAACTTCAGCTACACAACAGCAACGAGGTCATGGAAAAGAATTTCTAGCTTTGCTTGGAAAAACTGGTACCTTAAGTGATGAAACAATCTGCTCTTGATCAATGTTTTTAAACTCCTTTAATTTTTGAAAATGTATCTGAGAGTGCATGTGCCTCTGTGTATCTTTTTCAAGTAGCTATGAAAATACAGCTTTTCCAAAAAAGGTCGCATTTCCTTACTGAGCACACTGTGCCTCTAACAGCACAGAAAACTCTTTCTCAGGGATGCTGCAGTGGTCTAGTGACAGCAAAGCAGAGGTCTTTCTGTTTACTTTAGATTCTCAATTATCTTCTTTACCTTCTGTTCAAAACTATTCTGCTCATGGCACCAACTTCTTAATGATATTTATGCTCTGACCTTCAGTTTTCTGGTGAGAGAAATGAGGAGAGAAGGGGGGGGAAGGAGGGAAGGAGCTTGAAGCCTTACAAAAACTTGCTGCATGTTACTACACTCAAAAATATATTCATATCGAAATCGATTTTGATACTGCTATTCCAAGGCTGTAATTTATTTTGGTATTGTTGGTATTTTAGAAAACCACAAAAGGGTCTAAGTCTCTTGGAAACAGAGTTAAATACCGTCTCCCCCTTCACCTGTTCCCAATATTGCCATATCGAGTACCTAATGAAGAAATAAACTTGCTGTAAGTTCTTTCAGAGATTTCTCACTATCCCAGAAATAGAGCATTTACAAGTCAAAATACCAGATGAAGAATCAGAAGGGCAGCAAATGGTAAACAGATTTCTGTTTTTCTTTGAACTATAACCTTCTTTACCCTATAAGCTCACAGAAAACAGCTAGAACTTGTAACAATTTCCTTCAGGTTTTATAAATAAAATACATGCTGCTGGTTCCTAACATTTTCCATGTCTTCAGAAATAAATGTAAAAAAATACATCAGCAATACCACAAGAAGATGAAAAGAAACACAAATGCCAAGCCTCAAAATTTTCAGTCTGCCACATCTGTTTGCATTACAGCATACACTGTTTCCTTTGACATGAGCATTTATGCACTGCTATACCAGTTGTCAAGTGAAGCATTATGTGGTTTTGATCCTCAGTGTGCAGTATTACTTTACAACACTGTAGAGACAGACTTTTCTTCTAATATGTAAAGAAAATTCATCTGTTGCTTAGCGTTATTCCAAATCCATGTCATCATATGCATCTTTACAAGATACTTTCAGGTTTGGCAAGGAGGGAAGCTTCCCTTGCAAAATATAGAAAGGCAGTCAAGCAACACAGTCCAGCAGCTACAGCAGACAATAAGCTTCAGAAAGAGCTCTAAACAACCTGAAATCTTTTAGGGTGCTTCTTCACTGTGGAACAGCTGCTTTGAGTAGCTGTAACTGAGCTTCTCAGGCTCCTGGGTGGAAGTCCAGCTACAGGAGTCCAGATCCCAGCAGGGAGTGATCCACCCTGTTTCACTGGCAGGTTGTGCAGCCTGGACAAGATTTCAGGGGCCCTCAACTATGTTGCTGTTACCACCCAAGCTGGCTGATGTTAGCATTAACCTGAGTACACCTACAGAATGCTGCAGTTTTAGAGGCTGCAATAAGGATTTCACATAAACTTCTCTGGAGCTAGATCGCTAATTAATTATAAGTTAAGTGACTCTGTGGCCACAGCCCTGTTGCCCTTGAGACTCTGCTAGTGAATAAAACTATTAATTTCTTCTGTAAGTAAAAATGTAACATAGTAATCACATCAAGATGTAGTAGGGAACTATATTACCAACAGTAACTCAGGAAAGAAAAGACAGATAATAGTTCAACTTGCAAGCAAAGCTATTGCTGGACTGTCTTACTGAACAGCCTTAAGATTCATTTGTCTGAGAAGAGTTGTGTCCCTTCATTTACATGTGCCAAGGGTGGAGACTCCGGGGAAGCATGAGAAAGTAGATTGAACTTCACAAAGGTTCAAGAAACTCCCCAAAAATAAAATAATAAAAAAAAACCACACCAAAACCACCTCTGCAACGTGCCCCAAGGGAGCATGGCAGGAAGGTGTGAGCCTCCATGCATAGTGATCAAAAGAGATAGAACGTGGCCTTTAAACAAAACAGGGGCAGTATATGATTGACCTGTATGATTGTACAATTTTTTAAATATTTTTAACCCCCCTCTCTGCTGGGATCCCAAACAACAGCCTGGTTCACTATTGGTTCCTGTTGCACAGGTGCCTGCCAAATGCTGAAAATTACTAGCAAGGTCCTGCCTCAAAGGAGGGTCCTCTGCACAAAATAGAATGGAAAGAACTCACTAATCCCTCAAATATGCCAGAGGTCACCTTTTAGCAAAACAAAACCCACGCTCTTTGACATGTCTCAAAGGAAACCAGACTAAAACGTACTTCAAAGGCAAGGCAAAGAAGAGCAAGACACACTTTTTATCAAAGGGGAAAATAGATTTTTGCAATCCAGAACAATCACTTTTAGCCCTGTAATGATTAAATTTCCTAATCAGGAAATGCATGATAAATGCTAAGTAATCTGCATGGAAGCTGTAGTTAAAAGGAGATGATGTTCTAACATAAGTAAGACTTGTCTGAAAAGGTGGCAATTCTGGATTAATACCTAAATTAGAGATCCAAATGAGAGACAATGCTTTACTCCTCAGAGGATTGTGAAACAATCATTCTGAAAAATAAATTAAGATTACTTTAACAGCATGGGAACTGTATAAGATAGCAAAGTATAACCCAATTATAAGGAATTAAAATATATATATATATTTGTATTTTTCACATAAATGAGAGTCCAGAAATAATAAAAGCTCACAGATCAAAGGTTGTGTCAGAGGAAGAGCTTCAAGGAATCCATCTCCCATGAGAATTCTGCATTTGTTTACTCGCATATTTGGAAGAAATAACCTTTACTCCTAAACTTCTCAAAAAATGTATCTCAACCATGAGAAAAGTACAGGGTGAAAAATACCATACTGACTGTAGATTTTGTGACCACTTAGATGTCATTTTGATGTAACATTCTTAAAGCAGCACATACATTTGTATTTTTAGTTCCTTCAAAATCAACATCAAGCTCAAAGATACTGGCTTATAATTTTTACTCTATCTTAAATTTTTATCTCACAGATTTACAAAAGGTCACCAGTTTGTATTTTGAGTCAGATCTAAAAGGGGAGACATTAATGATTTCTACAGAGTAGCAGGGCCCCAGAAAGAAAATTTTATCCTTACACTATAAATACACTCTCATTTCTAGCAGAAGTTTCTTCAAGGGTGAAAAATTGCTATTTACATGTTACGATACTATCTTGAAACTGCCTTGATTTTGAAGTGTTGACACACGTAAAGACATATCTGACTTCTTCCCGGAGAAATAATCTTAAATTATTTCAGTGCCTTTGTACAAAGGAATATTAGTTAGAGATTAAAAGGGGGAGGGGGTGGAAAAGGGAAAAAAAATCCTTTATTTGTCTCTGTAGAGAGACCTCCTGGCAGATTTGAGATTTAAATCCAGGATGACCTGGGTACTGCTGCTCTTCATCTCAATGGGAACATGTTCAGACCTTAAATTTAAAAACAGTGCTAGCCCATTTCAGTTTTTAAAGCAGCTCATTTACAATCCTACAGCCAACAATCCTCAAATTCTTAGTTGTGAAGAATTCTGGTCTTCAAAGAACACTAAGACCAAATTCTTCTTAACCCATCATAATGAAATTCTGCACTCTTTCGATCCCTCAGAAATCAATCTTAAAAGCAACAGGATTTCAGATTAAAGCTTTAACTTGTTCTGCACAATTGAAAAAGATTAAATTTTAAAAATGCCTATTTATCACATTTCAGTTTCATATTCCACATAACAGGCAAAAAACACACAAAAATATGGCTGATCACATTAAGTAAAGTGCCCATAACTGGACTAGAAACTTTATTAACCACAGGAGGTAGGTGCAAAACAATGAATAAAAGCATTCTTAAGCATTTTGTCCATTTTCAATAAAGCCCTTTCAAACACCTCAGGTCAGTCTGCTAGTTACGCTGCATCTACTGTTGTGTGGGATTTTGTGCTGCTGCATTTAGGAGAATTCCTGTTTTCTCAGGGCCTTCAGGGGAACCTCATTTTTAAGTCAAAACTCACCCCAGGAAATGCATTTCAAAATTTCCAAAATTAAGTACATCTATAACTAACGTGTTTAAAAGGGGAGGATGACTTTAGTCTTCTATTAATTAGATGTTTTTCTATTTATGTAACTTCTGTTTCCACATATAAGGATTAAAAACAAGTCCCCTGGGAAATGTTTTATAACATGAAAATATTAGTGCAATTATTTCTACAAGCGTATTCAGGGATGTATTTAACAACTGCCATTTGAAAGCCAAATGTTCAGTTAACGCAGCACCATTAGAGTATAAAAGCCTAAAATGTCAGGAGCTATCATGCTTTGAATTATTAAAAGTGTTTTCAGTTAATATATTATTGGTCTAACAACACAGAGTTGCTTCATGTCTGTTTAGCCATTTCCATTCTGCACAACAAGAAGCATGAACTACATGATTGCTGTATCCTGGAAATCACCTGCTTGCTTTTTGTCTTCCAAATAATCTACACCCTTTCGGAATTACAAGGTGACTTTTATCTTCAAGGAGAAAGACACGCAAGGAAAGAGATGCGAGGAATTCTCCAGGCAATTCTTCATGAAGTGTTTTACAGTCTGAGCTAAGGTTAGAAAAGACCAACTGCAAAAAAGTGACAATAAAAAGTCGAGCGTAAACTCTCAATGAGACAGGGATACCCACGAGTGGGTTTTAAACAGAATACTCTACGCCTCCACACACCTGCCACCTGGCTTTGGAGGTATTCAAAGTCTCCAGGTATTTAAGCTTTGAACTGTAAGAGGTCCCTACATACCTGTAGGCTGGCTCCTGGGCACGTCCCGACTGTCTCAGCCTTGACAACGCTGAGCAGCTCCAAGCCAACCTCTGGCCCTGTCAGGATCTGAAAAGCACACACCTATCTTGACAGTCTCAGGCTGGCAGGTAGTGGCAGGGCACAGCTGCTCGTGCACGTTCTGCAAAAACATCACTGCTGATTTCCTTCACAACATACCCAGCAGGGAGGCTGAAGGAGAAACGGTGCCAGTGCCCCTCTTAATTCCACAGAGCACTGGACCATAAAAAGGTCAGACACGGGGCAGATCCACAGGTTTAGCATCCTGCCCACCTCTAACATAGCAGCTGCAAACCACAAAAAGCTGCAAATGATTACACAAGAAAGAGGAAGACTTGAGAATCTGCTTGTATCCACTCAAACCGTCCCAACCTTGGTTTTAAAATAAGGGAAATTTTCCTGACAGCAGGTGCAGAAGGGACAAAAGATAATTCAAAAGGTAATTTCTGTATTTTACATACATTATTTTACATTCAAGTGCCACTACAGTCAGGTCCCTGTCCACTGTCACTGCAGAAGTCAGGTCCACCCTACTGGAAAAAGGGCACTAATCACTTAACAGTCATCCTCAGATTATTTTGTCTTTGATCCAAATTCTTTTACTTGTGGAGAAAAGGGTAAGAGTTTCAACTCAGGATAAAAGCCCATTTCAATTTTATTCCTGGCCAATGTTGCAAATAAATGTTTAGTAAACATTCTACTTAAAGCTTGCATTTTGCCAGCACTCCCACTAGTAAGCATTCCCTGTGAGAATATACAGAAAAAATTTTGCACTTATACAAAAATCCATAAAAATGAGCACCAATAAGGTATTATCCAGGCCAAGAGCATTCACAGAACTAATTAGTCAAAGCTAAACTTTTCCCAAAAAGGAAGGTAATACAGGCTGCTCTTAAATCATTTATGGTGTGTTTAGTGTGCATCTCATAAGGGATTAATAATGACGCAAGGGTGGAAGTTCCCTAAAACTGCTTGAGTTCACAGAGATGGCAAAATTTTTATACAGTCTAATTTTGATATAATTATAAGGTGATTATTTAGAGATCCTGGAGAATTTCTAGATCACAAGTAAGGTATCAACAATAGTCAAGTATCAACAGATACCTTATTATCCACATATGATGCAGAACATGAGTGGAGTCCACAGCAAACCCATCACTAACAGCTCTAAGAAGCCTCAAAATTCTTATTGAAAAATTACATGAAAAATCCCTGGCATATAGATCTTGGAATCAGTTTTAAGTTTATTGAGTCCAACCCCCCTGTACACCCTCTGTCAGTCACGGCATGTTGCATCCTGTTGGGTGTTGACCAAGGACAGACTTCACAACCTCCCTAAGTCATCCAGTGTTTGACCACCCTCACAGCTAAAAAGTCTGTGTGGGGGGGTTGTGTTCTGGTTGAATTTCATGTGTGTTTAATTTCATTCCATAGGACAACTGAGAATAATCCAGCTTCCTCACCTTCCATTTCTCCCACTAGGTGTTTAGACACATTGATAAGATCTCCCTTGAGCCTCCTCTTCTCTAGGCTGACCAGTCCAAGCTCTCTCAGCCTTTCCTCAAATGAAGGATGTTCCAGTTCCTTAATAATCTCCAGTCATTTAACCATAGATGTTACTTTTAGCATCCAAACTGATCCTGTCTAATAATTCCAAAATAAAAGTTATTTCTCATACCTGTCTAGAAAAAAATCCCAGAACTGTAAGGGGCATTGGACAGCACCAGAGAAAACTAAGATGTCAGTCGCTGAAGCGCAAAACCAGCAATACTAAAAATGGCTCTTAAGAAAACTTAGTGGTATACATAATTTCTTTTCTAAGCAGATATAAAGTTTAAAAATTTTAATGCTACCAGACTTCGCAGTTTGATGAAAAAAAAGCCCTGTTGCCAGAAGAAACAGTGTAGTTTCAAGGGATTTATGAAGATGCAGCTTATTCTTAGTAATGAAGCTGTGGAGAAGACTAACACCTATTGCTGAAAACATTCTGCAGGCACTGTATGTTTTCTAAGCCTCCCTGACAACAGCATAGTTAAGGAATTAAAAAAAAAATCAACTGCATTCTGAATAGTTAAAATGTCAGCTTCCTGGGAGGTAGGGAAAGGTTGGAAGAAGGCAGCAGTGCCAGGATTGCCATCCAAATCTCTGTTGTAGGTAAGGAAGTCTTATTGAGCTTTCTATAACAACAAAGGAATAACTCATCCTTATTTGGCTTGTTGCCAGATGTGTACAAATTACCTGCATTAGAAATGATTTTTAATAAAGACCTAAATAGTCCTCTTCATTCAGAAAAAATTTCCTGGATCCACGGAGAAATCAGTCATAGATTCACTCTGCACCAGGTAAGCACAAAGCCATCAGGTCATTCATGACCTGGATCCGTGGTTGTGTGGGGATGTTACGGGAGAGTGGACTCAGTGCCAGTCTCTTCTAAGAAGAGGATGCCCATAAGAATTCCTTCCATGCAGAAAACTGCCAAGTAAGCAACCATTCTGCCCTTCCCAGTTCAGTCCCTGAACTGACACAAACCTCTGTCACTCGCTCTATTCTGCCACTCCAGCCCCCTAAAGACTAAAGGGGTAATAGGCCACATGTAGGTGCACACACAGACAGCCCTACAACCCAAGTCTCCTAGTATGACACTCACATGGGAGTCATCCTAGGGAATCTGAAGAGCCTCATTTGGGAGAATGAGGTTTAAAGATTGAACTGGAAAGAGCACATAGGCTGGCAAGACAAGTAGGAGAAACTATGCAGAGTAGGAGGTATTTTTTAGAGGGAAAAGCAGGAAGAAAAAAATAATGCTGAAAAAAGAGCAGCAGTATGTGCCAAAAAAAAAAAATAACTTCTCTCCAACTTAATGATCTTTAATCCTACATTCCTAGGAACTAGTTTAAAAATACCCTGGAAACACAAGTTTTCCATTTCATCAGAATAATCGAAAAATTTATGTCACATTCACTAGTACACCCAATACTTTCAGAAGCCAACCATTATGCTTCTAAAAATACTGAAGGACAAATTAAGGTACCCACTGAGTTGTTTGTTGGTGGTTTTTTAATACCTAAGTGAGAAAAAAATTAATAAGGTAGCTCAAAATTGACAGAACTGCATTAAATCTCTACCTACATTTATAAATTCTTAAGTAACTCTGGAACGCTTTTCCTACATAGCTTTCAATCAGCCTTACAAATTATCATAAAGATTACTGATAGATATGAGTATTTTACCTCAGAAAATAGAATTACTAGAATGAGTACCCTTATTGGTAAGGAATGAGGTAGATGAACCCATGATATGACTGAGTGGTTGTAATCAATCTGTTTCTAGTACCCAGCCTCACTGGGATATTGAACTGGCACCCAAACTCACAGAAAACATACTTTTCAGTAGACACAACCTTATCTCTGAAATTTTTGATAAAAGGAATTCTGCAAATATGAGACAACAATTACAAAGTCTGTGAGAAAAACGTGACAGACACAAAAGCAGCATTTTCAGTATCAAGAAGAAACTGATTTTACCTAAGAAGTCTACCAATTTTATTTATTTAAGATTTGAAAAAGAAAGGTCCTTCTTAGTCTTATCCTCCTTTTTCCCTGGCCTTGTAAAGCAGCAGTTTGCTAACTCTGACAAGATTTCAGAATTTGTACATTTTTGACAGAATTTAATCCTATTATCTGCTGCATCATTTGAGAGCTAAGATGATAAATCCCTGTCTCTCAGAATGGTCAAATTCTAAAAAACGCTTCCAAATGTTAATAGCTTTTCAAATTCAGGTATCTACAAACTCCTCTCTAAACAGATTAGCCATAGCTATTCAAAATTTATCTCTAGATAAGCATTTGTATCAAAACATGTGAGAGTCACTGTGAGAATCTTTATTCTATTAGATTTAAAAGTTTCTCTTAGTCACAGTCGTGATTCAAGTGTATTTGTATTTACAAGGTTGTCATCCACTTTATCCTGACAGTTCAAATACAATTTTTTTCTTAAAAGCAAAAGCTTTTAAGAAACAGGAGATACTTCAATTTCACAGAGCAGAATGGAAGAAAACTGCCTTAAACTCAGTTTGCACCTGGGTTTAATACTGATGCCTCGAAACATCCTCATGCTACTTACCACTTGCATCAGTACACCAGTGGATTCCTCTAACTCCATCATACTGGAATATGCTCAATCAGAAATTATTTACTCCCTCATGCTGGTTCATCATCTGCTCTGACCCACTTCTCAGTAAAGAAACACCCCAGCATTTAACAAGCCCACTGTGGTGACTAACTCCTACATAGCACAGTGTTAATGTAGAATTTTAATCTCTAACACCTACACAGAAATTGAATTTACACAACTCAAAGCCATTAATGAAAATCATTAAGTATCAAACAGATGCCGACAAATTCAAAATGTTTCTGTGACTACTTCTATCAAGAATTGCTTATTACTGACACAGAAACCAAGTAGATAACTCATGGAGCTAAAAAATGAGTAATGCTACACTAGATACAATAGGTTTTCAGCAATGAATTTTCATATATATGAACTACATAGAATAGATATCTATATAACTTTATATATGAATATATAGATAAAGAACTCTATGTAACTGTAAAGTACATAGTAGTACAAAAAGAATTTTTTCAGATTGTCTAAAGTGCAAAAAGCAGGCAGAACACTAACTGAACATCTTCCCAAGTTCCATTACTGGGGCTTTTTGAGTCCTTGCATGTTTGGCAATACAATTAGTACAGATTAATACTTAACAGCTTCTCTAGCTGCAATGTAAATGAAGACACTCCCTGCCCCAAAGGGATTGAAGGATAGATTTCCACAATTATAGTGCCTACAGGTACAGATTTGAAAATCTGGCCTCGTTCTCTAGACTCAAACCCAGTATATCTGTTAAAAAACTGAACAAGGATACAAGTTTCTGAAAACTATTCTAGTTTTGAGCTTTTTGGGGTACGTGTCCATGTCTCCCACCCCCTATTTCCTGGATTTGTTTTTTTATACAATTTTTTCACACAATAACATGCTCAAAAGAGGGTTTAATATAGTGAACACTGCAGGTTAGCAAATCAGAATGGTATAATACGTTATGCACAGAGTGAGGTGGAATATAATGAATGAAATTGGAAAGCCAAATAGAGAACGCAGACTGACGCTGTCAAATGGAATGGGACAGCCTTCTGCAAGAGGGAGGCTGACTATGCCCATAACAGAAGAGTTATGCAAGACTCTAAAGGCAAGATTTTAAAGGGAAGACACACCAATACATCCCCTTTGCAGTTTTAGTTACTTCAGTAATGGCATTATGACTACTTTATTACAACAAAATGGCCTAAAATTACCAAGTCACAATGGTAGGATCTAGATAGCTTTGGCCTTTTAAAGAAGTGCACAATGCTGAAGGAGCAGAGATTCAGAAAGCTGTCTATAAAAATAATAATTAAAAAAAAAAAGGTTAGTTTCAGTTTGGCAAGGGTTATCACAGGATCCCAAAATCTTTCTCAAAAGCTAATAAAGTACTGTGGGAGGAGAGGTGGATAAAAAAGAATGTCAAGTCTTGGCAAATCCATCCTCATATCACTTTTCAACAGTGTTCACACAACATCTGCATACAATAAAGAAAGCTTCTATCCATCATCAACTGCTGCTAAAAGCTGACAGTATGACATGACAGGTGATGGGCATTCACTACCTTAGCAGATTTTTGGAAGATCTTTTCACTTGTTGCTTTAACTGCACTGAAAGTGACTGGAAGTTGCTCATATTCACCTACCTAAAGTGGAGGAAGAAGAAACTCCCTTAGGAGTTAATGTAAAAACATTAAAAGTCCTAAATCAAAACCACTTAAACATGTCAACAGTCTCCTAGACTGGGCTTGAATTGCTATCTCTTTGGGAAGATTCCTTTCAGTCAAAAAAGAATTCATCCCAGCAACACTGATTTACTAAGAATAAACTGCATTTAAGGCATCTTATGTGGCAGTGTAAAAGTCTCAAAGCAGAAAAAAGCCCAATAAGTAGTTCCCAGAGGAAAACAAGAGAATTCTTTCCAATCACATGATAGTTTTTCTACTTCCTGGACATCTTCTGTTCAATTTAAGTTGTCTTTTATCTACTTTTTGTTGTTGCTGGGAAGAAACAGCATCTAATATACATCTGTAAAACTAGGAAAAAAAACCTGACTACCTTGTATGGTGGAAGATGGAATTTGTGTAGGATCAGAACAAACTTCAGCAAAGTTAGAACAAAAAAGAGCAAAATGTAAAAGTAAACTCTAAAAATCACAAACCCAGTCTTCATTTTTATGTTTTTGCTACTATTGTTCCTAACATGACCAACACTTAACTTTTTTTGAGGGATAAATACCCTTCAGCAATAAGTGACGCTGTGAATTTGATTCACAGAGAAATGATCACTATTTAAATTTACTCAAAAGTGTGATGATGATGATCTTTTTTTTTCATTTTATTTGGCTAACACAACAGAGCAGTTATTCACCAACTCATAACTTCATGAAGCAGAAGGATAACCAAGCTAGATGGGAAAGTTCTGCTACGATCAAGACTCAGGTTTCAAGTGTGTGATATGGATAAAACACGTCTTTCTTCTTATCATTCTTCTAGGAAGAGCTATTGCTGAAAGAGCTCCAAATAATGCTTCAGAATTGGAAAAATCATTTAGTCATGCTCTTTGAGCACCATCAGTGTACCATTTATGTTCAGTATGCAGAGTTAAATCTGCTTCAAGGTCTTTTCCAAGAGATGCCATTACAATAGTACTTGGGGAAAAATAAGACAGTGGATAATAAAAACAACTGCATTTACACGTAGACCGTTCTTGTATCAACCCATTACTTGGTAAAATGAATAAGTAAATGACGTAGAAATTTCTGATTTTAATTCTTTCAACTACTTGAAATTTTCTGTAAATTGTGCACCATTTAATGAAATTTTGTAAAAGGACATAACCGGAAGATTTGCCTTATGCTATACTTGGAAAAGTACCAAGATGTTACTCAACAACAGAGCAGTCCATCAAATTTCACTGCCCTAACATATTTGCAAAAAAAAATTAGAGCTTTTGGAAATGCCAGACAGGTGTTCTCATTAAAATTACTGTCTGAATATGCCTACAACATGTGCAGGGACATTCCTTTCTGTACAGGTGTTTAGATCACTATACCACACCCACAATATCCCTTGCCCTCTCTTCACAACTCTAATCCACGAGACAACTGCAAAAAAACCCACTAAAATGTGTCAAAATTAATTCTACTGATCATTGAGTAATGAACTTTTCTGATTTTTTTTTTCTAATTTGTTTTTCCATGTTAACATCATGTTCATAACCAAGTTCATGTTTGAGCACTTTGACTACCAACTGTGCCTTCTATCCTGCTTCCTTATTCTTCTGATTACTGGAGTTTTCTTGTGCTGCTTTGTCAGTTCACCATCAGGTAAATACAAATTCCTTTAGTGGTGCAAGCTCTTGAAAACTTCACAATAGTGTTCACCAACATGTGTGATATAATTTATCTCCCATAACTACTACCTAATACTTTAGCTGAGTTGACATACCACACAGTAGCTATGCTACATCAATGGAAAGTCAGGAACCTGCACCATATTTAGTTACATCTGGGACTCAAGGGATGGGATATTTTAAAGAAGTAGCCAAGAAGTAGCTCCAAAATAAACATTTATGAAAGAACTAACCCTGCACACTTCAAAGTCATGAGAAAGATCCTTATCAGCTTCACTGTGTGTTAGATTGGTCTGTTATTCAGGTCCACTGTCTGTTTTGATCCCTTTTGCTCTGTTCCTCCTCTCTGCTCAGCACCCTGCTACCTCCTTCATGGAACAGCAGGCAGAACACGATGACTTGAAAAGCCAAACAACAGGAGAAAGTCTGCAAAGTAAAACTTATCAGCAGCTACAAGGTTCAGAAATCAGCCATTTTTCCAAAGAGTCCCCAGAAATGCAAATATCAAACATCTTAGTCTAAAGAATGTTCTGACTTCAGAGTTATGTTACGAGTACAAGCAGGTACACTCCTGAAAATCCTGAGTGTATTGCAGTGGAAAGCCGTAACTCAGAAGAGTTTTATTTCTTTGCTTTAACCTCAGGAAAAGGAAAAAAAAAAAAGACACTTTATTGAACTTTAAAATAAAATAAAAGAAGGCAATGTTTCCAACATTTTATGAAGAGAATGCTTTCTAGAGTATTAGGGATATAGGTTGCAGCAAGACAGCTACCACAACAGAACACAAACTCCTAGGAAGACTTCAGCAACGTTATTTCAAAATCTAGTTATCAGAACCTCGAACTTTGAAAAGTATTTACTATCCCTAAATAAAACTCATGTATTAGGCAGTGTCCAAATATTATTAAAACGCTGCATTTTGTTTCAGTTACTCAAGTTCCATTCCTGAATGTTATTTATTGACCAGCTAGTGACAGAAGACTTAAAATACAGTTATGAGAAAACTTTCAATTTTTTTAATATAGTTAAAAACATGTATAATAACTGATATAAGCAAATGTCTATTTGCATATATATATATATGCTACTTTACTAATATAATATTGATTATACAGTGCATATGAACAAAATTATAGCTATAAGCCATTCTTTCAGGGCTAGAGACCAGCTTTACATGTCATTAGCTGATAGATTTGCCTTCCAAATTCTAAATGCCAAAGACCAGTCTAATCAAGTTGAAATGTCTCTATAGAGCCCTAAGATTTGGTTACCTAAGCCAGGCACACATTGCAGCAGTGTGCCTGCCTGCAGCAAATCCCTCTCCCATCTCATCCTGCTTTGCACCACCTCACAGAGAGATCTTGGAAGTCCTTGATTAGCTAAAGTTAATGCCAAGTCTTTAATTAGACATAATCCAAGCCTTCAAAGGGCAGTGTCAGTCAATCAGTGTCCTTGGCCTGCCAGCAGCAGAGCGTGTTCCCCAAGTGCCCAGACCAGGCTGTCAGAGTGAGTCCCTTCCAGCCCTGTCAGTAACCAGGTGAACAGCACAGATGCTGGATTCCCCTAATGCAAATACGTTATGCTTAAATATGTAGCACTATTTTAGGATCAAGACACTAAGAATCAGCATTATGCAGTTTCCTGCATGGTCAAATATCCCTGGTTTATGACACTGGGCAGGAGTACCAGTCAAAAACAAGAGGTTTACTCCGCTATTCTTATTTGTTGCCTGAGCAGCAGCAGAAGTCAACGTATAAGATCACTCAGAGAGCTGCAGTGACTCAATCAATAATGTTGGAAAACAAACCACAGAACATAAAAGCCTACTAGAAACAACCCAATACAAAACACAAACACTGACACCATGAGTGAACAGAGATTGGTCCAGCACAAGCCCAAACAAGTCTGAAAATGGCTTTACTTTGTTTCTACACCTCTGCCTGCTGGGGCACATTTATCACTGAAAGCAACTTCTCCTGAAGCATTGCTCATTTAATTTGCAGTCACTACCTGCAGCACCTTCCTTCCTCTCCTACACCACACCAGAGTCATTCTGGGAGTTTGGTATCACTGGAACACTGCAATTACTAGCTATGTCCAAATATTACAGTCACATCACCTATATAATGCATAATGAAAGGCACAGAAAAGTTAAAATAGCTCTTAATAATTATTATGGCATGGTGATTCCCCAACAGAGATCCAGGCCTTTCTTCCATGCCTACATTTAACAATTTCAGCAGGAATAGTCCCTACAGGAAAAAAAAACCAAAAACCAAAAAACTACTAGACAAAGTTTATTGTAATGTCATAACTATCTAATTTTTAAAAGACATACAGATAAAGCTACCCAGATGAAGTTAGTCTAAAAATGTTTGTATCAAACAGAACAGCATCTGCCCTGGAGGGCACAGCTTTAGTGTATCAGCTTTTACATCAGCATAGTTGCAGCAGCACACAAGTCAAGTAAAAAGCCAGATCCAAGGACAAGGTCAGGAAAGAGGCTCCCATGAAGGAATGGGCAGAAACAGAACCTGCAGTCATGTCACTGATGCCAATCTGTTTGCTGTGTTCAGGAGTTTCTGAGGGGTATTTGTTTGTAGATAATTCAGTATCTCCAAATAGTGGAGTCCGGTGGATATTTATATAATATCCTGTTTACAGAGATCTATATTTCCCTTTTCCACATACACACTCTCTTTTGAAATAGGTGTTTTAAAGTTTTTACACCAGAATAAATGTAAGAAACTAAATAATAATGAGTAAAAGTTTCTCAATGTACATGAGATGAATATTAGCGGGTTATATGGATGCAAAAATCATAACAAATTTGACAAGTTTTAGTCTGTTCAGAACGCATGGAGGATGTAGCATCAGATATTTCAAACTAGACACTATTTGCAATTGTGTTATTTTCCCACAGGCAGGAGCAGGGAATAATCATAGGACCATTTAAGTTGGAAAAGACCACTTGAAGAGAGAGTTCGACCATTAATCAACTAAACCTAGTTATCGTTCTTATTGCTGGTATGGAATTATTGTATTTATTGCTTCTACAGCAAATAACTATTTCACCTACTATTTCAAAAGCTTCAGAGTTTTTGCACTGAAAGAACAGTGTCAAAGTAGACAATCTTTCTTTCTAAATGCACAGTTTGGGGTTGCAAATACTGTGCACCTTTATCTTGTATCACAAATACATGATCATTCAATTAGCTTGCTTGGACTTACTGAGCAATCTTAATCAGGATGTGTAGCTCTGAACAGAGAGGGAGGTTTGAGCTGATGTAACACCTCCCAAAACAAAGTTCTCTTACATACTATAGCAACATATAGTTCTCATATACTAATTACTTACACTAAGTATAAAAAGACGAAATCAGGTACACATTTATATTGACTCTACAAAATAATATCACTTCTAGATTCAAGTTTGTTCTAAAGCAACAGGACTCTTATCTGAACAAAATATCTTTTTAAAAACTTCTACTTGAATGTCTTTTTCCAAATAAGCAGCATTTCATAAATGACATTCACAAAAGCTATTGGGCAGATTTTCAGCTTGGTAGAGCAGCACAGCATTAGAGAATTTAATAGACCTTTAGCCATTCCAACCAATTAAGAAACTATAATCAGCATTTCAAAAGATATGCACAGGCACCTCACCCACATCTCCCACCTAAAGGAACCAGGGTTCATCTTTTTTTTTTTTTTAAACAGGTAACATGTTACACTGTAAAATATTCTATCTCTCTCTATATATGTATACATAATCTCTTCACACACAGAGGCCACTACAATTGCAAAAATTCAAAATGATATCTTACCAAGACTGAACTCCAGCTTTGGCTCATTTGCAATTCTCTGAATACCTTTAAACATTAAGGAAAAAAGAAATTAGAAATAATTTGATTTCCATGTCTTGCCTTTTAATACATAGTAAAGCTTTCATATGCCTCTACCTACCCGCCATTACCACTGAAGTAATATTTTATGTTACAAACTTACAGTGAAAGAGAACTTTGCATGAAATACTTGCCTGGAAAAAAAAAAAAGAAAAAAGACTATTTCTGAAGACTTTTCTTTCTAACAGAAACTTTCTGTTGCTGGGAAGGGAAACTAATAAAAGAACCCCCAGCCTTTCATGGATGGATACTTGTAAGATCTTCAATCACAATAACTAAGTATATACTGTTGGGAAAATATTAAATCTAACAAATAATTTTTAAGTAGGTATGTCATCACATTAAAAACCAAAACCTATGTTGTGTGAAAGTATGTAAATCAGGTTATTATAGTAAAATATAACCACTTTATTGACCTACAAACAAACTGTAAAGCAACAAAACCAACTTCTCTTTGTTAGAAAATAAGCACACTAATTCCTTTCCTAATATACCAAGAACAAAAACAACATTCTAATCCATTGTGAAATAATGTTCTGTTGCATCTTTTACTGCAAAGGACAATATTTTCTTCTTGTCCTAGAATAAAGGAGTGAACAACAGAGCTGCAGCAAGAGAAAAGGGAGGGAAGAAGGGAAGGAAGGGTAAATAACACTGTTGTTCACCTGCTGCAGAAAGTAATCGGACCACAACTACAGTTTCAATGAAGTTTGTAGAAATTAAACCGTCTCTTGTTGACGTTTATGTATTGTCTCCAGTGAACAGTATTAAGTATTGAAGAAATTGGTCAGATGGGAAGGACCAAATTGGTATATGAACTGGAACAAGATTTTTGTTTAAAAAAACCCCACACAATCACAAAAACAAACCACAAAGAAATAAAGCCCCAAATTTATAACTGTGTTTGCTCCATGTAAACTTGATGTTTCTGAATAAGTGTAGCTTCACACTGTTCTCATTACTGTAGCTAATCATTCGCATCTGTGCCAGAAAATTTACAGCTGCAGAGTTTAGAAAGGTCAGAAAAAAATAACAAATAAGATTTATATTTTTTTCAAATGAAGTTACAGCAAATTTCTGGGTTGAATTCTCCCACTAGCATATTACCTGAAACAGCTTTAGGAATATGCTGGATACAGAGTTGATTAAGTGACTGGGCAAGTGAAATGCAGTCTCTAGACCCCTGTGCACTAAATACAACTCAACATATGGCTACTTGCATTCAAATCCCCTGAGTGCTTTTATATCACAAAGAACAAATCTGTGATACTAATTTAAGTATCACTAAAACTTTATACATTTATCAAAGTTATCAAACTACATTTTAAACAGTAGTCCATATGTTCATGTAGGACATAAAAGAGGAAAAAATATTTCTAAGTCTTACGAAGAAAACAGGTTAGAGAGGAAAAGCCAGAAACATAGAAAACACACATTCCTTCCCCTGAAGGTTATCTGCATAACCCAAAATATATCTGGTAAAAGCATTTAAAGACAATTCTCATCAGTTTACTTCCTCTACAACTGCACTTTGACAAGCAAGAAGTTAAACAGCACTATGTACCCTGCTTGTGACACAATCTTGTGACACAGAGACTGGGCCATTTCTATTGTACCCCTCAACAGAATGAGCACACGCACTTACTCGTAAACTGGGGCTCTCCTAGGCTGTCTGCTTGGGATGGAGGGAGAAACTGCCGTCCTTCATCTGCTGATCTCTCCTCTTTGATTTCCATGATCAACCTCCGGAGCTGCTGAATTTTACCCCGCAAACCTTCCGAGTTTGCCTCTCCCAGTGCCACAGCCCAAGACTCACAATCCGGCTTCGAGGCAGCTTCGAGGTAAAGATCCGGCTCTCCACTCTGAAACTCTGCACTCAGAAAACAGAAACATAGTTTTTAGGATTCAAAGGGGGGGATCATGAAAATATCGATGTCACATACAACTGAAACCACCACATATACATTTCTTTCCATGGTCACAGAACAACACACCTCCATCTCTTGAGTTGAATTCCAGCTCCTTCAGACTTGGTGCAGTACTAAACCTATCCACAGAGTGGTTCCAAAAGCAACTAATTCCAAAAGCTAAACAGGTGGCAGAATCAAACCAAAATGGGAAATCCTTTTTCAGCACAGCAGCCTAGCAGGCAGTCTCAGAGCTGCTAACTTGAAAAAGAATTTGATTTAGCAGGGGCAGCAGACCCGGTTCTGACAGAGAGTGGGATTCACCAGAATGAATGTGTCCACCATTTCTTCTATTAGAGATTTTCATTATGCTCAGCCTCTCATTCATCCTTGCCAGAATACAGATCACCAACACATGCAGATAATTTAGCAAGACATAACTCCTCTGTGAAGACTCAACAGGTTGTATGTGGGAGCTTCTGACCTCCTTACTATCCACGTGTCATTTACCATTCTGCCTGAAGTCTAATTGTTGAATAATCAAATTTTCTAAGAACAAAAGAAGAAAAGGTGCGGGGGGGGGGGGGGGGGGAAGCTGAAGCTCCCAAGGAATCCAGGTAAGTAGCAAGGGTTGGTCATTTGATTAAGATTAGCACAAGAAGAAAAAACACCTCTTAGGCATTTAAAATTCTGTGGTATAGCAGGCTTTACAGAGTCACAAATTCAATGTGACATTTACTGCAACACACACTGAGAAAAGCAAACTGGAAAAGAAAGAAAAATCAATGCTTCTTTAAAAGAAGTTACAAGCTAATTTAGAAACATAAAACTCTATAAAACACCTGTGCTGTTGCATTAATAAGGATTGAAGTGCTTGGTTGGACACCAAAATCATTCTGACCTAAATAAGATATATATCATATTACTGGGTGAAAAAGAACACTTAAATGTTTTCATACCTAGTTCAAAAATGCAAACAACACAGAAAAGTTCTTTTCAATACAATGTAAACTTAAATTCCTTTTACTAACTTGTGTATCTAACCTTGGGCACTTGCACACATGTTATTCTAGACCTGTTTGCACTTCATAAACTGAGCATCTGCCAGTTACAATTAACTCTGCTTTTATTGTTACAGAGGGAACAAAAGATGAAACCTCAAGTCTGGAGGCCTCTTAAAACTGTACACAAATTCCTGTGGAGGTGGGACAAGTTGTTTTTTTCTGGGCTGGATCTAAGGAAATGTAACTGTGGTTGCAGATGCTGCTAAAAATGCTGGATAACATATAGCAGTGGGACTATGGATTTCATGAAGAAAGACGGGAAAGAAGAGCAGAAAGTGGGGGAACACCTTTCTGGCTTCAGGGGCAATTGAAAAAGCTAAGAGGGATTCAAACTCTTGCCTCTAGTCCTGGCTCAGTCAGAAAAATAAGGTATTCAATTCTTGAGAGAAGAATATTCAAAATGTGAGGGAGATGTAAATGTTCATCAGGTCCTTGTTTACACAAAGAGGTCCATACTTGAGTGACCAAACCTGAACAAGCTGAGCTTTACTGCTTGTCAAAGATGACCATAGAGATATAGTGTGATCTGGTACTGCATCTGAGCCATGAGGGCAGTGACCTTCAGAAAGCTCCTAATTAAAAAAGCTGATAACTTCACTGCCGCTCTGGTAAGATCTGCAGCAGTAGAGGAGTCTACTCCTTTCTGTCACTGACATCAATGATCCAAAAGTTTTTTTATTTCATAGTATTTTGGAGCTACCAGTGGGAAAAAAATGAAAGGAAAGCCATGTAATCAAACAGGACCAAGATCAAAATTAACTAGCATTCTAATTAAAAATAAACAAAACCAAAACTAACACCTGATTCTACCACTCAGCCTTTAAAAGCACAGACAATTTTAATAAAAGCAGTTTAGATATCCAAGATACCTTAGTGAAGGAAGGACTGTCAGAGAGATAAGCCAATATTTAACAATTAAAATACAAATATATCAAGGTGTTCTTTTCATTTTGGTTCTTTATTTTTAAATGTAAATAGGAACAGTGATCTTGCCTTGAAATATCCTACCACTAGCTAGATAAAAAAACATCTGCTTTGGGAGGAAATTAATGTTTTGCAATTGAAATCATGCTATTTATATTTACCTCTTAGCTGTGAAAATCAGACTGCCAAGCACAAAAGGCATACTGAATCACCATTAATATGCATGCAACCAGAAATGGATAGTGAAATGCAGTAGGAGTGGGCATAATTCACTGTATTCTGATCAAACAGGTGCCAGTTTTGAGATGTGGAAATTCATTCTAAACTATCACTTCAAAACACTACAGTCTGCTATATTTAGATCTTTGGAGTACTCTGACAGATAAATTAAATTCTGAAAAGCATATGAAAATGGCTGAAAAATACTCACCACTGCAAATGTGGAAAGTTTTATTCTGCAGATCCAAGAGTAGGTAAATTATCTATTTCCCCTACTGTTTCAAAGCATGTAATCACAGAATGGTTTAGGTTGGAAGGCACCTTAAACATCATCTAGTTCCAATCCCTTGCCATAGGCAGGGACACCTCCCACTAGACCAGGTTGCTCAGAGCCCCATTCCAACCTGGCCTTGACCACTTCCAGCAAAATGGGCCAGCCACAGCTTCTCTGGGCAACCTGGGCCAGTGTCTCACCACCCTCACAGCAACAATTTTCTTCCTAATATCTAATCTCAACCTGCCCTCTTTCAGTTTAAAGCCACTATCCCTTGTCCTATCACTACATGCCCTTGTAAAAAGTCCCTCTCCACCTCTCTTGTAGATCCCCCATTAGGTACTGAACAGTTTATGTACAAAAAGTTGACATGGCAGAAGAACCACAACGTGAAAAACACACATTGGCAAAAAAGCCTGTTGCAACAAAGGAGCACACAGGTTTATTTATATAATAAAGATCATCACCTCTTTTCTCTCTGTTGTTGATTATTATTTTACATCAGCTGCATACAGTAAGCCCTAACAAGCTTAGACACTTAATTCCAAGTTTCAGTAGGGAGGCAAAGCAGTTGATATGAATCTTTCTGAAATTAACAGACCCACAAATGTAAGCAAGGACTCAAATGAATGGTAGATATATCAGAAGAATTATATTAATAACTAACTTACTACATGGTTAATTAATTATATTAAATTGTTGGTATTTCAATAAATACTAGATATATTAAAACTAGATATATTAAAACATAAAAATATATTTAATGAAAATAAATGCAGTAGTATTTCATAGGTGGACAAAAGCACTTTATACTTTACAATTAAGAAGTTACTGCAGAAAATACAGGTACACAACCTCCAGAAAGTTAAACACAATGGTTTTCCTTGCAAAACAAGCATTGAACTTACTCGTCCTAAATTCAAAGGAAAATTATATATCATTCTACATTTATCTCTTTTTCGTCTTGAACTGAAGCTCTGCTTAGCTGGGCAGGAGTGCTGCTTTACAGTGACATTATGGAAAGCTAATGTGGTCCAATGGCTTTACTGCTTCAGGCACCCTCTGAAGTGGGGACACTTTGCAAACAGGTGCTTAGCAGCCCCTCCAGCAGCTTCTCCACCTTGCTGCCCCTCCTTATTTCATTATCAGAGACTCAGCTGGAGGCAAGACCTGAAGAAGCAGTGAAAAGCAAATATATCTGTTCACAGAACTTTTTCTGTTCAGGACTCTGTTCAGAAACAGTTCTTTTACTGAAGTGTGATCTCAACAAGACCTTCTCCCACAGAAATCAGCATGGAAAGTTATGGTCCCACAGGACTTCACAGCAGCTCAAACAAAGAACTCAAGGCCCCTGCTCAAACAGGACTGCTATCAAATAAGGGAATAGCACAAAGAGAAGCTTACATCCCCAATGGCACTGGAAAGCCTTTTCTACTCTAACCCAAGTGCCTAAAATCAAAAATGTATTTTCATGCTAGTTCCATCATCCACAGATAACTTTTCCTTCTTCCCATTATTTCATAACAAAACCTAAATTTTCCAAGTTTTTCAATTTAACAATATCAGTTGCCCCTTTTGCTCTAAGTACTTTGGTATTACAGTTGTTTTAAAAATGAAAACAAATTTCTTGTTAAAAATATCTCAATGATGTACCTCTTAATTTTTAAGATGTACCTCTTAATTTTTAAGATGTACTTTATTGTAACTTTAATCACAATCTCTTAGACAGAAACTGAGGTTTCAGTGAATTCAGAAATAATGGAGTCACCAAAAAAAGTTTAGGCAGTTATTGGAGCTGATTCTTATCTTTCAAAAGACTGCAATTTAATGGAAAGGCTTTCAAAATAAAAACATAATAAAACAAAACAAACATTTCCACAGGGTAGGGGGAAAACACTGGTTTTACAGCTTTTTCACTGATTAATCTTCATTTTTTCTTAAAAAGTTTTTATTGCTTTATTTTACTAAACATGTAAAAGTGACAGGAAGATTGGTACTCCCTGGCTTGCTTTATTTTCCTTCATAAGAGTTATAAGCATAACATCATGTTGAACCGAGCAAAAAAAAGAAGTTACTGGGATTATTTAAATTAAAAAAAGAAAAAAAAACATACAAAGCACATGGTCAATGTCCAGGATGACAGCCTGGACTTTTCTAGAAGTGCACTACTTTTCCTCTTATGCCAATATGCAAAGTAAGAGAGTTCAAAAAGGTTAAAGGTTGTCTGTCTCTTCACACACACCAGAAAAAAGTAATTCTCACTTGCTAGCTCAGCAGAGGAAAATGGTTAAGAATATCAGTGAGTCACTGGCACTCTAAAATATAAAGCACCATCGGAGCTAACCACCATATGCGGTAACAAAAGTAGAATGGAAGCTTTGATACGTAAATTATATCCGCAGGATATTTCTAATACAGACATCAGAGGCTTTTAATTCACAAAGCCGTCTGAATTCTATATGCTGATGCATTTCATGTTCAAATTAGTGGTGATGAAATCATCCCATGGTTACTCATGATGCTATGTTAATCTTCCTTCGGAAGTTAAATTTTCAATCAAAGATAAAGAATTTAATTAAAATTTTTATCTTCAGTGATTTTTTTTTTTTTTTAAATTTTGCAATGCTGGAATGAACTTATATAAGTACCATTATAATCTCCATTTAAGGCCCTGCAGAACCTCACCAAGAGTCTGAATATTTGAAATTAATACAGCAGAGATCTTGATTTTCTGCATACATTGGCAAGGGTAACCTTTGCATATGCCTCAGTTATTCCATCCCTAAAACAGGGAGTGATACCTGCCTGCCTTTGCAAGCCACTACTATTGAGAGAAAAAGCCCCAGACTAAGTGGCTTGCATAGTACAAATGGCAAAAGGGAATGCTTGCCGTCTTAAGGATATTCCCACATACAGGCCTTTTTTCTCCCCCCGATTTACTGCAATGTATTTTAGATGATTGTGACCTTGTATCGAAAGCTCTGTCTTCCTCCTCTGTTCCTTGCCTCCCTCCCCTCATTCTTCACCAGCCCTCCCTGGATGTTACAGCTCTTACCTCCCTAGCTCTCACCGAGGGACCACACACGGTAATGCAGTTAATGCAATCTTTCAGGAATCTCTTTTCCTGAAACACAGAAGGCAGCCCTTGCATGATGTCTCTCACATCTGCTTTTGTTTCACTGTGCCTGCATCCCTTAGGTACATTCCCAATTTTGTGTTGTCCAGTGCCACATGGAAGAAAGGGAGGCAGAGTTCTTTGGTCTCACCCACATGAGGCTCTATACACCACAGTGGTCAACCTCAGGCTGTTCTTGGGAGCAGCTCAAACATCCAGCCATGCAGCTCCTATTCCCTATTCCAGGGAAACATAACAGTGACCAAAAAACTACCAGCATTCTGTTCCTGATTGACTATCTTATTGGCTCTTTGTCCTTCTGCTCAAACACTGACTCCTCTGGAAGTGGGCAAAACACACAGATGCCTGATGCAAACTAACCTGGGTGTGTTGGCCTTGGCCAGCTCCAGCCACCTGCCCCACTGCTCACTCACTCCCTCTCTTCAACAGGGCTGAGGGAGAAAAGAAGAGGCAGCTCATGGGTTGAGATAAAGAGAGGGAGATCACTTATCTATCTCCATCATGGGCAAAACGGACTCATCTTCTGGGAAAAATAATTTATTGCAAATTAAAAGAGGAGAAACAAATCCTTTTTCACTCCTCCACTCCTCCCTTTTACCCAACTTGACCCCCAACTGCTCTGCCTTCCCCACACCCCAGGCAGTATGGAGGTTTAAAGGCTGGGGCAATACGATCAGAGCTCCTCTCGGCTCTTCCTTCCTCCTCACACTTTACCCCCAGCTGCAGCGTGGTCTCTCCACAGGCAGCAAAAAGTACCCACTCCACTGGGATCTCTCAAGGAGAACCTTTGCTGGGGTGCCTGGAGCACCTCCTGGTTTCAGGAGTGAATCACACCCATGTGAACTACCTCGTTCAATCAGATCCACCTCACACCAGTGTCTCACCGGTCCTGTTAATGGTGACCCGTTCACATTACAAGGGCATTTAAGCCATCAGCCACATATGGACTGAAAGTTCACCTAACAAATCCTTCTGTTTCCTTCCAAGGTCCACTTGGAAGCCTTCTGAGCTAGGCTGCTTTTTTGGGAGCACTACACTTGAAGCACTGAGAGGATTAGCTGGTCTGACTGCCTGACCTCTTCTGCCTTCCCCTTATGTTTCAGAGCCCACAGTGCCCTGAGGTGATCAGCTCCACAGTATGTTCCATGAAAATGTCCTTATTTTTCCCTCCATGTTTACTCCACTGCCCTTAATTACTTTCTCTTCCTAGATATCCCAGCCACACCACAAGGTAATCTCACAGATCAACTCTGTCTCTTTTCCTGGAGCTTCTGCTGTGCTCTGGTAGAGCTCTCCTCCATCAGTTTCCCAAGGAATTTGACACTGAGAGCAGGTATGTCCTCCTATTCTGCTTCCACCTGAATCCTTTGAAGTCCCAGATACACATTCTGTAGCTGGTTTTGGTTCCCAATAGCCCATGAATCTATTCTTCTGACAATGCAGTTAGCTTTTCACGGTCAAAGCCCCCACTGAGAAAGATCTCTTCCCAGTTCCCGAGTTTTGATTTTCTCCCCCATTTTGTCTTCTGAATTTTATTCTATCCTACAGTACATGGATTATTATTTCACTTCTTTTGGTATTTTATCTTCATTCAGCACACAGTATATCATCTTCATTTGTCTTCAGTTTTGTTCTAATACCTCCTAATAGTCTGGCTTTCTTTTCCCATCCAACAAATCATCAGCCAGGTCGTTGTCCTTGTTCGCCAGCATGGGAAAATTGCCAAGTCTGAAAAACATTTCTCCTCTACCTGTCTGTCTCTATCTCTGTTAGGTTGTGCCCCAGGCATTCATTCTTGTTGGCTCTGCTTACCTGAAGTTTTCTGTACTGTTTTTTCTTCTTTAATATGTTTTTAGAGGCTGGTTAGAATGCTACCCTTACCTCTGGCGACTACTGAGACACTACTGACCTTCAAAAACCTTGTTTGGGGAAGTCTGTGTCTCAGCTAGCAATTTCTGTTCCTAACTATGCAAGCATATTTCTTCCTGTACACATATTCACAGTCTCTTTTTTCTCCACAGGCAGCCTGAAGTGCTTACTCAGTATTCATTGTTGTCTACTTGCACAGCTTTTGGGCTTAAAATCTGCCAGTCTCGCTGCCACAGAAACTGTCCTGTTTGCAGGCTTCAAAGCTAATTGAAAGAGTCCTGTCAGCAATTACAGCTGTATTCTGGGTTCAGTTCAGTAGCATTATATCCAAACACTGTAAAAGAAATGCCACAAGGGAACTGACATGACTGTATTTATACTCATAAAGTTGATTATTCTATGAATGAATTCAACTCATTGAGGGCACAATTAGAAAAGTCTCAATTTGAGAGTCAACGGTAAACATTTGGCTCTTATAGTCAGGCAAAGTAATGCTTCCAAATCCAGAAAGCAGTCCTGTTTGATACAGTGCCTCAACAGCAGGCACAAAACATACCATTTCATTACCTACAGAAGATGCAGGATTTGAGCTATTCCCCAGAATACTACCCAGAAAAGGATAAAATCCACAATTTTAAGTCCTGCCTTCTCAAACGTGACCAACCACTAAGAATCACAATCAGGTGAGGCCAAAAATGAGGATAATTAATGCAATGTTTCCCTTGAAGTGGGCTGGAGATTTTGGTGAGTATAAAAATTGCTGATAGGAACCTCTATTAAGCATAAAGGTGGTCATCAAGCCCACAGAGGCAGCATAACTTTTTTACCTCTGGTCTTAGACCACCACAGCTAACAGTAAATAGCAAATTGATCTAAGGACTTGAAGACTCTGCATGGTATTTGCAAGAATCCATGTCAAAAAATTTCTAACACAATTGCTATTTGAGATGTTCCTGCAGAGAAAACTCTAAGTCAGCATTTTCTCCAAATAAATTCTTTCCCCTAAAGCAAGGATTCTGGCTTCTATGAAATAGCTATTTTTATTCCTGTTTTAAACAATTTTAAAAATGAAGAGTTGATAAAAAGTAAGAAAAACAGGAAACTTCTCATTTAATAGGGAGTTTAGCAATGATTAATCATTGAAGAATGAGATGAATTGGCTATGCATCAGCATAAACATAAGCTCCATATTGTACAAAATATGTGACAAAACTGAACCTCAAACTTCTATTTATTGTCAGAGGAAGAAGATGACATGAGTTTCACTTGATTTTAGAAAAACAACAGCTTTTAGGAGTTTCTTTTTAGACATGAATTCAGAGACCATCAGTATTTATATGTATGCATCGAACAGACAACAGGATACACTTTTTAGCAAAGTTTCAGTGCCTGGGTGGTTGGTGGGGTTTATTGTAATTTTTGTTGTCAGAAATAAAAGATTCACACTGAACACATTGAGCTATGCCTTACTTACTGAGAACTATTGAAACATCTGCTTTACTCCTGAACTCCACAACCCAGTAGCGCTCCAGGATTACCACTTCAGAGGCATCAGAGCTCTGTGAGACAAAGATGACAAAATATTAGGATTTGGAACCTGACTGGGAAGTCCTTCTGTTTGGCTGTTCACAGCTGATGCAACATGTAGATACAAAGACAACAAAGCATAATAGTCACCAGGCAGATGGATACAGGCATTCTTTAATTACTAATCTGTGCCATCCTACTTCTGCTAGATGAGTTATAAAAGGAATAAACTGTTAGTAAAGACCATGCAGGAAAGTTCAAAAAGTAACTCAGTAGTTTTTCGGGTTTTTTTCATACTTCGAATATTCAAAAGTTTAGATGCCACTTCATTCCTAAGCAAGTCAGGCAAGCCCAACTCATTCAAACTTTCATATTTACTAATAAGGCTGAATTAAAAGTCAGATTCTATTCAAAGAGTAGGATATTTTTCAAGTGAACAAGATAACATGTAATCTTACAGAAGGCATTTCTCTTCAATTTTTATTTGAAAGGGATTTCTTTATCTTCACTCGAAATTTCAAATATGGTCTCTGGCTATGCAATTCAAATAACATTAAGTGATATGGACCCATTGCAGAGTGCAATAGGATACAAATTACCACTATCATTTTTTGTGAGTGCTTTGCAGAGAAGATGCAGACTCTTCTAGTTTAGTATGTGTGACTCATTTTTTCAGAAGAGTGAAGCTATCAATCACTCCCTCAGAATTAATCTTTTTTCCCTTAAAACTTTTATCATCCATTTTTTATCCCTAATATCTTGTAACAAATAACCCTTTAGAACAGGCACCCATTCATTCCCTTCATTCCAGGTTTCCAACACGAATGTCACAGAGCTCATTCTCTACTTCCGTGAGATTCTGCAGGGATTAATGTAGAATCCTATTTTAACATTCCTTCCTCAGGTGGTACTTTATTCCAAGTGATCCTAAAGATGAAAAATTTTTCATATTGCAGACCAATTTTACCAAAACCCTGAACTTTAGTTCCACATACCTGACACTCAATGAATTCATAAAACAGCTCATATTTATAACACCTGCCTAATATGAACAAGTTTTATTGTCCACTCCTTTCTCTGCATTTACATTGTGTTATTTGGCCTGCTAGAAGCAGACTTTTTGCCAAGAGTTTCATGTTCATTTTCAGAGGGATGTGTTGACCCTGCATTTTCTCACAAAAGGACCCTTAATTTACCTAGTAATACCATGAGCAAATTAGTGAAAATTGAATACAGTGAGACTGTAAGGTTGACTAGCAACACAACGTGTAATACTTGAAAGTCTAACAATGATTTCCTTGAGAAAGTCTATATTTATTCCCTCTCACCTTTTACCACTTACTAGATGAATACTCCAAACCCGGTTATCAAAATACAAAACAACATCCAAAGGCAACAAGAGGTTAAAATAAAACAGAGGAGCATGAAAAAGAAGCACATTATGTTATATTGAAATGTGCCAGAAGTCAAGAGAGAAGCTGCAGTAGACTAAGAAAAAGCAAGCACACTTCTCTAGAAACCACTTGTAAATGGATTTCTTTGAAATATTATTCAGGTTGGGCTGGTCTAAAAGGACTGTATTGTCATGTAGATTGAAAAAAACCCCCATCTAACTGATTTTTTTTTTTTAAGAGAGAAAAGGAAAAGTAGTGAAACAACATAGTAAATTTTGGGAGAAACACAAGTGCTACTTTAGGAACTTTTTAATTTATAGAATCCAGCAAGTTAAGCATACATGGTAACTCAGGAGACTCTCAGGTGCTGTCAAGTCAGGCGTTCTTTGAGGTTCTACCAAGGAAAGCAAAATACAAGTCTTTATGAGCAACAGCTAAAGTCAGCTTGGGAAAATAAGCAAAAATAGTCCAAAAACCAAACAGGAAACTAATTAGGAAGAGTTCTCCACTATCAGCAATGATGCAGGTAAGTATTTTAATTCTTTAGATTTTGAAGCACCGACATAACCTCCCAGATAAACCTCACTTGAAAAAGTGCATAATGCAGCCTGAAGTTAACAAAGGTTTGAGACCATTTAAGACTTATCTGTGAATATAAAAAAGCTTTTACCAGCTCTCCCAAAAATAAAAGTCCAATGATTCTTAACACCTTTTCCACTTTCCATCCCTGGAGAAAATGGCTCTTCTGATGATATTAATGCTCCACAGATAAAACACATAAACGTGTGAAGTCCCCAGACATAACATTTCCTCCAAAACATACATCTGTGGTAAATGAAAGCCTGTCACTACATAAAGAAATGCAACTCGCTGTTGGCGTGGCTTTCAGGCAAGTCAGGTGTTCACAAAGGCCAGGAATGAAGAAGCATAGATTCCATATAGTTTGCTATAGCTGCCAAGACTTAAAGAGGTCATGTTTTGATCTGTATATGATAGACATAACAAATGCAAATTGGCAAGGGGTTAGCAAAAATAGCCTTCAAATAATTAACAAGAATTTGTGTCAGCACAGTTTTTCTCACAATGCGGTTGATATGCAACACTATCTACAAACATGAGAGAGAGTAAGATTTCAAGCTCTCTGTGTTTTAAGACAGCAGATGCTGCAGCACAAGAGCCTCTTTTTAGAGACAAGTTACTCTACTCCCTGCACCAGTGGAAGCTGGAATGAAGCAGTGTTGCAATTTCAATGAATCTGAGTGCTTTTCCAAGATACACAATCAAGAGCAGTGATCAGAGGACGGGCATTTCTTTTTTCTGTATGTGAGAGGGAACAAGAAGGGAAACAAGCAAAAGGGATGAAAGAGCATAGGGCTGCCAGAAAATAAAGCACATGTTGCTGCAAAACATTTCCTACATCCTGACACAAACCTGAAGAAAAATACCTTCAGGATTACTATCATGGTAGACTTTTCATCATGTAGATGAGCTATGCTATGCTCTGTCACACAAAAAGCTAACAAGAAATTTACTTACAAATGAAATGACAAAACTGTAATCAAGGAGACCATTATGCATATCTGATAGAGGATCAGCTTCGTTTTTCAATACCTGAAGAGATCAAAATTTCTCTCATTTCAAGTGCTCAACATGAGCTCATCTGGACTAGTTCTTATTTCATTTTTTTCTAAGTTTTATTTTAACAAATGAGTAAATTCAAATGATCTGGTCTTTATGCATGGAAAATAGGATCAAAATCAGATCTGTAATACTGTGTGAAGACCTAATATATTGGGGTTTTTTTCTTCCTGCCATTGGTACTCTTGGATAATTGTTTTAAAAACTTACTAGATCAATCCAAATGCCAAACAGCAACTAGAACTTGAACTATTACATCTTTCTCTAAATACTGACAAGGTCTACAGGCACAGCACCACCCCGCAGGACCTGGAAATTATTTTAAAACACTGATTTGAGGAGGCAATTCAACAATTCATATATCTGAATTAAAATATCACAATGAAACTCTCAGGAAGAGTCCCCAAATCTAGAATTAGCAGAAACCTTTTCAATTCACTTTTGCCAAATGATTGGCCAAGCTTTGCTGTCAGGATGGTGGTGTAAAACTAAGGTACTACAGTAATAAGTCCATGACTGTCTTCTGTAATTCATGAGTTTCAGAGCGCTGAAGACACCCCTATTTCTGTGGAGGCCATGTCTAAAGCTGAAGAGATGGTCACACATATTAACAGGTGTCTGCTAACTGCATATTCACCCCTACATAACTGTACATATCTCCTTTTGATGTAAAGGAAGTTTAATTGTACCAAACTGACATCCATCATTCAAGAATGTAGCTCCAGATGTACAAATTGGAATTTGTGACTATCTTATTGCAGACTCCAGCCTGCAATGTTTCTTTGGACTGGGGAGAAAAAAAAAAAAAAGAAAAAAAAAAGAGTTTAAAAAAAAAAAAGAAAGCTTTCAAAAAAATGAAAGCACTGGGAAAATTTTGAAATGTCAAAGAGAACAGCATGTTTCAGCTATTTTTGCATTCCTGTAAATCTGACTTAATGTACTGTTCGGGGGGGGGGGGGGAGAAGTGTGTCATTGTGAACTGGTTTTACAATAGGAGATTTGTTGCTGGAGGGAGGGAGGGGGGAAAAGTACTCCTAGGTATGGTATATCACATAAAGAACTAAACTGACAGTTAAAATTAGAAGTGACATTCGAACCAATACCTCTGTGTTAAAACAGTTAGGCAGAAAAGTAAAGCCACAGCACTGTAGAGAGAACAAACACTACAGAAAGTAAAAACTCCTCTAATAAGACATCATTAAAAGCCTCCACAGCCAACTGGGGGTGAGGGTGTGCATGCAGTGTGTGTGAATTTCACAGCTTATTTCTTTTAAAAGCATATTTTCACAAACTTGAAGTAATTAAATCAAAAGCCTTATAGACTAGGGATGCTACATACACCAAACTACATATGTTTTTTTCCACATCAGTTATTTTCTGCCTGCATTTAAAATTATTCTTATGATTGAAAAGAGTTAAAGACAGAATTTTTACAGAAAGGTACCAAAACATATCTGAAATGGAAAAAATTATAGTCACATACACGTAACACAAAAGGCTATGCAGCAGAACAAAAAAAAAAAAAAAAAGAAAATACTTTCAAAATGCAAATGCTGAGAATTGGTTTCAGTTCTTACTTGCTATTAAAGAAAATATTTGCAATAGAAGAGTTTGCCTGAAGGGACTGGTAGCAGCAGGTGAAGTTATTTTGAATCCACATCACCTCTCCCTCAAACTGCAAAGTCATCACTGTCACCCAATTGTAAGAAGAATATATAATGGAAGTCTTAGAGGAATAAATGGTGACTGAGGAAGCCTGAAAGACCAGGTATTTGGGCATCTACAAGGCTGCTGTCAGTAACATACAGGCTAAGAGCCCACCTTGCAAGAATGGAAAGCAAAGTGCCTGCTCCTCATGAGGGACCCGTCCTAGTTCAACCATGTGGCTACAAGACGACTGTGTAAACCTGGCTCAGAAAATCTCAGTGCCTTCAGACTCCTACCCAAGGCTGACTCTTCCAGGAATAGAGCCAGAAGCCAGTGAATAGATGGGATGATACAGACACCACCTCTCAGCACGCCTACAGTGTGACCAAAGGTCTGCAGCACACCACGGCATTCACGATAGCCCAGCACCAACCAACCCAGCTCTGACAACAACAGCAGCAAAGCCCTAAAGGCATTAAAAAATAGCACAAGCTGTACAACCTGCCTATGATCCCGAGTTTTTACAACTTCCCTGGTACTGGCAAATGAGCTAGTCAGACTGATACTAGCTCAGTAATGTGGGCATGTGCTCAGGTCATGCTTTTGACTACGTTATAAACATTAACACCTATATTTGCTATTTCAGCGTTAGCGCAGACAAGGTTCATCACTCCACAGATAAAGCACAGCATTTTTACATATTCAACAAGAAAAAAAAAAGGAACAGGAATTATCAGCGTAACATCATTCACAAACAGAAAAGCTAATATAGTCTTAAATTTATTTCAGTGTATTTCTACAGCAATATGTCCATCGCCAAATAGAGTAAAAAAACTGTTCTGATTTTGAGGTATTAACAAAGGACTCCACAGCAATCACAAGCGTATAATCTGCAGAATAAAAAACACCCCTTTAAATGCTAGCAATCAGTATTCAACTATCTGAAATCTCCTTTAACATTATATATTCTTCTACCATAATAACATTGCCATCCTGTGTCTATTAAGTAACGCAAAGCCTACGACCCAAGCTGTGTGATAAGGAAAAATATGCTTGCTGGGCATCTGATGAGGTGCTTCAATTACTCCAGGCAAGCTATAACCTGGTAGTTCATTACAGCCACCTTTACAAACTGTCAGCTCACTGAAAGATACTCACATCATCTTTTACAAATAATGAGCTACCCACTGTGATTAATCCATCATGCAACGCTACCCGATACCAACTTCAAGCTGACAATATAATACCACTAATCTGCATTCACCCTGGAAAATGTTGACTGACGTCACTAAATAACTTCTGCAGAACAGAAAACAACCTTTAATAGACTATTACCTTTAACAAATGTGAATACCTAACCAAAAGTAGTTTCTTTTTCAGTTTCAAAATGCATTTGTAATAACAATAATGTACAAATACACATTCCCTCAGTTTATTATTTCAGCTTAAAAATGAAAATCTCAAATTACCTTTTTCTACCAAAGTTAGATATATATATAGTTTAGACACTAATTAGTTAAGTTTTTCCAAGTTACATTCTGGTGCAAGGCTCCAGTGATCTATCACATCACATATCTCAGATAACACACTTTTTTAAAAGAAAATTTTCCTGCTTTGTTCTACATTTTTTGGCAGTTATTTAAAATATGTGGTAATAATCTTTGCTCAGTTCCCAATATATTACCTTTTTACTTCAAAAACGTTAAAATACCCTGACCACAGCTTTGCTCCCAAAGAGATTACAGTGATCCTGGGAATTCTGGGAATGCCTGAGCACATGCATACTTAACATAAAAATGACATACGATATTTCCAAGAGAACAGCTGTATCAGACCCAAGACCCATCATTCTGCCTACAAGTGACATAGGAAGTGTTCAAGGAAGAGAAAAAGCAGGGCAACCACGTGCAGTCCTCTTTCATTTCCCTGTTGTTTTCACATCAGGGTTTTTCCTCAGATGCCTTTTCCAGTCACTAACTCTCAGTGATACTCTCCTTTCCTGAGAGCACCTAGAATTTTTCCAACACGTTTACTCTCAGTATGTTATCAAAAGCAACTTCAGTATTTCCACTACCCACTCCAAGAAAAACCACCTTCTTTTGTCTGTTTGCAATCCAGTTCCCCCAGCTTCATTTAACATCACACTGGAAGAGGCAATAAACCATTAATCTTTACCTCCTTCGAGCTGTTAATGATTTTTCAGATTACTATCAGAGGTCATCACCTCTTACACAGGTTGAAAAGTTTAATCTCCTTCACTCCTTGTCCTGAAAACTTTAACAGACCTTTCTCTGGAACCTTCCCAGCTTCTCTATGTCCTGTGAGATGAGGGGAAATGAACTGCATGGTGGATCTTTACAGACAGAGCTCTCTGCTTTGTTCTCTCCTTTCCCAACATCTCCTAACATTCAATTTACTTTTTAGCCCCAACTGATCATCCACCTACCCTTCTAATGGAAATGTAACTCTCTACAGATCTCATTCTGGGGCAGAGAGGCAGGAATTAGTGCAAAGCCCGTTATTTTGATGGGAAACTTTTGTTATTTTTCTTCACACGCAACTTCATACTTAAGGATGTTGATCTTTATCTGCCACTTTATTGCTAATTAGTTAGACTTCCATGGGCATTCTACGATTACTCACACTTGATCCCCCCCATCCTGACTATTCAGTGAGTTAGTATCAGACTTTCTCACCTCGCTGCCTACCTTCTGTTCACCACTTATGCAGATGTGACAGTACCAGGCTCAAGACATATCCCTGCTGATGCACTCCACTGTAAGAACTGCCCAAGCAGTCACAGTTCCTCGACCTTATACTTTATTCAACTAGTCATTCATGTAATAGGAGAGAGGAAGTCTAGTGATGGAGTGATCAACATTATTTGTATCAGAAGGTGAGAAAAACTATATTGAAAGGCAATCAAAGAATGTAAGTGTATCAAGTGAACAAATATAGTTGCTTGTAGAACCGTTTTGCCCGTGCTCTTGGAAGTGAAAGATGTTTTGAGGAATCATACAGATCATTGATTTAAATGACGCACAAACCGCATGCGCAATTATTCAAATACATTTCGGATACGAACATCACAACCGACAACACAAATTACAGCACAATATGGCATTTGAAAAATATTTCAAGTGCAGAGAAAAACAAGACCAAACTACGTTTCACTGGTTGGCCTCCAACAAGTAGGATGTTGTGCAAATTAACATTGCAGAGAACTGTGTTTTATTTAAGACTTAGCTTCATGCAGCACAGAACTCCAAAAAGACAGCCTCAGGATAAAGCTTTTAACCCTTCATGACAAAATACACTTTTTAACCTTTCTTACATTTTCCCAAAGAGAAAAAAATCAATCCAAAATTCACTACATGGTATCAACCTTTCCCATAACCTTAGAATAAAAAATAGAAACAGAAACAATGCAATAATTAAATTATTTGAAGATTTTTAATTATGAACCATAAGTGCTAATATATCCAATGTATGCACTGTAAAGATAACTCCTGCTATTCTGATTCCTTGGACATCTCACAGTGATGTTCGCTTTTATTTGACAGCAAGCTATGATTCCCTCCCCCACCCCCCTGAGCTTTAATCTTTTTCACAGCACTTTCAAAAGAAGCAAACAGAATATTTTTCAGGATGCTTAAGACTTGCGTGCTAAGAGATGGCTGTTGTGTGATTAGCTATAGTCCCTAAGAGGATCAGAAGAATTCTGATCAGCAGACCTGTAAATTGTCATCAGGCCTAACATCAGCAAATACCATCTTCTAAACAGAGAACCAAATAAGGTAAGTATTTTAATTCTTTGTAAGCTTCTTTGTGTTAACTTCCTTGCTCCTCCTCCAGCATTTGGTTTTCCTCTCATCTCTTTTTTGCAACTAAAGAAATGGTGGCCCTCCAGACCACTCCCAAGCTCAAAGGGGCATAAGAAGATATGCCAGAGCAAGGTGTGCTCTGCCTTTAACCTGCACGTCTGTGTTCTTCGTAAGAGCAGCAGAATTAGGCCCTTAAAATACAGCACATATGTATATGGAATATAATTTTTGAGGAAAAACAACACAAAGCCCCCAGACCACATTGAAAACTGAAGCCATTACAGTCATGGAAAGAAAAATGAGGGCTTTTTTATTTCCCAGAAAAAAAAATTTTTTCTCATATTCCCTTGCAACAAATAAGTCACTCAACATAAAAGGCAGAGTGAGCAATTCATGTGTGCGCACCCAGAGAAAAACCTCCTAGGTTATAAGCTCTCAATTTAGAAAGCTTTCATCATACTCTTTGAAATGAGAGAGACTTACTAAATCTCATCAATTTTAGTTTTAAAAAGAAAAACGTTTCCCTTCCCTCCTGATTAACAACATTTTATTTCAGACGTGGTACTGGTTTTCTGGCCTTCAGGATTACATCTCAGGAACTCTCTCATCAGGACCTAGGAAAGCATTCATAGTACAAACTGCAGAAGTTAGATGCTTGGGAATAAAGAGACAAACATTGTAAGCAGCAAGAATAATTTAGTCAGAATTATTTAGTCAAAATAAATATCAAAGGTGGAATCTCACAAATATTAAACTCATTCCACTTTATTCTGACTAAGCATATTTTTATATAGATTTTGGAAACACAAGTACCTCAGTACAAAAAGGAAAATACCTTGTGCTTTATTAGAACATCATGTATTCCTATTTTAGAATATTTGTAAGAATGGTAACTAAGCATGAACAAATGTTTAAAACCATAGCACATCCACGGAGACAACTGACTCAGGACAAAACCAGTCAGATATCAGCAGAGGGACACTTCTCATTAAACAGTTGTTTCATCTCTAGGCTCTCGGGCCATCCTCCAGGGAAACCTACAGAGCACTTCTCAAATACGAGCTTCAGAATGGAAGATGCAGTTTTACAAGCAACTAAACTGACATAACAGCAAAAATTCATTACTCTGCTAGATACCAAATACATTCAATGGGCCAGAAAATAAAATCTGTGGGCTCAGTATGATCTCTCCCCTCCACAGCCAACTCCTCACCTGCCACCAGCTATAAACTGCCTGTCTCTTACCCTCAGGAGGCAACTTCTTTCTCAGCTCTTCCCTCCACCGAGAACACCCTGTCTCTCTCCTACCGCTTCCCTTCCCAGGAGCTGCCTTTTGTTTCCAAGACGGTAGAAGTGATCTATATTTAAGTGAACTCTGAGCAATGGTCTTCATCTTCTATCCAGCTTTGAATACCGAAGTTTTGATTTCAGACCTTAACAAGTGCATTTGTGATCAAAGAACTTGTCACTTCTCAGCTGTGTCACTTGGCCCAGTAAACCCCACAGCCTCCAGCTACTGATCTCTACCGTGTTCTTGCATCAGATTCATGCCCACTACCACTGTTCAGAGTAACTATGCACAAAAAGAAAATAGGAGTAATGAGCCCACAAAAGAAGTTTTAGGAAAGGTATTTTCAACAGTTAGGAAAGAAAGATCAATAGGTAAGCATGTGTGAGCAAGGAGGGTACCCACGTGTTTGAGCGGGGACACCATCCCATGTTTAAATTCAAACTACATTTAGTGACTCGATGTGCAGTTCAAATAAAGTTTTCAAAGGTACCTTTCAAAGAGTAGCACTGGGGTTTCTAACCTATTTAACAGAGAATCTTTTTTAAATAATGATGAGTAAATACATTAAAGCAAACTTTTATCTGCACCTAGACCTATTCCACCTTGTCTCTGTAAATCTCTTCTTTCTACATTTTACAAATATCAAAGTATATTTAATAAGGAAACCACAAAATTCAGTCCCAAACTGCAAGCTCCAGCTATGTAATCTGTATTTGAAGCCATGGGCATGAAGAACAAAAGTGTCCACCTGCAGAAACTACTATCAGCCTTCCAGATTCTCAAATATTAAAGTATCATGTTCTACACTCAAAGCGGAAAGAAAAATGAATAGAGGCATTATAAAAAGTTAGATTATTCAAATGCAATTATCCAGAAACTGTTGATTACAGGATCAACAAGCCTTAAATATTTCCTTATTTACTTCTAAATACTGTTTCAATACATTTCATGTGCCTCAATGTAGTGTAGAGTCTGAGGTCTACAGAACCACATTTTGGCTGTAAACAGCAAGCATAAAAGTGATTGTTAAAATCAGTAGTAAGTGACAAGCTCTAATATGCCTATAAACACATATCCTTCATAAAATCATAATAAATATATTGAAATCACTGATTCAACACACATGTATTCATAAACATAACAAAAAAATAAATTACAACTTCCATCTTTTAAAGCATTCCACTTAAACATGAAGGCTTTGTTCAAAATAGTCTACCAATTAATAGTTTAATTCAGGCTTTTCTACTCACTGGGAAAGGACAGCTAAATGATTAGTGCTTTCATTTCCAACAGACACTTTAGTTTGTGTGTTATAAATGATTTTATCACAAGGCTGTGAAGCAGTTTCCACACAAAGTTATTTAGTATTACGCTTATAATGACACAAATAATTTAAGATGCAAGTTGAAGAGAACTTCTGCATTTCCTAAACTAACATTACATGAGGAGTTATGGTTTTAAGGGAAAACATCAGGACTCCTACCAAAAAAAACCAAAAAACAAAAAACAAAACACAACTGTAGAAAAAACAAACAAACAAACCAACCAACAAACCCAACCCCACACACCAAAACCCAAAAACTTCACACAATACCTCAGTGAAAGTAAACTGAATTTTAAAAAATATATATACACAGTAAAAAGAAAAAGAAAATTTTCCAGAAAAATCAGTAGATCAATTAGTTCAAGTCAGGGCTCTCCACACCTTCATCTAGAAATGAATCAACTTGTTTTCAGGCTAGTACTCTGAAATAAAAGTTCCCTTTCAGAAGTTCAGAGCTTGTATTAAAGGTTATTAATGAACACTTAGAAAAGCACTTCACAGGAGA
The DNA here is from genome assembly GCF_009829145.1 of Chiroxiphia lanceolata. Classification (NCBI taxonomy): domain Eukaryota; kingdom Metazoa; phylum Chordata; class Aves; order Passeriformes; family Pipridae; genus Chiroxiphia; species Chiroxiphia lanceolata. The sequence goes on from NC_045640.1 coordinate 64,512,588, forward strand.
GGAAGAAAAAGAAGATACATGTTGATACCTGTGCACAAGAAGCAGATGTTGGACAACTAACTGATTATTTTCACTTCAAACATTAAAAGGAAACTTTAGAATAGTCCATCTGCCATGTAAGTGAAAACAGCATCAATCTTTTCTCTAGTCTGTTTTCATCAGTCTGTCACCTATTTTTATTTAAGAACATTCAGTAAAAGTGGCCTATAGACAGAGGTAGAAAAGCTTTCCCAAGAATGTATATGGAAGAAACAATATGGAAAGGAGTCACTGAGGTAAAATTTAACACTAGACTCAAGACAAAGAAGTGTTTGCTCTTTGGAAGGAGTCGTGGTTGTTTAGGAAACTCACATAAAAAAAAAAAAAAACCACAACAAAAAAAATATAAACACAAAAACCTGTTTGCTTTAAAATTCCACCATATAAAGTTGAGAAAAAGAAAAGTAAGGCTATTTCACAGACTTTGTTTCTTATGAAACAAATGTCAGATTTTACCATTACTGAGATAATTGTCTCAATTTGCTTCAGAATTTGTTTCAATAGTCTACCTATTATACCAAAAATGCTGCACAGTAGAGAAACCAGGCAAGAACAGAAATATTTTGAAATCTTTGTTGTCTTCCAGGGAAAGAGTATTGTTTACCACTCCAGTTATGTCAGTATGTTACAAGAATTCAAACTGTTAATTTCTTAACCAGATTACTTTGACAGATAAAGAACAACATTTACATCACAACAGAGCTCAGAAAATCAAAACTGAAAAATGCCTAAATAAGTAAACAAACTACACAATAATTGTTGCATCTGTGCAAAGGTCCACACAGCACAGTGTAGATCTATGATTGTAAACAAAGGAAAATAAATAGGGAATTCTTTAAAAAAGGGCAAGCTCATCATCATAATTCTCTAAAACACCTCCAAGCTTCTACTAGCCTTGTTAAGGGACTTTTCTAAACAAATGGACAACTGTGTTTCATCAATTTGTATTGATTCCTTCAGCATTCTGCATTTGCCAATACATTCACTTCTTCTAGATTTTTTTAAAAGTTCCTTAATTTTTTTCCTGGTCCTACCTTGGCTTTTGTTTTAAATAACTTTCTACAAAAGCCATTCTTTTAGTTTGCTGTACTCCCATGACAACCACAAAGCAAAAACAAAATCCCCAGTAAAACTGTATTTGAAAACACTTGTAAATATGCAGAAAGCATACAACAGGGATACATATAATGCAAGCAAACGACTATATGGATCACTCCAGAGTTCCTACAAAACTATACATATTCCTTTCATTTTTATCTCAGAAAATTTGAGTTTGGCCACAAAACACAAATAAAACTAATGCAAGAATCCTATTTTTAGAAAATGTTTTAAACTTGTGGCACATTGGCTAAGTAATGCTGTGCAATCTTGTTTGGAGAGACCAATTTCAGCAGACAGCAGATCATCCTCAAGGAAAACTTTCTGTACAGTGTCCTGATACTATGTCTCAGGAGACTGTGTCTTTGAATAGTCCAAAGAAGAAGCCAGAGTTTGCTGGCAATACTACACATAAACAAATATACGTTTATTACATACTACGTATGTATATTACATATATATAATATATTATATATTCTACTACTAGGTTAAACTTATCTCACCCCAAATGTGTACTGTGACTAATCCCAAATACATTTTTTTCCTGAGAAAAAGAAACAAAGCAACAATTTTAATACTGTACAGTTCACCTTTTTTTTTTTTTGATTGTTGGTTCATATTTGCACTTGCAGGTCTCTTGATAAAATATTCTAAAATCTCACCAGCAATGAATAGCGATTTTACTGCGTGTTCCCTGAGCAACCAAATGATGAATTTCCTTTAGCTTGCCCTTCTGCATTTTCCTTCTTCTTCAGTCATAAAAAGACACCTACAAGTTTCTGAAACAATTATGTCAAATACTGAACTATAGATAACAGTAATTAAATTTCCCCAAAGATTTTTCAGAATAAAAATTAAAATGCATTCATGACTGTTATTAACAGAAAGGTGCAGCCGAGAGTACTGGATTAAAAATTATGAAGCTGTAAAGTGTTCTGGAAATGTCAATGCTTATTGCAACATAACATTGTAAAAACACCTTACAGAGCCAAGTCTAACCTTCATCTGGGCTTCACATTCTCACTTGAAGCTGTAACTACAGGTCTCAAAAATGGGAGAAAAAACCCCCTAATTCCTAGATGTCATCATTTTAGCACTGCTCTCAAACAGCAAATAAAAATCTTTCCAGTTTACTTTTTAATTGCCTAAGTGCAATTTCAGCCACAGTACCCCCCCCAAAAAACCCTAACATCACTCAACCCCAAAAAAGTCACACAACCCCTTTTTTCTTTAGAGACATCAAAATACACAAAATCCTGTTTGAAAATCTGTTTCCATCTCTGTATAGCTTTCGACTGTATGCAAACACAAGGATATATGTCTACAAAACACCACAACTACACACACAAAGTATCCACCTGCAAATAGATGCGTATACAATGCTAACACAGTGTTACACATTTGTGGTTTTAGGAAGAGTTCTCCTTGGTCATGTTGCCAAATGCTTCCAGACAGACTTTCAAGAGCAATTCACGCACAAAGTACAGACACTTAGGGAGCAGCCAAGTGAAATGGTCTCAATGTCAAATAAATACAGTGCTATTTCTCATGCTTCCACTTACTAGTTTCATTTTTCATCTAGAGCAAACCAGAAAAACGTTTCCCAAAAAAACTTTTACAAACAGTTATCTCATTTAACAGCCTCATCACTGCTCTGGCATTTAGCCACCCTCAAAAAGCCATTTATTGCTTCATATACCATCTCACTAACTGCTGTGCCTTAAACATTGAGTGAACTATTAGATATTCCCCAGGAAAGTGATCAAAATGACACAACATAAAGGGCAACCAGCAATCCAGGGTATAATAAAATAACAGCACATTAAAGAATTAGTACAATATTTGTACTCAGTTGCATAAAACCCTGTGAAGCTACTTACAACGTTGACTTTGGTACCTAATACATCTATGACATTACTACTAATTTAAATGTCAAGGCAGCTAACAGTGACTTTTCACAGTGTTACAGAAGGTGCATGTTTATCATACCAAGATGCTGTAATCACATCTGATAAGGTGTGAGGAGAACCCACCAGCTGAACAATTTAAAGGTAATATCACGAAACCATTTTGTTTTGTTGTATCAACCCCAGCTACATTTTAGGACATTATGAGCTTGCAGACAGCCTGGTAAAAAAATATGGTTGACAAAGCAACATTCCTACACGTACATTTTCAATTCTCTTGGTCAAACACCACTTAATCCCCACCAAGCAGAACCCGGAGATGAACGCTGTCATATTTGTGTTGTCAGGAGATCAAAGGAATTCAATGCCCAGCTGTGGTCCTGTATTTCTACTCAGAGTGGGAATGAAAATTATTTCCTTCTCTTTTGGAATTTTAAAGGGAAAAAAAAAGGCATATTTTGTACTTTTACTAGAACCCCTACAGATTTCTTGCAAATTCCTGTTTTGGGGAAAGCCTGCAGCTACCAGCTCTCTCTTTACTCCATATATTAGGCCTTAAGCCATGTCACCCTAAGTCTTCCCAGGCCATGGGTCCTGGCCCCTCTACCACCTTCATCTTTCCAGAGTTTGGAGCAAAAGGGTGGATAAAGCTGCGCAATATTGATTTTGTCAATCAAGTCCTCAACTCAAAAAACTTTCTGGGAAGTATCAAACTTTGACTAAGTGGATTCTTGTCCTTTTCAAATTGCCATGGACTTAAATCCAAACCAAACCAAAATAAGACAACCATATTTGACATTTGGTAAAAATATAAAAAGGAGATATCTATAATTCCATTCAGATCCTCTCATTTCTAATAGCCTTCCTCCTGCATGAGTCTTGTTCTTAGTACTTATTGGCAGTAGCAAGCAAAAGAAAAACTTGACAGCCATACGAGTCTTATCTCCTTGCACAAAAGTTTGGCATCACTCTTGCACAGCAAGACTATCTCAACGTACAAGACACATGGACAATGATCTTGATCAGAGATGTTCATGAAGAGACCAAGAGGAGGGCAAGGAATGGGCATAAAAGGAGAAAGCCCAGCAAGTTTTTCAAAATGCAGAAGATTATTTAAAAGATCTGGCTGCAAGTGTCATTTCTAGAGCCAGTGAAGCACTTCTGGAGGGCTTTTTTGTTTCATTTTTCCAATATCAATAAACCAAAGACACGAAACCAAAATTAGGACTTTAAGCTTTTTTAAGCTTGCAGCTATAATTACTCTGTTCTAAGGACCCAATATAAATGCAGTCATTTCTGAGGAAAAAAAGAATGAAATTAGGTTCATTCCACCTAATCTTTCCCACAATTGCCGGGGACATGCATGATCAGTCTTTGTTAATTCTTTACCACAGAACTTCTCCTCCTCCTTGTGTCAAAAACTTATCGGAAGTCCTCAAGTAAAAGAGAATCCGCTTCCCAGAATATCTTATCCATGTCAATATATTAAAGATGAGAACTAAGCTACCATTTAACCTCTTCTGTTGCAGCTAAACTGAAAAACACTGAGCACTTCCTTAAACACAGCTAGAATTTAATCCAGGCTACTGGCTAAGAATGCTATGCAGCAGTATCATATCAATAAGTTCGCACAGACAAATAATTCTAAATTTTCAAGGCTGACTCTTTTATGCAGTTTAATCACCACTGTTGGTATCCCAACTCCAAACCAGAAAACCACTGGAACCAAGTGTGCACATAAAACCCATACACGCTGCAAATGCCCCCTCTGCCTCTCTCTTTTTTTAATCAGTGCTTAAACTGGAAGTCTGCCTTTAGGAGAAAAAGCAATGTTTTTATGCCAAAACTTGATGTATTCTCTTCAACACACCTGTTGAGCTCTTACCTGAGAACACAGACACACTACAAGTGACACAGTAGAAAAGTCTTCTAGAAGAGACAGGGATTTTTCCATTAAGATATTTCTTATATTCATTTTTTAGTCGTGGAAAATATAAATAAACTTTTCAATAGCCATGTTAGTGTAGAGGAATGTCTTGTTTTTACTGGGCTCCCCAAAATAATAATTTTCTTGCATACATATTTTTAAAAATATCTTTTGCTGGTATTTCCCGGCTATGTCATAAAAATCATTATAATTTGTCATATATTATTTTTCATGCCAATTTCAAGCTTGAATATGCATTATCTGGAATTAAAGTCTATACTACATTTTGATTTTACCACATTATTATTAAGCTATTTTTGATTCTGCTTTTTTTTAGTGGAATACATAAAGCAACTTCTTTTTTTGTTTAATTTTGGCTTTGTTATTGTAATGTGGCACCCTGAAAAAGAGTTGCACATAGTTTATCTTCAGACACTACCATACATCATGTCCTTAGACCTTACAACATTTGAATTCTGTCAGAGACAATGGCAAAGGCCAACTTGAGTCCAGAATGCCAACAACATTAACTGACTCTATGCATGATGAGATACTCCAGCCACGTGTTCTCACACTGATTATCTATCTTGCATTTTAACTCAAAGCTGCCAGAAAAGCCTAAGAAATTCTACAATTAAGTGTTTCTACAAACACAAATTGCTAACATCAGGTAATGTTAAAGCAAGGCCATACTAGGTCATGATGACATAGATTCAAGGTTTGGCTGTCTTCCTCAATTTAATTTCTTGTTTTCTTTTTCATTTTCTGAAAAATCATATTATTGAGGAAATGTATTGAAATTATACAGCAATTCTCACTAAGTTAGTTTTTCCATCATGCACTCTGTGGTCAACAGAAATATGGAAGGACTTCCACCTTCACATAAGGGACTGGATGGTAACACAAAGGTCTAAGGTTACAGGGGCATATGAAGTACAGTTGAGGGACCAAGAAGTCTCCCAGACATTTGCAGCTCTTATTACAATTTCAGTTTCTGTGAAGAGAGGCACATAAAGGCTGCAAGAAAAAGAAATACAAGAGAAGAGGATGAGCCTGTTATATGACAGTTCTCCTCAACACTTCCCACTAGCAGAGTGGTTGTGGCATCCTCCTCTCCCTGGGCTCCTACCAAACCCAGCTCACTCGTAGCCCCACAAAGCAGCAGAAACCCCGGTGGTTCATATGTTCCCCAGAAACTGCTGCCACTTTAACAACCTAGCTTAGTGTCAATGCCATTTGCATTTGAACCTGACAACATCCAATGCAGCAAGTTGTAAAAACACCCCCAAACCCCACACACTAATTTATACAATATTTAATTTGGGCTCCCTTTATTAACCACAGGTGATGGTTACATAACAAATTGCACCATTCGACCCTGATGTAAAGTGTTTAATGCAGAACGTAAATCTTACCATCTTGCCACTTGTGAAGGCAACAAAATTACTTGAAAAGTTAAGCTTAATAACTCAAAGTACAGTAGATGTTGTGAAATGTGACTTCTATAACAAGTTTATCATTAAAACATACACCCACATTTTACATTTAGAATGAAAACTTATCTTACGCGAGTATAAGAAAGTGAAGGCTGGAGATGGGTGTTTTACCTCTGAGCTGCTTAAGGAGACTTTTGTTCCAAATTGATGAATAACGCAGACAACAGACTCTTCGGATGCAGTCAAAGAACCTTGCATGACAGGCAATCAGAATATAAATAGCAAGAGTAACTGCAAAAACCTCAGCAGCTTCACAGTGTGGTGCTAAAGCCTCACAACCATGTAACACCACCAAGGAGAACACCCCACCTCCACCTCAGAGAGCAGCAGAAGTAACAGCAGAGCCATCCTGCTAAACAACACCAGCCATGCCTTGCACACCCTGTGCTCAGCAGAAAGCACAGTCTGAAGTAGCAGCGTCTGAACAGTGATGCTGGAGCATAGTCAGATAACAGGGCATGGGTAAGTTCAAGCACAAACTCTCCCACAGGAAATGCACCTTATGGGCATGTCCTAACACAGATGAAAGTGCATATGATCCAGATTCTCAGCTGAAGTCATTCTATGTGAGAAGGAACAAACTCCTTCCAGCACCTGACAGTGACTTGGTGGCTAATCAGAGCTACAGCAAGTATAGGGTGTCCCTACAAGCAGCACCATCAGTACAAGTAACGAGGCAGCAAACACTAGCAAAGGGCAGGACCTGTATTAACAGCACGACTTTCCAAGGAAAAAGAACATGGAGCCACACCCTTACTGGCAGAGGAGGGCAGAAAAGACTGAGACAAATGGCTTTTAGCCACTTTTCTGACTTAGGGTCTTCTTTCAGATAAAGCTCTGGAGCAGCACAGCAGCATTACAGAGAGCTGGATCTAACAGTAAGAGTTACTGGTGTCTATTGCAATTACTATCCAGCACACCAGCACAAAAAGCCCACAGTTTAAATAGCCCAAGTATTTTAAGTTCCCCAGGTTTCCAGTGCAGACAAAACCTTGCACCATGCCTGAAGACAGGCTGTCATGCACAAGCAACTGCAGGCAGCTGGGCTGGGCTCCTTCCAGCTGCTCTCTCGGCTCTGCACAAATTGCTGATAAACCTTCCTGAGAGCAGTGCCAAGCACTACTTAAACTTCAAGAGGTCATTCATTACCAATTCTTTGGGTGCACCAGAATTTCAGCCCTAAATGAAGCCATGCTGACCTATATAAACTCCTCACTTTGACGTAATGGCTGTAAGTTACTTGATACATGGTTATAATTACGTCTTCATTTTGCCAGGAAAAAATTGTGTGTTTTACACAGTAATTGCCTTGTGAAATCACCTTTCTTCAGTACATAAACTGAAACAAACCGTGCCTGAACCATGAGACATAGGTTGCTGAAATTATTATCACTGGCATGGCTTTAACACATAAACCAGTTTCACCATTTTGCAAAGACCATAAAAAGACAGTGTTGTTCTGAAAGATTATTTATTATAGGTAACACTACAGTACAGGAAGGTGGTAAGGAAACAGACCAACAATTTTGTATCAACATCTCCTCTAAGTTTTGTTTACCGATAAAAAGTTGCTAGGAATAAAACCACGAGAATCAAAGGTGAATGACAGAATTTGCTGCTGTTAAGCAATTATCAAAGGCCAACTATGTAAAACTTGTGAGAAGATAAGTAAAAGGTCCCATTAGGCATTTCTATTCTGGGTTAAACAACCCGATATGGCTTGCTAAGTATAAAGTTATATTATATTGAGATCATGCTGCTTCTGCATCACTGGATACAAAACTCCTGTTAAGCCTTTAGGCTCCCTCCATTCTAAGTATTAGTTTTGACCCAGTTCTGGCCTCATAAAACACAAATCCCCAAACACCCTCTTCCATGGAAAAAAAAAAAAAAGACTAAGTTCTCACATATAAGATCAACAAATAAGCTCACTCTCATTTTCAGATTAGTGAGAAGTCAGACAAGCTATATTCCAATACCACATGGTGACAGCCAATTCTAGGATAAATCTCTTATTCCCACCACTCCTCCTTTATGTTGGGTAAATAGGCTGCAGCAGGAAGAAAAGGCCAAAATCCAACCTGTAGGAGATGTTTCCTTCATGCAGAAAAAGTTCAGAACATACCCAGGAGCAACAGTCCTCAAGGACTTGGAGGTTAAACTTGGGCACTTCCCAGATCAGCCCATTACGAAGTCCATTGGTTTGGCTGTAGCTAAGAAGTTTCATTATTCCTGCATTATTCCTCATGAAAATTATTGTACAGGGAAATTTATTTTTTTATTATTATTTTTATTGAAGGTCATGGTTTCTATGAAGATGGATCACATACAATGAAATAAGAAAACTGCTTTGGTCTGTATACTATGTTATGCTTGGAGAAAAATTATCCTATTAAAACAGGGAAGATGCAAAAAGAGCAATCAAGCTACAGCACAACAAATTCTGTGAAGTGTGAACATTTACACACACACACACTTTGCAATAATACAATACTTCCTACAGATTTGTTTCTATGATTATTGGGTGACTGTTTGAAAGTAAGTGACAGCAACCCTTGAAGCCATTAAATTTTCTACCAAGTCATTTTGGCTTTTCTTTTAGTACCTATTTTACCACAACACCAAAAGCACCCATTATATAACTCTTCCAGAGCCAAAACTCCAGCTTATACCTGTAAGAATGCCAAAACTCCCAGCTTCAAACTCCAAAACCATACCCAACTCAAAAAAATCACTACACACAAAACACACATAAATTCAAAAAAAATACAGTTAAATTGTTTTTAAGATCACTAAAAGCAAGTCTAGTTACTCTATGATGCAATCTAATATCTAGTACTTGATATATTTTCACATTTTTGTTTTGCAAGGCCATATTGATGGGGCTCTGTACAACCTGGCCTAGTGCAAAGTGTCCCTGCCCATGGCAGGGAGGTTGGAACTAGATGAGCTTTAAGGTCACTTCCAACCCAAAACACTCTATGCTTTTATGATTTTATCTCTTTAAAGCTCTCAATGTTAAACTTCTAAAAGAAACCCTAGCATGACTTACAGGCTCTTGAACCAGGGATGCCAGAGATTTATTTGGAATGAGATATTTCGGAGCAACCCGAAACAAAATCCAATAAATTTAGTCTCGTTACCATCCATAGGTGGGTGTACCATGGCATCTTGTTTTCCTGTCCTCCCAAATAGTAGTGTCCTCCCCCTGTACTGCCAACCTTCCCTGCACACACTTCTTATGATCATTCTGGTATTTGCTCTGTGAGACTCCCCATAAGCAGTATCAAGTATTAGCCTGAAGACAACTAACCCAGTCATGCATTTTTCTGCTGGCTTAGTGAACTGAATCAATTCCAGAATCATCAGGAGAACCACAGTGGTGGACATAGAACCACACTACTGGGATCAAGGGAGAATCCAAGGAGCATGATGACTTAATTTTCCTTTAACAGCAACATAGTGTCCAACTGCTCACTACACTGCATGGCTTTAAACCCATGGATTTAAATCACTAGTTAAAAAGACATGACGATAAATCAGTATTATTTCAAGCTTAGAGTCAGGTCATGAAAAAATATTACTTATATTCTCTGTTCATATGTTAATAGTTTTCTCACACGTCTTAGAAATGTCTGTTTTTTGAAGTGAAAACACTAGTTCAAAAACATGTTTTTTCAGCAAAGAATAAACAAGAAATTAATTCCTTAGTGAAAAGGATTGCACAGACACAAAGCATATAGGATTCTCAATTTAGGCCAGAAAGTTCAATCAGAACTTTAATTCTTCATTCCCTGGCTTCTTTCCCATTAAAATTTCAATTTGGCATTCCAGTTAAATGTGTCCTTTCAACTTAGATATGATAGGCTTTAAAGCTATGCATTTCAAGTTCAGTAAAGATCAAAATATTCTATTAAAAGACCATCATCAATTAACTGATGCCCTTGAAGTAGGTCAAGCAAACTTTTCCGGGCAAACAACATGAAAAAAAAAAAAAATAGCACCAAGTAAACAAAACAGAAGCCCAAGAACAGTCAAAAACCCTTGTCCAACACCTTGTACTCCCTGTTGCAATTATCACCACCTCTATTCCACCACAGCTGCCAGAAGTTTCTGAATACACAATGCAGTCACAGCTGCTTCAGTGACATTGGACCCTGCAAAAAAAAAAAAGTACTTAATCCCGGTGGCTGTGAGATGTTGTTGAAAATCCAAAGAACATCTGCCTCGCTGCTAGCTGAACAGATATACAGTTTCACTTTGGTGCAAGGTAATGTGAGCCTGCAATCTGCTTTTGGTTTCACCTGTTTTTCATCAGGAAATAATCACCATATTAACTTTAGGAACTGCCAAAACATTTGCATAAAACAACAATTAACTTCAAGAGAACACAATGCCAGTGCTTAACTTGATGATCACGTGGTTCCATTATGTTGCAGTGCTAAGACTTTGATTGAGAGATGAAAAAAAAGAAAAACAGGTATGATTAAAGATAAAGGATCACAGGGCATTCTTAGTAGTAGAACTAAATCCCAGGTAGTACATTCAAATGCCACCTACAGTGGTGAAGCACTTAAATTTTTATAATAATTTAAGATAATTTTCCATGCAATATTTGGGAATGACAGCTTTCCAGATCCTCCATGACAAACTGCACTTGGCTTCTGTTTAGAAATTCCTCACAATATAGAGCCAAAACTCTGTAATTCCTATAGAACGAGCCATAATACATTTTATTTCACTTAATCTTTAGATGTTAGAATAAAACCAGCACCTTCAAATGGAAAAAAAAAAAATCCACAAGACTTTGAATGGTGTAATCAATAGAAAGCATTCAAATCCAAGCTCAGTCCTGAAAGCAACTATAACCTCATTTCAGTTTCCAGATTGCCCTCTGGAACTGTGCCCGTGCTACCGATGATGTCCAAAAATGAAGAAGCGGCTTAAAATAGTAGAAGCGCAGCGAACAGAAACCAGAGTTCTTACTCAAACCAGTATAGAAAGAATTCAGGTTATCCTATTATTTCATAAGGACAGCTATCGAGATTATCAACAACCTTTACTAGAGTCTAAGAAGGTAAATGCTCTGAGCAAACTACTTAAGCAACAAGGCTCTGCTTCAGACAACCAGTTTGAGACTCTGGCTAATTTTTGCAATACCTGGAGGTTTTCTTCTAAAATACTTGACAACTTCTGCTCTTGACAAAGCAATCACTACAGGCAATAGCACAGCTCAGTTGGGTTAAGTGCCTAGTGACAGCAGTGTTTCAGAACAACTGCACAAAAGATGTTTCAGACCTCATTCAAACAACTTATCACTGGATGTGAAATCACAGCCACACGTTCAGCTGCGAGGACAGCAGAACCCAGATCTGTCTCAAAGAGCAAGAGGTCTACAAATATTTTTAACCAAGTCCCTTTTCATGTGCTATGTCCCACCTAACAAGTACACTGCTGTAATGCTACAAAGACATGATACCAACCAGTTGCTGGCTCATCAAGCACCTTGTCTTACAGGAATCAACTTCCATAAAGCCATCTAATCAGAGACTATTAGATTTCAGTCATAAAGACTTGCTGTACTACCAGTCTTCCTTCCAATTAGCTCACAGATGTCACAGATCTGCATTCCTTTAGTATCCCTAAAATCTCTAATTTTCCCATTTAGACTAACACCTGTCTCCCCCTCAGGAAGCTTTATCTACAATGTTACATACTTTCACTGTTATCTAAGGATGAGAGGAGTGAAAAGAAGTCCTTCTGCTTCCTCAAAATCTTGGAGCTGAATCACTGCCACTGCTATAGAGGGATCCAAGTCATATCCCACAGCAGGCCTGAAGAGAAGCCCTCCTTCTAAAGAGACTTGGACCAATAATAGATTAACACCTACAAGATGTCTTTGAAACACTTAAGAACTTGAAAATCACAGGGGCTAAAACCAGCAGATTCCCATTACCAATATGTCCATTCTATGAACACTCAACTGATATCACCTTTTAGAGGTGTCATTCATCTGTTTTAAGCCCACTTGCGTTCCAAGCTGTTGCTCTGGGGTTTTTTTACCACAGTCTCTAAGATTCTCTTACCTTTTTGAAGACAAAAAACACGACTCAAGTACAAACCCCCAAAACTTATGCAGACTTTCATTGAATAAAACTGTAAACTCTGAGGAAAAAAAAAAACAAAAAACAAAACAAAACCCAAAAAAACAAATAAACAAAAATCAAACAAGCCAAAAAAAAAACCCCAAAGCCAAACCCACAGAGTCTGACAAGTCATTTTCCATTAATTCATTAATTGAGGTTAAACAGCGTATCCTTTAATTTCATTTACTAAATTCTGTCAGGTTAGTCTTTTAAAAAAAAGTCATAGAAGTAACATTTCCAAGAAATAACAATTCCAAGTAAAACGGGTGCAATAATTATACCTGCATTGTCTCCTCTTACTTTCTCATCAGCTTTATCAGCCCTACCACACTTTACACTTGAGAAAGGCATACTCTGTACACCCACACAAAAATTATCCAACTAGTCTGCAGAAACATAGATCTGGTTCTTTCTTCTTCTTAATTATTATTTTGATAGGTTCACAAGAGGTGAAAAAAGTCCACATATAAGTCAGGTTCACAGCAGAAAGCAGAATTTAGAAATCCAGTATCTCTTTACAATTCAAAATACGAGATTTATTATAAAAATCCAGCTGACGCTTTCAAAAGAAGAAGTAACTTTTTTTCAGTTTCCTGATATAACTCCTTTTCAGTCCAAAGCAGTGAGGCCTAATCTTCCCACCAATTGGGCTGTCCTTTACACATAAGAGGAGGAAGTCTCTTATGTCTCAACAAACCACTGTAGATTCCACATTGAGGTTTAGTACAAGAATTGGATTAAATTTTCGCTAATACTGCACACTTCAAAAACTGAATGGAGCACAACCATGAAGAGAGTACTCCAAATTACAGAATACTTGAACAACAGCAGCCAATAGTACCCCACAACAAGCACCCAGGAAAGCAAAACTGAATGAACTGCAGGTGTCTCACTAGTTCATAAATTAAGTTCAGCACCAGTGTAAATATTCTCATCCTCCTCAGGCAGGAAACCACATAAAACTAAGGACACTTCCAGTTCTGAATGAGAAGTGTGTGCCGGACGGTTCATCTTAACTTCTGATAAGCAAACAGGAAAAAAAGAAGAAAAAACACTGCTGCTTTTCTTTCTTATACTTGACCTCAGTCTTTCAAATGACTGAAACTGATACCTGTGTGAACTATAACAAAAACTAGCCTATGAGTTTAACAAAAAGAGAAAATCCTTTCCCAGTTTCAGGATGACCTCAGCCCACACAAAGCATATGGAATCTGGTGGTAATGCTACTAACAAACCACCACGGAAAATGGGCCTGAAAACACAAGGAACTATGACCTACTTTTGTATATAAGTATCTAATGTTTCCCAAAGTCCCAGCTTAACAACTCAATAAGATACTTTTGTGCTCAGTACAGTATCAAATGAGAGGCTTCTCTAAAGTATATCCTATAATCCTGAGCAAAACATGTGAAGCCAGCCAATCTGGTTTCTATCTTCCAGGAAGCATAAGGTTTCTCAAATAAATGTGAAATTCTGAAAAAAAAGAATAAATATGGTTGAGTTCTGCATTTCAAATTTAACAGAAGTTAGACCTACAACAAACTGGCTGTGAACACATACTCAATCTTAAGGTCTGCTCAGCCTAATAGTCTTTCAGGAAGGTTTAGCTTATTCAGTTCAGCATTTTGAGTTACTACACTCCACCTTCCAAGGCAGAATTTTCAGGTTTTCCTCTTCAGAGACATCACTGATGAAAAGTAGTCAGGACTCAATTAAAGTTTTAACTCTAATAAAAGGCAATTGGTGAGTATATCCATTTATTTAGAACACAAAGAATTTAGTCTTGTATCTTACCAATAATAGATTCAGTTCTCATAATACTACCTTACCTCTAATGTTTGGGTTTTTTTCTTTTGCTGCCAGCTTCATCCGGTAAAATGCTGTTTATATTGCTTGAGCATCATAACTTGAAATCCACTATCTCCCGTCTGGAAAAACTGGTGTGAAATTCTGTTCACCAGTTGCTGTAGAACTACTTCCAGATCCTTCTTCAAATGAAAATTATATGAAAGAACCTAGTAGTACTTTTTATGTTTGGAGACGGTTGCAGAATAACTGTTCAGGTAGTTTTATGTAACATAATACACAGAGTTTTCTGTGATACGTAGACAAATCTTCTCATCTTGCAGGAGAATGTGACAAATAACGGTACACACATTAAAATAATACCAATAATTTTAAGAAATGGATAATCTCTAGATACACCTACAACTCAGAGAAGCTGTACTGATCTAGGACAATACTCAACTGCAGCCAAAGATTAACATATTAAATATTAAAGATTTAATCCAACAAATAACTAGCAAATCTATTCTAAAAGCATATCAAAATCATGCATTCCTTATGCAAGCAAGTATTAATACATCCTACCAATTAATTCACATTCAACTTGAACAGGAAAACAGCTGAAACCCACACACACATATTAGAAGTACTGTTGTAGAGCTTTTTCCTGAATCAGAGCATGGATGCACACATGAAGCAGGTGAACTGTGAAACTATCTTGTTCCTTATCTCAAAACCAAACAAAAAAAAACCCTACAAGAAAATAAACCCCAAACCATTGTGATGGTGTTCTGTTATTAAAAATTGTCATTTTCTACACCATCAGCCCCAGAAGTTCTGGACACCATGTATATGAAGTCCCCAGAGAGTCAAACACTGAAAACTTTACCTAATTCTTCCACTAACCTGCCGTGACACTGCAGCTACCAAGCTCCCTACATAGTTTTACAAGAAGACTGTTCACCATTGCACTCTGCTGAAGCAATTAAGGTTTATCTGCAGCTGTGGACATACTGCAGGGAGATGACCCTTCCCCACTTCTGCAACCAAAAGAAATTTCAGAACTGCAATATCATCTTTACTGACTTTGGGGATTTGCCACGATGAAACTCATTGTTAAGACAAGCAACATCCATCTGAAATTTAGGTTCCAGGAGAGGCACTACTGAGCTCTGCTTCTCAGTGGAGCCTTGTCTGCTGTTGTTCCCCTGGGTGTGAGGCAGGAAGACTATTCTGCTGCACAGAGGTCAGAAAAACAGGTCATCCAAATTCTCTATTGCACTTGCAGTGCTGGGTCACACGGACGTCACATTTCACCACTTTTACTGTGTCCCACCTCCTCCTCCTCCTCCTCCCTTTACTTTCCCCCGTTTTCAACACATGACTCATACATTTCTTTATAATTTCTGGCTGAAATCTCACCTTTACAGATCAGCTCACCTTGGGATACAAAGATGATGACAGCACTTGCAAAGTTTTCAGCTGTGAAAAAACTGACAGACCTCACAGAAATATTTCTTGCACTCAGACCCAGAAGAGAGCTAATACAGAACACAAGTGGGAGCACTATTTCCAACGTAAGAGGCTAGAAACTAAAGTTCAGTGGAAATTAAAGACCTAAGATCCATGAATCAGAAATAAAAAGAAACCCAGCTTGACTACATGTAGGAAAACACACCTGTGGGAATAGATCCTCAAATATAAATGTACTTGGTAAGAACTATTGCTTAAAGATTATGAATAATGGCAAGAATTCAAATATAAGTATCAAGTGCATTGCACTATTATGGAAGCTGAATGATTTGGGTGATAGGTAAGTGGGACATTTATCACTCTTCAGGGCTACAACAACAGTGAAAGCTTCCTTTCACGCCCCTCAAAGCAGTTGTCTGCCCTGGAGAAATCATTTTCAACCATTCATAAAACTTTCAGTTTTATTCCTCTTACTGTTTTCCTACTATTAAACTGGATCTTTTCACTTCATCTCCCTCTTCTCTTGGTCCCAAATATACTGCTATTTCCTTCAAGGGATACACCCTTTCTCTTAAAGGATCATCAACCCATCAGAGCTGAGATGGGAATTGCTTTGAAAATCATCACAACAATAAAACAACAATAAAGGAGAATTAAATAGAACATCCATGAGTGAACTGTAGATGATTATCCAGTGACTCACAGGAGTATAATCAGACAAAAAAGTCAAATTCAAACAATTTCAAAGAGAAGCTACAAGCTGAAATGTTTGAGTTTTATGACCAGATATACACCTAAGGGGGAAAAAAAAGTCTTATAATTATAGTCAAGTACTTTACATTGAATTATTATATAAATCATGTAGAAATTATCCAAAAACTACATCTAAAATATCCTTGAGATATTTTTAAACTTATTTCTCCATCCTTTTTCATATAGTCTTTAAAGTTATATCAAGAATACCTTCACCACCTTATATGATGGATTTTAAGCTACTCTTTAAAGATTGTCTTTTTATTCTGAAAAATCCCTAAGTGTGAAAGATACTCAAAATGTGTAGTGACATTTGGACTATATGAGCCTCCACCTTCTATCATAGTATCATTAAACATTTATTGCCACACCAAGCAAATTCCCTTTCCTTTTCTAAAGACATAATTGAAAAATCAGTCCTAAGCTCTGGATGAGCAGCACTCCTCCTCCCCCCTTTAACACTGGAAAATAATCAGTCTCATTGGAATATACAGCATGGAACTTTAAGAAAAAAAAAATAGACAACAAAAGGTAAAGTACTTGTGCTAAAATATGCTTGGCACACATATGAAAGAATCCAAATATTAAGAACAAGAAGATAAAAGGGGAAAAAAAGTATTTGACTGGAAGACTCAAGAATTGTAATCCTCTGTCATTTAAAAAAGAAAGTATTTCTGCATTTGAAATACTACTTGGTGAAGAGGATTGTTCTGTACAATTGACTGTACAGTTCCAAAAAGCTTCAAATTCCTGGTGCCCTGACACTGCTGTCACACTACAAGAGTCAGTCTTGCAACAAATATCGCTTAAAAGAGCATAAAACCTTTGAAAACTATAAATGCTAAAGAGGTGTGACTGCAGATAAACAAGTCATCTAAAAATCTTCTTCGCTTTTTTTAGGATGGTATCATTTCGCCCCGGCCCCAGGTTTGATTTTACTCGACTGCAATAATACCATTTAAAAGCTTCAAAGTACTTTGAGAAACAAATCTAAAAAAAAGAAAGTTCAAAATGGTCATTTGAAGTCTTCTTCCCAGATGCCTGTAACTCTGGATAATCTGCATGCCTGCATTGGCTGGACTCCCAGCCAGTTAACAAAAATAGGAAATCAAACCTTCATTTTTCATCTCTTTCATGAAGACTGCATTTAGAGAGGCAAAAAAAAAAAAGGGAAGTAAAAATAAGAAAATCAGTTTCAACACTTTTGTAGTGACTTGTTCCAAAACATGGGTTTAGACCATGTTTGCTTGAGAATATAAACTATTTCTCTTGTGCATTAAAAGCTGTATTTCTACAGTTATAGTGCCTATAAACCCAGTGATGAAGCAATAAACCATGTCTAGTAGGCCTAACTTGACACTGACATTGAGCTTTGAAAACCCTTTAAAATAAAAAAGTCCCAAGAGGGTGCATTAAGAAGCACAGAATCTTAAGGCATAGTGAGAAGTAAGACAGTTTGTTCCAGGTTTTGCAGGCGATGACTCCATACCTTTTGTCACAAGCGACCACGATACAATAAACAAACATCTGTGGGTCAAATAGGTCCCTCACAATTCATCAGTGACTCAGAAATTACATTAAGAACAAATTCAGTTTCAAAGTTCAAGTTTTGGATCAAGTTATAAGTCCCACATTTAGCAGAATCACTGTTACAACACAGAGTGATATTTTGCTGTAAAAATTCTTATAGGATGGAAACAGAAAGAAATTATAATCTTATAATACCATTAGCTATTCTACACTTTTCAATACATAAAACAAATTTTCTTCCTTTCATAACTTCAGTTGTTGTAAAGGCATTAACAGAGTCACTTTCTGCCAACAGAGACCTACTAACTCGCATGGAAGTCACAAAGGACTGAATCTAATCCAGTAGTTTTCTTTTTTCAAGGCTATGTAAACCAGCTATCAAAATAAACTACTCCACCTCAGTAAGCTGCCTGTAATACATAATCCCTTATTACAGGGTTACTCTCACCCCATCCAGCAAGACACCAGGACATTGCTTGCACCTTTGCAATGCTGAGGAAGCCAATTGGAATCTAAGACACCTGATAATGTCAGAACCAAACGAAGTTCATCTTGTTGTTTGGTATTTCCTACATTCAGTGTCTGATTTCTGCCCCTCTATGGTTACGAGCACTCCGTGTAAAGCAGGTCAATGTACCTTCTGCTGCCTTTTCCTGGAGAGAGTTGCAATGCCTAGCTTTACTCAAGAAGACAAAATCATTACCCAATTAAATTTATACACGAAGCCATAAAAACCAAAACACCTCCACTTTCCTCATGTAGTCAAATAAAATAATACTCATCTCTAACATTAAAACTCTTCCCGTGCTTTCTTAAACATCAAAAGAAGAGCATTTCTTAAGCATCAAAAATAAGTAAAAAGAGGAAATAAAAGAATTAAGAAAGACAATCTAATTGAGACTTGGTTTAACAAGATTTCTGTCTCTGTATCAGCTAAGTCTATCTAAAAGAAAAATAAGGGGAGAAAAAGGAAATGGTTCTTATACAAATGGTCTCTGGTCTTTAGAAAACCCTGAATTTTAATTGTATTTATGGACACACCCAAGCAGTAATTCCTCTAAAGGTCTGAACAGTGGTTCTGACAAGATTTACATAATTAAGCCTCCCTTTGGCTATGACTTCAATCTAAATAGAACACTTCAGAAATGTGACAATACAGTGCAGTACAAACTGAGACCACAATAAACATAACTACTTCCACTGGTTGAGCAGATGAATCTTGGACAACAAACAGGCTTTTAGGTTGGGGGAGAGGGAGTGTTATTCAGGGTTGTTGGGGTTGGGTTTTTTTTTGGTTTTTTGAGTTTTGGTTTGTTTGGGGTTTTTTTTAAAGACATTTTAACCAACTCATTAACATGAGGTTTCAAGACCAGATTTCCACTAATACACAATTTTTCAGTAGGGGTAGTTCAGTGGAAGTCTTAAATGGACTTGGAACCCTCAAGCCTCAGTAAAAACAGTAGCCATATCTATAAGGCTATCTTACTGGTTTGCTTTAAGAAAAGTTTCCAGTTCCAAAAGCTAAGCTTAAATACTAATAAGACAATTTGAGCAACCCTACCTCAGCATGCAGTTTTCAGTCTCCATAGTGCCACATTTCCTGCTTCCAGTTCTGAATGGCACAAAAGGGTGCAGTTTTAATCCCCTAGCCAACAACCAAAATGCTACAACACAAAGCAGTGAGCAAGTATAAAATACATGTAGTCATTCCTTGCAATACTTCCATGTCCTCTGAGTAAACAGCAGCAATGAAAAAAAGATGTTTTGTAGGACGATGGTAAAGAACTTAATTACCCACACACGTGGAGAACTCCATCCTTTCATTCTTCTTCTGTATCACTAAAAGCAGTACCACCAAAACCTTCACAAACCACTAACAGATCAGTATGACCAGTTACAGTGGGTCACACATATTACAGATATAAAAGCTGTGGTACCTTGAATAAACCATGGAGGGTAATTGCTAACCTTAGCTGATTTAAAACACATGTAAATTCCAAGGCTCCACCTTAGCTTTAAAACCTTCCCCAGAACCAAGGAAGTTGACCAAGAAATATCTCTATCCTGCATTTAGTGCAAACTTGCCAATTTAAAAGCAAAAAAAGACGTGGTTCACCAAAGTGTATGAATATGGGCTTTGCATACTCTTAACCCAAGAGGTATAACAGCAGACTGAGCCAAGTCTCCAAATTACAGAAACACAGGGAAACATATTGAAAAATTGAACCTTACAAGTTTTTACTTATTTTGGCACAAGTTTATGTCACACCTTCCAAAAAGATGAGAAGAAAAATCCTACTTTCTAGTAGGCAATATTTTCATTTGAAGTTGGCAATTTATTCCCACTGTTTTGCATAAGAACACCCTACATTCCATCAGTGGACACTCAACTAATACAGCTTTGATTTACTGGTTTTGTCTTTTTGAATAATTTCTCTTTATTGTAAAGGATCTCTCTCATTTCTTCAAACAGACAACAGTATTTTAGAACCTTTCAAGAAGAGCAGTTTAACTTTGCTACTAAACAGCTGGCAGACAAAACAAAATGGAGCAGACAGACTGTCATATGCAAGCAACAACCACTTTAATCACCTCATTACAGGAGTTCTTAATTCACCTAATTGCTAATTCTATGGCCATTTTACCTTAATTACTTATATTATGGTCAACAAAAACACCACAACCCATCGATGAAGAGTTACTAGCAAAATTTAAAACTCCTGTAAGTGAAGCATTTCAATTTTAATACCTAAGCAAATAAATACTACAAAAAGTGAATTTTTTTTCATTCAAAGATTTTAACGTTGACACAGTTTGAAGGACATACTACTTCAGCGTGGGAAGTTGTCAACAATCCACAGGAATCTGCAAACAAAACAGGACCTACATCTTCAGAAAAACAATTTCCAAAGTGTGCAATGGTATTATATCTACTGCATTTCAAAGGCCACCATGCCACTTGCACTCAACAACATCACTCAGCTTCTGCCCCTCTGGAAGTTGAAGGCAGACAGGCAGAACACTAAGTTAGTGCCAAATGAACAGGTTATTGACCAGTATCTTTCGAATCAGCAAGGTCCTTGTGTACCACTTCACAGTGAACTTGATGTTGCACAGAGAGAGAAAAGACATTTATCTCATGGCCTCTGCCACTGCTTCTAATGATTTAATCTCACACTTGATTAGCTCATGTGAAGGCTGACCTTAAGAATTGCCTGTTGACAGAGGGAAGGGGAAGAAGAGCTCATCTAAACCAATGGCCACAATTTCTCCCCAAGCTTCTGCTTCTCATTAGCTCACCATCTCCGAAAAGTCAAAGAAAATTATTACACTAGTTATGCCTTCACTGCTGGCAGGATTCAAAGATTCAAGAACATGTCCGGTACGTCCCACAGTTCAAACTTTGCATATTTATTGTGCAGCACAGTCAAGCTTTTTCTGCCCCACCATGTTCAGTTCTGGAGCTTCCTCAACATCTACACTTCAGCCTACCTGTGAATCCCGACAGGCTGAAGCCTGGGATTTGCTCAAAACGGAGAAGACAGCCACACAGAGGGGCTAAAGGCTCTGCCAACAAAACCTGCTCAGTGTTTTTAACACTCTCCCGTCTGAAGGTGTCTGTCTTCAAAGCGAGAGCCTCAGGAGAAGAGAAGGACCTGAAATGGCAGTTTTATGTCTGCTAAAAAAAAACCTGAAAAACATTCAGCCAGTAATATCCTTATAGCCATTCATGATAGGAGAAAAAGTACAAGCAATTTGGCATTGTTCCACGACTAAATAATTTAAAGTTCTTATTTCATTTGGAATATTATACTCCTACTGTGTTTAATGAATGACATTTTGCAACAGCAGTGACTGCCTGTCTGTCTTTTAAAGCCTCAGATAGCTGAAATCTTCTTTTTAGTCATCTATTCTGTAACTTTGATCTGGGGAGTAACACAATCATAACATAAATGTAGCTTTATAGACTACAAAAACATTCTTTAATAACAGTCTCAGTCATCTGCTATGTGTTTTCTAAGAACGTTTGGGATTTTTAAATAGTTTTTTTAATAACAGGAAAATTGACATCACGGACTTTATGTTTTGCTCTCTTCTGTATAGCAATTTTAATTTTCATTTCTGTTATTTCATATCGTAATTTTCAAGTATTGCACAAAACTGTATTACAGAAAAGTTGAAACAGCAAGCATCAGAGTCTGGCACCAGGGACAGGCATTCACATCCAAATTCCTACAACCAATCCTTCAGATACATTAGGCAACCACGTCTTTATTTAGCCAACAAAGACTAAGTTTCAGTAAGCAACTCCATCTGCTAACAGACTTTAAAATTACGTGCTACACTGATTTAAAAACAAACAATTTTCCTTAAAATAGTAACTAATAAAACTCCATAGTCTATTACAACCATTTAATACCTTACTGGTATTGAAATCATACTAAAAGCCTCTGAGTAAGATCAGAGTTTTGATGGTTCCCGGTCTCAGTATTGAGCCACACGTATAATGTTCAAGACTCAAAACTGTTTCAAGTCTCCAACTCAGATGCACACCAGAAAACTAAAACCCCAATTAAATATAGTTTCTTCCAACCAAGCCTTGTGAGAAGGCTCAGCATCTCAAGCTGTTTTTCAGGGCTCAACCACAAATCTTCTACCTCTGTTTTTCCTACATTAAATAGGTGTTTATGAAGAGCAATACTGAAAGCAGCATCTAGTCTGTTCTTTTCAGTCCAAGATTATCAGTGGGGTATGTTAAGCGACATCTAATCAAAGACAACAGGACAGAATCACCACTCACCATACTATGATAGATAAATATATCACAATCATGGAATGTTTAGGGGTTGGAATGGACATTAAAGATCATCTACTCCCAATCCCCTGTGCCATAGGCAAGGACATCTCCCACTAGACCAGATTGCTCAAGGCCTTATCCAACCTGGCTTTGAACACTGCCAGGGTAGGGGAAACCACGACCTCCTTGGGCAACCAGTTCCAGTGTCTCACCACCCTCACAGTAAAGAATAAAGAATTTCTTCCATATATCCAACCTAAATTTCCCCTCTTTCAATTTGTACCAATTAATCCTTGTCCCATCACTACAGTTCCTGACAGAGTCCCTCTCCAGCTTCCCTGTAGGCCCCTTCAGATACTGGGAGGTTTCTATGAGGTCTCCACACAACCTTCTCTTCTCCAGGTAGAATTGCCCAAACTTTCTCAGCCTACCTTCACAGGGGAGGTGCTCCTGTCCTCTTATCAACTTTGCGGCCTCCTCTGAACTTGCTGCAACAATTCCATGTCCTTCTTATGCTGGGGCCCCAGAGTTGGATGTAGTGTTCCAGGTCATGTTGAGTTTTTTATCAACCATCACCTCCAAGTCTTTCTCCACAGGGCTGCTCTCAATCACCTCTCCACCAAATCTGTAGGTGTGTCTGGGATTGCCACAACCCAGGATCTTGCATTTTGCTTTTTTAATATAAATATATCAGAATTTTTAAAGCTAAGGAAACAAAGCTTCCTTTCTTCTAGAGTTACTCTTTTGAACTCTCCACTGACACAGACAGAAACACACATAGTATTTTATACACAAGGGAATCCTTTCTTTAAAATGGAAGCACACAGGTAAACTAACTGAGAAATTCATCGCTTCTGAAAGAAAAATCTGTGCAATTCACAATTCTTCATGAGAAAGCTGAGAACATTTCTCTGACCCAGGCAAAAAAAATGAAACATAATTAGATCACGGAATCATTTGGGTTGGAAAAGACCTTTAAGATCATTAAGTCCAACCATTCCACCAGCACTGCCAAGCTCACCATTAAACCAAGCCCCCAGGTGCCACATCTACACATCTTTTAAATACTTCCAGGGATGGTGACTCAATCACTTCCCTGGGTAGCCTGTTTCAGTGCTGGTCAATCCTTTGAGTGAATAAATTTTTCTTGATACCCAATCTAAACTAGCCCTGGTGCAACTTGTAGCCATCTCCTCTTGTCCTATCAGTTGGTACCTGGAAGAAGAGACTGACACCCCTGTTTCAGGTGGTTGTAGAGAGCTTACTTACTGTAATGGTTCCCTATTTTCAAGGGCTACCAAGGACAAGATGGAACACACTATTTTGGGACTGCATACAGTAAAAAAGTACTTTCACAGTCACAGAAGTTATAAAAAATGAACCAAAGCTCATTTATTTCACTTGGATTCCCCTTAAGGCTCAGTGCTGCTGAATGCAATAAAACTACCTTTTAAATTTCCTTTCCATATAGAGGAGTAAAATTAAAAAATCCACTAGCCTGAAGCAGGTTTTCTTCTAGCCATATCCACCATTCCCTCTTCTAGAGACAGACTTTGCTTATGAGGTACCAATTCTTATAGTGCTGAAAGAAGAATATTAGCCTTTTCTGCCAATTTTTGCTTTTGTATTAAAATTTTGAATTAATTACTTTGATCATATAAAAATTTATTAAGGTTTGTTTCCATTTGCTTGTTCCGAGACCAACCTTTTGGTAAATGATAGGAGCTAATAAAATAAGTATCATATGAATTTTGATTGATTCTACAAGAAAACATTATAAATACACTAAAAACAGCCTGAAGAGCTTGCACTCTTAGTACAATAGTTTGCAAAACAAAGGAGAAAACCCTATATTCTTCTCTGGCCTGAACTTGGAGCCAAGTGCAGCTCACACCACTGTTGGACAAGTAAGTGTGAAATGCAGCATTTTTTGTACTAGAATACAGTTTCCATTCCACTCAGATTACTAACTCTTGAGGCATAATTAGAGGAATAGAAGAAAGGGTATTTAGGTGTTTTGGGGGACTTAAAAACATCAAGTACAAAATAGAACAGTAAAAGTATTCATAATTATTGCATATATTGGTGACTTGGTTGGAACTTATCACAGAAGTTGGGCCTAGTGCCCATTTTCTTTACATTTAGAATTATTAGCCTTATTTATCTGCAGAAGGAAGACAAGGGGCACAGCTCAGCTGAATGCCACAGAGGGAAGGAAGGACTGCTATTACATTTGAGCAGAAGTCTTTTCACTGTACCAGGTTTTTCTGAATTGTTATTAAAACTGAAAGAAATAGCCCTGGGATCAGCAATTCATTTCTATGTGCCAGTGTATGATTTGATTTGGATATGTAGATTTCCAGAGGTGATTTCCCAGCTATTGTACAGACCTACAGAGTAGGTCTACTAGCATAGCAATATTCTTCTGAATTCAGACAACTAAATCATGTGGAGACCTGATTCCTAACACTAGCTATATTATTTCTATTATCTCTTTACAAAGAAAAAAAATATCTTTTTGTATCCCAGCTAAATCTGTAACTACCATTATGCTCTCAATTTCTTTATTAAATTTATCCATCCATTGTTCACCTGCAAAGCCCACACATATAATTAGTGAACACCCTTTTAAAGTACCCTGAAGCAAATGAGTCTGCTTGCACATTGAGAGCATGACCATTAGAAATCAAAAGTAGACCATTCTTCTTCTAATATTCCGGTGTTATCTGAAAGTTTAGAGAATAATTCCCCCAAGAACAGATTAGGATACCTAATTTGTGCCTGGTAAACTGCTACCATTTCTATTTCCACCTGGTCATTTTTAGAACCTCATTTTCGTTCTAGAAGAGATTGACTCCAGGAGAAACAGAAGGGAAAAAAAAAAAAAAACCCTCTGAAAGTAAAATTTACCAGGCTTCAAAACCAACATTTTTTGGCTAATAACATTTTATTCTAGTGAACAGAGGACAGAGGACATACATGTATTTGCAGAATCCTTAGCCATGTCTCCTCAATCCTTCCCACAGCCCTCAAAAGCAGGATGATTCTTCTCTCAGCACCTCTGGTATTCATCATGAACCTCTCTGTTCTACCTCCGGTATTCAACATGACCCAAAGTATTTAGATATTTTGTAAAGATAAATACTTCGGATACTTTACATTGGAAGGTCTTCATGTTGAACTTAGCAGATTAAATAAGAGAATTTCAATGAACTGCCAGTACTAATGAGAAAGAGGTAGGATAACTATTAGGGTTAAAGAAATTAACTTTGTCACTATATCATGAAGGTGGTCTAAGTAATAGGGCAACCTGAAAATGCTTTAAAAAAATTTCTTACAATGGGAAAAAAACCCCACCACTACTCTGCCCTCAGTCAATTACAAATAATAGATCTTTTAGAAAACTGACTCTAAGCAGCACTTGCCATCAGCATTTGAGAAGCCTCAGCAGAACATAGAATCCCCCATTCCACAATGCCCTGAGAACTACAATGATTATACTTGAACTGCACAGCACCTTGAGGGAAACACAAAAAAAAACTTAACAAAAACTACTGAAGCATAAAAGCGCTCACAGCTTGTAGCACATATTAACATCCTTTAAGCCATTTATGAACTTGGAATAAAGAAAAAAAAAAAAGAGTCAACTGCTTTTTAGAACATGTTTTGAAAAATAGTGAAGACTGGCAGGCATAGGAGGAGTTGTGTGCTGGGCTAGTGCATTTTTCAGCCATCCCCTCGAGGTTACACACTGGATCCCAGTTCTGTCACTCAGAGAAAAAGCAGTAAATGAAAAACTGTGGCATTCCCTCACCTAAAGAGAGGATGAGAAACTACTAAGAGCTATGCTATGTGCACCATATATTGTTTTCCTGTAGCAATAATTTTGGTACGTTGAACATGCAGTTTGTGATGGCATCTCAAGTGTTTATGAGTGCCTCCCTCACATCATGTCCTCAAGGGTATACACACGCCTGCGCTTGCACACATATAAATTTGAATATCTGACTTGGAAAAGCAACACACTGAGATGCCACACTTATTTTTTGCAGGCAACCACTTAGCAAAAGGGACAGCATGCTTACAAAACCTCGTGGACTATATGATCTAGGGCAAATAATCTCAAATCACTTAGAGCAAAGACAATCAATCATTCTCTCTCTAATGCAATCAGCATCCTGCTTAAAGCATAAATTTACTGGGGCACTTGCCAGCAGAACAAACCTCAGTCACAGTAGCATATATCCAAATCACTGTTTCAATTTAAAACAAAAATTTCTCAAAACATAACAACTGAGTTGCAAGAAGAATTTCCAAATCACTTTTTTTCAGATTTTTAGGATGTTTAAAACCCTTTTTTTCACTTCTAAAATCCAGTTACCATGAAGGTTAAACTTATATTCGTCTGTTTATATTAAGAAGTATGAGATAAAGGCATAAGACACAATAACTAGAGATTTCCCATGTTTTCAATCTCTACATTCTGCTTCTTTGCAGACAGAGTATTGCTCCGTGCAGTGGAGCAGGTTGCTACAGTCTAAAGACAGGGTAGATCTCAGGTAACCCTTTGGGGCTATAAATCAGAAGGTACAACACAGCAAAACAGAGTCTGGGAGAAATTTTAAGGTTAATTTTACTTGCTCATTACATTAAAGATACAAATGTTAATATAAAAGCTATTTTCAGTCCCACCTCTGTCTTGCACAAAACACTTGGTATATCAAATCTTGAGACTATTAGCTTGAAAGGTGCCCAAACAAAACAAATTAACCTCATCCATCCCCAGCAGCACCGGATGAATTCATTTGTTTTTCTTCTGTCATGTACAACTGCCCAAATTAGAAATTTCAAAGACAAAAGCCAGGGAAGTTATGAACAGAATAGGAACTAAAATGAGCAAAAGAGAAAACTGATGTGAACACTATATATATATATATATGTACATGAAGACATGACAGATACAATATCAGTGGCCTTTCCCTATTATACCAAAACCTCACGTGGCATTAACAGGTGCAAATCTGCTGGCTGAAGTCAAACTGCACTAATTTAAAATTAATTAAATTCAGTTGCCTTTTCATCCCCCAACACTTCTTGAGCATTTAAACCATTTGGATGACGATAATTAAAACAACAATCATAGAATATCCTGAGTTGCAAGAGACCCACAAGGACTGAAGTCCTGCACAGGACCATCCCCAAGAGTCACATCATGTACCTGAGAGCATTGTCCAAACACTTCCTGAACTCTGTCAGCCTTGGAGCTGTGACCACTGCCCTGGGGACCCTGTTCCAGTGCCCAACCACCCTCTGGGGGAAGAATCTTTTTCTAATATCCAGCCTAAACTTCCCCTGACACAACTTCAGGCCATTCCCTCAGGTTCCCACTGGTCACCACAGAGATCAGTGCCTGCCCCTCCTCTTCCCCTCCCAAGGAAGTTGTAACTGCAGTGAGGTCTCCCCTCAGCCTCCTCTCCTCCAGGCTGAACAGACCAAGTGCCCTCAGCTGCTCCTCACATGGCTTCCCCTCATGCTCTTCGCCATCCTCATGGCCCTCCTTTGGACACTGTCTATAAGATAATATCCTTCTTATATTGCAGTGCCCAAAACTGCCACAATATTCAAGGTGAGGCCGCCCCAGTGCAGAATAGAGAGGGACAATCCCCTCTCTCAACCACCTGGTGATGCTTTGCCTGATGCCCCACAGGACACAGTTGGCCCTCCTGGCTGCCAGGGCACTGCTGACTCATATTCACCTTGCCATCAACCAGGACCCCCAGGTCCCTTTTCCACAGTCCTGCTCTCCAGCCTGTCATTCCCCAGTCTGTCCATACATCCAGGGTTGTCCCATCCCAGGTGCAGAATCCAGCACGTCTTTGCTAAACTTCATGCAGAGCATAAGCAAGATGGAGGCATCATTCTGTTACCACTAAGCCTGCAAAATAATAAAACTAAAACCAAAACTAATAAAGCTCAAGATACTAGAATTTTTTTAGAATCCATAGCAAAATAAATAAATCCACCTGTTAAAACTACTATCACTAGTCAAAGAGTCACCTGACTGAGCATGAAATTTTTACCTGGTACTGCTGCTGACCTTCAATAAAAACTCCATCCCTCAATATCAATGTACTTGCTGTTCAATACACCAACTGTACAAAATACTGCTGGCAATCCAGGAGTTGACCTTTTGCTTTAATCTTCCATGATCATTTCTCTACATGGAATACTCTAAGCAGAGGCTGTTTTCCATTCCAAATATTTTTTTTCTTCAAGTAAAGACTTTTTTCTATGTCTACAAACAACATGTTTCTTTTACTGGGTTTTCCTTCCATATTTATATTCTTTCTTATCATAAGCTGCATACTAATGACTGAAGAGTGATTTATTTATCAGTAACAAAGTTACACATAAGAAACATCTACTTATCCATGGCAAGATTAGAGTATGAATTTGGCTTCCCACAAAATATTCCCAAATCAAAATACATCAAATTAGATAGCAAACCCAAAAATAAGTACAGTTGAAGAGACCTAAAGCTACAAAATTATTCCAGCTGCCAGATTTTCTGTATTGCCAACAACTAATGTTTCTGTCCTAGAAGGATCAAAGACAAAATACAGCAATGGGCTTTTAAAAACCAAAACAACACACCCACAAACAGAAGGGGAAGTTGGGTAACAGACACGCAGCAACATTTCTTTGTTCATTAAATGTGTACATAATTCCTCATAAGAATTGTTGAGGGGAAATTGTTTTGGTTTTTCCTGGAGTTTCTTCTGGAATATACAGCTCATCTATGGAAGCTGCAGCTTGTTACCTTCCTAGCCATTCACAGCTACATACTATCTGCCATTTCCCAAAAGAGATCAATTTATGGACTCTGATCCGTAGTTTTGTGAACAGTTGGAGGGATTTTGTAAACAATTTATTATTTTGACAGGTATTTACATGACAGCTGATTCGTATCACGATGTTTCTAGTGTTTAGACGAAAACAAAAATCTCTGAGGGAGAACTGAAAAACGGCTCAACACGGAACCTTCACGTAACTAAAGAGGTTGCTATTCCATACGTTTCCTACTTGAGGAAAACAGCTCAAGGCTCCAGAGCAAGGGAAAGGGCAGGTCTTCCAAAGATGTGCAGGAGGGCTACTGCAGAGGCCTCACCTGCCCAGCACACCTTCAACCTTGCCCACCACAGGGAAACTTCAGGCCACACTCCAGCTCCTTGGAAGATCTCAAAGCAAACATTTGCCTTTCTCCCAGACAGCAGCAGTCAAACAACCCTCCTCCTGCACTGCCTGCTTGGATTAGTCTTAGTCCAAAAATACGTCTTGGATAACACTTACTAAACTTTAAATTATGGGACTGATTGAATAAGATGGACAATACTACATCGATCTTTGAATTTTTGATTTGGGAAGCCATAGGGGAAAGAAAAAAAAAAGAAAAACTGGAAACCCTGCACACTTGCTCTCTGCAGTCCTTACCTTCTGGTCATGAAAAAAAGCATAATTATGTGATGCTTACCCAGCCTCTATGGAAGTAAAACAAACACAACAAAAGACAAGCAGAATGCAATTGCATTTATACTGCAGAAAACATCAGCACCTTGAGTTTTGTGGCTAATATGAGCAGAATTTTAACACAGTTCTGTCATTTGTTTTGAAACAGCAACAGCTTTAAATTTCTGAACAAGTTTCCTTTATTGAAAATTAAATTTAGGAGTCCACTAAACTTGAGGTCCATCAGCTTTACAGTTACTATTAAGAAGTGTAGATTTAATTCCATGGTCTGTATTTAAACTGAAGGAAACTCAAGAGATTGCTGTCAATAAGTCAACCCAAGTCACAACAAATTCTAGCACTAAGGTCACTGCCGATGCACACAGAATTTGCATCCTTTAAGCAGCAAAAAAGAATGCAGCAGTTTTGTAGCTGTAGCCCAATATATCTTCAGTTTCAAATATTAAGAAATGCTCTACTTATTGCAGAACTTGGCTGGCATTGTAAGATAAGCTACTGATTTAGCTGGTTTGCTGAAAAATCATTAGGCTCAAAAGGTTAAATGGGTGTTAAATTAGGAGCAGATTGTTAAAATTTGATTTAGTAGACAGAGTATTTCTTATTACATGGTGAACAATGAGTGGGTGTTAAAGTCATTCAATCTCTTGAACAACTCGACTTGTCAGTAGATGGCAAAAGCAATCACAGTTTGTTAACTGAATCATTTTAATGTTTTCCATCCTTACAACACCCTTTCTAAGATACATAAAATATTTCCCACATAAAGTAAATAATAACTTACTTTAATAATGTGGCGAGGTATTAGTTCATTATATTAGTTACTAGTCTTTCTGTCTTGATGAATAGTTAGAGATAATTATAACATACAACAGTAAGAGTCACAAAATATGTCAGGTTTAATGGCTTCCTAAAAATTGCAACATAACACTGATAGGCCTAGTAACACAAAAAACACCAGTACAAAATGAGAAATGAATACAGCTCATGCAGAAAAAGGTGTTGGGATGAAAACGTAGGAACTGGACAAAACATGAACACAAAAAGAAAGGGGAAAATAAAACTAGGAGGCAGATGGAGAATTGGGATTTTCATAGAAAGAAGAAAAAACTACCTCTGCCTCAATAAATAGGAAAGAAAGACAACAAAGATTAAAAGAATGAAACTGGAAGACACAAAAAGACCTGACTAAACTAAACTACGCTAAATCACAGATGAGGCAACTAGACTAAAAGAACAGCTGAAACAGATATCATCCCTGCAACAATTTGACACAAATGAAGCCCAAGGAAAGGGTTAAATAACTTATATACCAGGGTAAAAATCCAGTTTGAAGCGTTCAGGACACACAGAACCCTGGCATCTTAAAAAAGGGATCATCAGTCCAACATTTCACATACTGCCAAGTGCTTTCCACATAGAATGCACATTCCCTTTGGAGCTCCTCAGGCTTAGAGCCTTGGACAGAGGGCTCTGGAGCTGTGACACTTCATAAGCAACTCCTCCTCTCAGGCCGTTTAATGAAAGCAAGTCCACACATGGCAAACTGCATTTCCAACTCTCACTTACACAAATCAGGAAGAAGATGAGAAAACAATAAACAGGATCTGCCATAATTCCAACTTCATTTTTTTTTTTTAGGAGTGACCTAAATGAGTACTACAATGAAGAAATAATTGCAGTAGTTGCTGCTCCAAAGCTCTGATCATCAGATTCTGGACAGCAGGATCAAACTGGTACAGAGAATACAACCTATTCACCAAATCAGACCCAACTCGACTACAGTTTATGCAGTTTCTTAAGAACAAAAGGTCACTCACATCTACTGAGAAAGTCAGTGTGCAGAGGGCAAAGCTATTACAAGAGACAGCAGGTGCCCTGCTACAGGTGAGGGAAAAGAACCATGGAAGGTAAAGCACATGCTGTGCACTTTGAAAAAGCACCCCTTGAGACATAATTGCACATATATTCCAATTCCAACTTCAGCAAGCAAAGAATCCATAAAAAGGATTTCGATATTTTCTTTTATATTCATCTCCTTCCAAGCTGCTGTATTCTCTAGGCACCTTTCTTCACTGACCCTTACTGATCCTCTTTCCCTATGTTTTACGTTAAACAACACTATTCCATTCATGTTCCTCCCAACAAAACATTTTCTAAGTATCCAGTAGTCATGATTGCTGTTAGAGCATGATTTAGCAGTGTTTTCATCTCCCATTTGGGAATCTCAGCTGCTGAAGGAGCACTTCCATCAGCTGCTGCAAACAAATATCTGAAATAATACTTGCACTGGTATTTTTGTAACCATCATAATTAAGCACTTTTAAGGTAGCTCGGTTCTATTTTACATTTCTTTCTTCTCCTGAAGGATGTTACTCTACCTTGCTGTTGGTAGATTGCAATGAAAGATCTTTTTCTCAAGCCAGTGAGATCATAAAGCAGGATTGTAAATGTTTTATAGTACACTTTCCCCTCAAGAAAAACCCAAACCCCACAATAGAATTTATCACTTCGGTCATTAATAGTCCTAAAAACTTGTCCTGAAAATTTATAAAATAATCCTCTGAGATGTCCCTGATCTATCCAGCCAAAGATACCAGATTCTTAGCTTGACATAAAAACCTGTCTTTTTAATAATTTCAATATTCATGTTGTTCTTGTCTCATTTTGATTAGTCATCTCTCTCACTTATCCTCAATACACTCAATATAATAAAGCACACTGAATGTTATCTTTCAGTTCAGTACATATTTTTAATCTTCATAAATGCATTCAGCACATACTTTATTTTCCAATTTCCTTTATTTTGCTTTATCATTGAGTCTTATCCCTGAAGAAATAACCTCAATTTTATTATTTTATCAGTTTTATGCTATTTGAAAACAAGTGTTTTAATGATGTCTTTCATCCAGTTAGTTCATTCTCTAATTTTACCACGTTTTATACTATTTGGACATTTTTTCCCACTGAAGAGAATACTTAACATTCTTAGTTTGCATATGGTATGTGCACATCTCACTCATCTAAGAAATCAATGTAAGACACAGAAATGCTGAGTTTAAATTTGAATTATCTCTAATATGCCATATACTAAGGGCATAACCCTAAAAACCTTAAGTCCACAGTACTCTCACTGAAGTCAAAACGAATGACATTTGGGAATATTTTGGGAAGCCTTACACATTATCTGCCTCTCAGTTATTCTAACCTACATTACTGGTAGAGAAATAAATTACATACAAAGTGTAAGCTGGATATATTGCTGACCTGAAGTTATTAAATAAAAATAAACAGATATTCTTTGATATAGAATTTCAATTAATAAAGCAAGGTGAACTGTACTACAAAACTTTCATCTTCAGTAAGACTACAAGGAAACATAACTGCATATTAACACACATCTCAACCACATCTCAAAATCTAATGTCACCAAAAAGGAAGGAATATTATTTTTGGCACCATGCGCGATTCCAAATAAAATTCATAATAAAGTTCACAGGCTGCATTTGCTGAACTTGGTTATCACTCCGCTCTATAACTTGAAACAATTACACTAACATACACTATTCCTTTTAAAATTTCCAAACAGAAAAGGTATATTGACACTGATTGCAGGATAAAGATGCCTAAATTATGCCTTTGGAGAGCTCTGCTTAAGCAGAAACATTTGCTTAATGGAAAGTTAACCTGAACCAAACTTGAAAAAAATCTAGGTTTGCTTAATCTATATTAACTTTGAATAATATAATATCCCCTTTTGCATAACAGAGACTACCCAAACAGTCAGTATTATGGAATTCCAAACCATGACAGAAATACAAAGGATAGTTTCTGAATGAAGGAATTTTCAGTTCCTACCAAAAAAATTCTTTTCTTCACACCTATGGGCTTTTGAATCTCATTCCACCAGGTCTCAGCATACAGGGTTTTACCAATTATGGAAAAATTTCCCAATATTGTTCTCAGCCAGCTTTTAGAGGCATCCTGGCCAAGAGAGTAATAAAATCTCCAATTGATTATTGAATTCAAGGGACGTGTCTTTGTCTTCCTTCGTGGAGAACCTGAAACAATTTAAGGAAGCTGACTGCGGTAGCTACATGGCTAGCTAGTGCTTGACAAATGAGATTCCACTTAAAGACTTCTCCTTGAGACCTTTTTCTTTTCTTTTTTTTTTTTTTTTTTTACTTAATGAAGGACTCAGATGCAGAAGATCTCACCATGATGGCAAATCCTGCAGAAGTGGTGAGAGAAGTTGAGAGAACAATCTTGACTTCTTTTCCGATTTGTAATGTATGTTTGCAGAGACACACACAAATGCACAGTATAATGGTCATCATGCTGCTCACATTTGACATTCTGTGTTAAGGAAGTTGGAAATTGTTAGGTAGCAGTTCACCTTGATTTCCTTCTAGAAGTACAAGCATGTCAGAAGAGTTGATCAGAATTAAGGCTTTGTTACAACCTGCTGATCTGGAGAGAGCAAATCACCTCATTGAGATGGTCTGGTAAGTTCTAAGTAGAGTCCAAGGATTCCATGAGTCTTGACAGGTGGTCTGGCCTAAGGCCAACACTATCTATGGCTTTAAGATCTCACATTACAAGAAACAGGCAGAAAGAGTTGCCCGAGACAAAAATAAATAAATAAATAAGAAAAAATAAATTATTAAAAAAATATATACAACCAACCCACCCAAAAAAACCCCCAGACCACAAACACCCCTTTATTGAGGTGCTGGAGCAGGTCCAGAGGAGGGCAACAAGGTTGATGAAGGGACTCAAGCACAAGTGCTATGAGGAGAGGCTGAGAGAGCTGGGGTTGTTCAGCCTGGAG
This sequence comes from Chiroxiphia lanceolata, assembly GCF_009829145.1. NCBI lineage: Eukaryota > Metazoa > Chordata > Aves > Passeriformes > Pipridae > Chiroxiphia > Chiroxiphia lanceolata. The sequence goes on from NC_045640.1 coordinate 64,547,895, forward strand.
AAGAGGAGCCTCAGGGGAGACCTCCTCACTCTCTACAATTCCCTGAAAGGAGGCTGTAGCCAGGTAGGAGTTGGTCCCTTTTCCCAGGCAACCAGCAGTAAGACAAGAGGGCATGGTCTTAAGCTGTGCCAGGGGAGGTTTAGGTTAGATATTAAAAAGAATTTCTTTCCAGAGAGGGTAATCAGGCATTGGAATGGGCTGCTCAGGGAAGTGGTGGATTCTCCGCCCCGGAGGTTTTTCAGATGAGACTGGATGTGGCACTTAGTGCCATGGTCTAGTAACCGCAGTGGTGTTGGATCAAGGGTTGGACTTGATGATCTCTGAGGTCCCTTCCAACCCAGCTGATTCTGTGATTCTATGATTCTTATACACAGACACCTGAATCTTCCAAGAAAAAGAAAATTCTCTGTACTTTTTTCCTTTTGTTACCAGTTAACAGAAAGTACTGCATTTATTCCAGTTTTATGAAACATCTCACTCTAAAATTCTACTCCTTCCCCAACTGTAAATGTTTGCTCTATTACTGAACTTGAAGATGTTCATATTTCAGGGCGGGAGAAGAAAAAAAGGAAAAGTCTTGCCTCTAATTTCAGTCTCTTTCTTTTTAATTTGAAATGGAAAAGGTCATTTACAACAAAAAATACTGGGGATATATTAATGCAAGGGAATGAATCAAAATGGGAACACCTGACTCTGAACATTTCTGAAGTTTAATTTATTTTAAACCACTGCCAAAAAGTAACATTTTTTCCCTTGACATCATTCTCCAATTCATACTTAAGTATGTCTTTTATAATTCTGAAAGGCATAACAGCCAGCAATCCATCAAAATGAGAGCTGTAGTTTCAGATATTCCATTTTCCTATTTTATAACCCACAACAATATTATTTAATAGGCAAGAGTTGGCTTCCTTCAACAGTCTTCTATTCACTTTGGATCAGAAAATACATATTCCTGTACAAGTAGAACATTTGAGTATTTACAGTTTTGGAAGTCCTGCAAGACTGGAAAGAAAGGAGAAGGAGCCAGCAACATTTCAGAACAATACTTCATTGAGCAGATGTTTCAAAAAGTTCTGTATATCTGTTATAAGGAGGAAAAAAAACAACCCACCCTGCTGTTCTGAAAAACAATAAATATTTAGAAATTGCCCTTGGGACAACTTTAAGCAATAAACAAAGATCACATACAAAGACTCAATACTAAGCCTTTTTGTTTTTAGCTGCACAACTCTAAAAGTCTCTCCTAACTTTAACATAATAGGTTCCTATCTTTAGATAGGCAAAGTTTTAATACATTTTAGAAGTGGACAGTGATATTTTAGTATTCCCATAACAATGGAGAGAAGACAGCAGTCACAATTTAGGTAGTGTCTAGTACCAGGACAGAAGACTATAATCATCTTTTAGGGGTGGGAGCTCCTTTCTGACAAAAGGCAAGAAGGACACAGATAGGAATAACAGTGTTAAAGTGGGGAAAGGCAGAATTCAGTGCAAAACTGCCTTGTCTTTATTGGCCTCTTCCATGAGACAGAGAGACAGGAGAGATACACAAAGTGATAAATCTGTTACAGCAGGGTCAACCAGACAATCCTCACTCAGGATAAGCAGGGCGAGAAGACTGTGGAAGCACAATTCCAATCCCTTTAATCTGAATTTCTAGCATACATAAGCTCACTTCTGTTAATTACTTATTTTACCCTGCAATGTTCACATACAAATCGTGCTGCTTTCTTCATGGAAAGGAAGACCTTGCTTTTAGGTTATGTTTTCCTACACAGTGAGCAGGGAACAATGTTTTAAAATGTGCAACCATAAATATTTGGCTTAGGAATACAGCTGAGCAGTGAAGTGATCTCTATAGAGTCTTCCAATTTTGAGCTTTACACTCAAAAATCACCTTCTAAAAAGAAGGTGGAGAATAAGGTATAGAATTAAAAAAACAACTAAGAAAACAACTAACAATTAAGAAATCAATTTAACAAATTAATTGTAGTTCTACCTCATCCTCAATTTATTTACTTTATATAATTTAAAACACATACTCAAAACCTCTTTTGAAAAAGATTTAGAAGAATATTCCTCCATTCAACAAAAAAACACATGTAAAATATTGTAGAATGGGGCTGAAAACATTCAAATCACGCAAAAAAAATGCAAAACATTATACAAAAAAAATATCAATATATGCAAAAAAAGATTTGGATTTCCTGTTATTTAAAAGGCAGCTAAAGAAACTGCTCTGAAGAATATTTCCAGATCCTTTCAAGTTCTGGAAAATGACAAACTCATTAGTATTAGAGGGTCAGACACTTATCCAACTTATTCCAGCATCAAGAAGGAGGAAACTGAAAACATTTCCCTCTAAACTGAACTAAGTCTGAATTAAGTTTTCAAATGTGAAAATAGAGGCTGAAAGCATAGACAGTTCACAGATTAACAAAAAAAAAATTTGAATCTGCTATGGATTGGGGTGGTAGAGGAGCACAGACATTCAGAAAAAAAAAATAAATCAGACTCTCCATGAGTAAAGTAAATTAAAAGTAAAAGGCAAATAATGCATTCCTGCCCATGATACTCTTGATCCTGGTCTCACACTGCTTCAAGAGTTCATTCAACTTGGCTGAACACCAAAATAATGTATCACTGACTAAAAAAAGGACACATTATCAAATAATGTGTCCATCCTGCCTTTTTGCTAGCAATTTTATCCAGGGCAGGAGTGGGCAGGCACAAGGGAACATGACCTATTATTTCACAGAGTAGAAAGACCTGTTGTTCCCAACAGAGACATTCAGCACATTTCAGGTATGAATCTACTTAAAAAGACCAGCATGTGAGACTAAAGCTGTCAATAGGGACAGAAATACAATACACCAGTGGAACAGAATGGCACATCTATGTATCTCTTGAAGTTTTTTTATTCTCTGTCTTCGACTATTTTCACTTTTAAAAAAGAAAATAGTTGCATTTCCTTATAGCTCCATGTATCTGAAAGAATTAATCAGCTTATTCATAAACTTTGCATTTGCTAGAAATGGTCGTACACGGCTATTAAAACCACGTTCAGCAAAGTTTAATATATCATAGATTTGCTAAAACCCAGACCAAGTAACACTGATTACTTAGCAGATTATTGATCAAAAAGTCTTCCTCCTCAAACACAGAAAATCTCATCAGTAAAAACTGATTGTACACTGTATTTATTTCTCTAAAATTCATTCCAAAATGCCAAACAGGTTGGCCTCGCTGAATCCAATTATGCCCTTGGACTGCATTGACATTAATCCTCAAAATGTCCCATTAGAGTTTAAGTCTTTTTATTCAACCTTTCTCTCTATCTGGGAGATATCCATAAAAATCTAAGACTGTGCCAGCTAAAAAGCAGTTCCACCCACTAATTTTGAAATGGTGGTGTGTTCCTGGCTATTTAAATGATTTTATTTTTTTGTCCTTCCATTTCAACTTCGGAGCCCATCAACAAACCTACCCCATCCAAAGAACTCCCGCAAAAAAGGAGACTGATTGAACAGTTGCAGGTTCTTCATAATCACTGGTACATCTGCTCAACAAAGCAGTGCTGCTGCATCCCATAATCCCTACTCCAATGAAATCAAACCATCTAAAGCGGGTAGGACACAGGAGCTTGTCACTCAGACACGGTGCTGTGGTGGGATCTGCAATGCACTTAACAGAAATAGAATTAATTGCAATCCTCCAAAGAGCTGATCCATTAGCACCAGTGTGTTAGGCTGTGAGAAGAAGGAGACATCATGGGTAATGCTGGGGCATATCTCCTCTCATGGGAAAACTTCAGAATGTTTTTATATTAGGAAAGCTTTTATACTCTTCTGAAACAGTACATAGATATCCATTTTTGTTTCAGGAGCTTTTGTGTTTCACATTTGTTCTACTCTTTATAAATATTTCTCTAAAGAAAAGGTCAGTGGCAAAAGTCTACAGATACAGTCAATATCAGGCAGACATTTCAAATAGCTGAGACAAACCAAAGTCTAAGAACTTGAGTAAGCCTAGAACAAACTAAAGGCCAGATGCATGCGATTAAAAAAAAAAATCCAAAACAACAACAAACCACCACACTCAAAGAAAAAAAGAAACCGAACACCGAAAACCACACAAAACAAAAATATATCACCAAAAGAAACCAAGAAACCAACACTTAATAAAAATTCTGGCTAAAAAATTAAAAAACAAACAAACAAAGAAAACCCAGAAACCCAAGAGTAAACAAAGCTCCACATAACCAAGTTCTCCCAATCCTAGCAATTCTTTTAATGCATAAGATCTACCATTGTTTTCTTCTTTCTATAAAAGAAAATAGAGCATGTCAGCTACAGATGGTTTTCCCCACCTTCCACTTCTTCAGAACTTCTATTAAATAGCTACAAGAGAGCTCTAACTATCATCAAGTGCAAGCTTTTGATTAATCTGGGTAATATTTTCAGTTTTCAAAGAAGTTACCCTAAAAAACTGAAGTTATGTTAATATCTTTGCCAATCCTTACTTGTGGCTACTATTAGTAATCTTCCACAAGCAGGGACACAATAGTAGGTTTCAAATCTTTCTAATGAAGAACTACACTGTACCGGACAACTGGGTAGAAATTATAAGACAAAATAAAATAAAAGAAAGCTATAAAAATAAAAAAATAGGAATGTAAAGAGTTAACAGGTTTTGTAAGAAGTCACACGTCACAAACCTGCTAGAATAATCAGAAGTACTGGTGTAGCGTACATTAACTGTCTTTTAAAAAATGTTTACAAGGTCCTTGACCAATTGCTTGGAAAAATTACACTGCAAAGGCATAAAAGGGAACCATCTTCTATTAATAGATGTCCAGGAACAATGATGTGTGTAGTAAGGTGATAACATTTGCTAATGCCAACAGAAGACTCTAACCCAAAACTGAAGGCAAAGCTATAGGCTCTCAGTATCGCCACCAATCGAGTGATAAAATATTAAGTGAAATTTAGTGTTATAAGGGCAAACTGTACACATTTGGTAAAACACAACTACTTTTACAACATTGGACTTAAAATTAGCTGTCATCACTCTGCACATAAGATCTGGCAGCACTTTGAAACATTCAGCTCAGAGTTGGCCAGAAAAAGAACGGGAATAGTAAAATAGTGCTGAGGCACGGCTGCCCTTCGTACTACTTAGCTGGTCTTATCTTTCTCGTGATAACCCCATGCTGGTATCAAGATGGCAGAAAGAAGTCACCCTTCATCCCTAAGGCAACCAGGTCATGGCATCTGGGGGACAGTTAGGCCCTCAAGAGAAGTAAAATAGCCCCTCCCTGAGGAGGCACCTTCCAGTAGCCATGAAGCACATCCTAAGTCAACCCCAATCAGAAGGTAAAAAAAAAAAGAAACCTTTAGGCTTCACTTCCTTGAGATCACACTGCTCTCAAACTTGAGAGCCAGTGCAGTGCCAAGCACTAGCTAGTGAGGATCACCTGGGATGCAATTTAAAGAGCAGCACCCTGATGTATGTATATATATGCACAGCCCATCTCCCTCCTACTAAATACAACCCTCACTAATGAGTATATGGTGGGGAAAGCACAGACTAGCCAGAAGAGCTTCTTTAATGGTATATTGGGCTTCACCCATGAGTTCCTTGGGCTCGCTGCCATCAATCACTTTGCAGCTGCAAGATGTCTCTAGCTGTTCATAGACTCCTCTGGCTTCCCTTTTTCACTCATCATCCAACTCATAGAAGTCTAAACCAAGGTTAATCAGCAGCCCCCGGCTTTAAAATCCTACTTTAGGCCAAGAATAAAAGCAAGTTTTGCCCTCAGTAAATTACTTCAGTAGAGTGTTTTTCCCTAGGATTAGTTAACATTATAATGTAAGATATTCATTTGGCTGGTAACCTAAAACTATTATCTGAAGAGATTGCTGCTGCCATCTACTGACAGCTTCCTTTACAAATAAAATTTAAAGTAACTTTGTAACAGAGGTTATATTCCAAAATGAGACAAACTGATGCAATAGAAAAGCCCAGTTTGCACAAACTGGCAGCCAGGTTACATTATCTATTCAACAGGATAATGGAACACAAATAATACTTCATATCAGGCACAGATCCCTTACAGTGTAACAACAGTATCCTGACAAACTAGTGTATCACCTTAAACAGAAAAAACGTGATGCAAGCAATTGGGTTTTGGGATGGTTTATTTTGGTTAGGGGTTTTTTTTAAATAAAAGGTGGAGAGTTCTTCCTTTGACACTTAACACTAAAGAAATGTAGGTATACTACTGAAAGATTAACTTTTAACTTTTTTTCACTGCATATTCTCTTATGAGTAATATCCCAATTCAGATTAACATAATCAAATGTGCCAATTCTGTGCTTGGTTTGATACAGTTTTATCTTCCTCAGGGGTTCTTCACTGGAATGCATTGTGAAGTGAAACAGTTTCATAGGCTAAGCAGCTCTTCTACAGTGGATACCAACTTCAAAACACAAACCAAAACATTTCCATGATTCTCTTAAGTGCAGATTTGCAGACTGCAGCAGGAGTCATCTCTTAATGTAGTAATAATACACTGGTATTATTAGCCTTCCTCCATCCCTAGGTTTCTGTCATGTGTTAAGAGCTAATAGTCAATGAGATAAATGCCAAGTATTTTAGTTGCCATGTACTCAGCTACAGATTGCTACACGTTTTCTACTCAGTGCTTGCACACAGCATTTCAAAGGCTCTTTTGTTTAGCCGTCAGGTCTCCTCTAGCCCAAACCAGGCAGCTGTTACAGCCATCTCTAAAAACCATAGCTTGCATTGCAAAAACTGTCATCCGAGTCTCCTAAAATAGCTATGGAAGCTAACAGAGTCCTGATCTTGTAAACTTATCTCAAATAGTGAATGCATACTCAGTCCCAGGACTCTCTCAGCAGTCAGGCAAGAAGCTGCTCAACAAAAACATCTGCCAGACCCCACGGCTCTTTGAGAACCAGCACAGATTTCACTGCTGCACCAAACAGAGCAAGAGCCAGTGAACTAAGACAGAACCACATGGGGATGCTCTGTAACCTTTTGTTAAATACAGTTATCCACACAATTATCTAGTCTAAACAAGACTGGTGCTTGATTACCATCAATTATGCAATTGTAACATTCACAGTTCCACATATTATGCAATCACAGCACACCGATTGCTGCAGGAATAGTAGAGAACACAAACAACTATTTACAAAAATTAGACCTAGCTAATTCTATTAGATAACACTTACAAATTCAGGGATTTGCTCAGATTAAAAATTTATATATATCACCAGAGGGTTTACAAATGCAGATGAGGGATCGCAACACTCTATGGTATTATCCACTGAACAGATACAGAACATAGATGTTAAACCACAAAAAAGGCAGAGTTTACACACTAAAGACATGTCAGCCCACATCAGGCTACATGAGAGCCAACGAACATTAAAATAAAATGGTATTCATTGTGAACTTCTTGCAAGTATTATATGAAAAAAGATTTGTAAAGGCAGAATTTCGGGGAAGATAATGACATGACACTTCTTAGTTAGTGTCTCATTTTAGTACTTCCTTGCCGGTTTCACAGGTTTATGAACACATGTGCTATGTGCTGGACACAGCTCAGAATCAGAGAAACTTTAAGCAAAGCTTAAATGAAGAACGACAAGTAGGAGACTGGGGAAAATCTTTCACAGTGAAAACAAAGAGCTTACAAAAGGAAGGACACAAGAGTTTGATGCAAAGGAAAAAGTAATGGTCAAAAAAAGAGCTAGGAAAATTATTTTTGCAAGAGCTCTAATGGATATAACTAAATGTCTTCTTTCTCAAGAACAGGAGAAGGATATTTCAGTCAATGAAAGCACAAAATTAAATTATCCCAGTCCAGACTTCTAGGTGATACAGAGCTGGAAAGAGAAGTCTATCTTATAAAGAATCTCCAAAGCACACAGATAGCCAGAACACAAACACTTAGAAACACACTCCTGTTGAAAGCAACGTTAAAAACAGTACAAGTAGCAGGAAGTGAAGTGATGTTTGCATCAGCCATCAAAAGCAATGGGGGGGAAGAATTTGACAGGAAAGATTAAGCAGCTGTTTGATTCCCACTGAAATTGAATTCATGGCTAAATGCACAGGAAGAGGTCTCTGAAAGGCAAGATGAAAGTGTAGTTTGGACAAACAGGTATTAAAGCAGGTCTAGATGCAGTTTAGTACTGAAGAATACACAGTTCTAAGTTACATTTTAAAGTTACATATTCTCATATATGCTTCAACTCTAAGTACTGCACAGCATTAATCCCTCAAAAGAATAAAATCAACAGAAGTTGAGAATGACTAGGAAAAAGCAGAGTCCAAGTCAGAGGGTGAGCTACTGTTGGAACTAACAGTCACATGAACAAGAGATGCTTCTTAGCTCTCATTTAGAAGAGGTTATTCAAAGATTAGTAAAAGACTGTTCTGTAAAGTGCAAGGGATAGCAACGGGACCAGGGAGGATAATGGGATGGAAAGGCAATGGGTAACACTGTAAACAAAGTAGCAACAGACTACAGATATCAAATAGAGTAATGGGCACAGCTGGGCAAGCAGGCAGGTGAAGGACAGGTAGGCACAAAGAAAGGAAGGAGTAAAGCGTGGTTACACCATAAAAAAAGCTAAAGCAACAGAAACCATGGAACAAATTAAGCAAGAGATGAGAGCAGACACAGAAGAAAACCGGGAGGCAAAATGGATTATCAAAGCAAGCATAGATTATATGAAAGGTCTGACTCTAACAGCAGTGGAAAGGAAGAGAAGGGTTTTACTGGGAGAGCAAGCCAGTAACATATGTAGGCAGGAAGGAGAAGCAGCAGGATAAGGGAGGGAATCAGTAGAGCAGTGCAGCGGTACTGCACACTCTCGGTAACAAAAGCTCAGTGTGCCCTTGCTACCCCGAGCAGACACGGCATTCTGGTGTCACAGGGCTTACAGAGGCCTGCAGGACTCCTAAAACATGTGAGTCTGGGCCAGCACTACAACTACTGCAGAGGAACAGCTACTAAGGAAACCAATGGTAATACTTGTCTGCCCCAACTATTCCAGATAACTTAATGCCCCCCACACTATCTCTTCATAAGCAGTGTGAAGACGGCACCTTCCTCCCTCCTAACACTGCATTGGCATTATGTACATCATGCTTAAGGCTGGAATTCACAGCATTCAGCTAGCACAGAGTTCTCTACATAGCACTTTTCTCCCAATCGAATATGGCTGAAACCATCCCAAAATCTCCGGGGGGGGGGGGGGGGGGGGGGGAAATCTACTACTTGAATTAAGTCATGCGAAAAAATAAGCATTCAAAAATGCCTTCACAGTATAACATAAGGGGCAACACAACTGGTTATTTAAAAAAAAAAGACCCAGCATAAGTAAGGGACTTTAAACATAAACAAGATATCTCACTGGCCTGAATGCATGACTACAGTAACAAGACACAATACACTAAGGAACGTTTAAAGTCCACGGGGCAACATCACTTCTCTCAACACAACCAAATTCATTTGAGTTCTTCACTAAACACTGCCTGATGTTTACATATATATGCATATCTATACATGTATATGCACATTGTTATATGTATAGTCATTCCAACAGTAAGAGGACAACTCACATCTCAGTTAAAAGCAGGCAGAAGCACAGGCAACGTTGGCGCTGAGAACGCTCAGAAACACACTGAGACTTCTGAACTATGGAAGGGCTGATACGGCTTCCAGATCTGCCTGTGCCAGTTTTGTAATTTTTCCCCTTTCTTCTCCACCTAGCACACTTCCTACCATAAATCAAAATCTTACCAACACAGTAAAAATATATTTCATCAAAACTTACAGATACAGATTCACTAAGCTGCTTCTCAGCGTACAGATACTGCAGCACACAGTCATAACTAATATCATACATATAGTATATAGCCAAATAACCCCAAATCAGTAATCACATTCAATCCCAAAGCAATGCTACATGGTACAGCAACAACTTATTCAGCTGTTCAGACTTTAAACAGATACAGAGCACACTCTAGAAAATTAGAATCGTTGCTGAAAAAAAATGGTTTATAATAAGTCCCTCCTTAGCCACAAGGGATACACTTATTTCAAGATGTTCTGGAGAGATCACTGACTTACAGAATGCTAAAGCACACACACAGAGAAAACTGCATATTCTAACAGACCAGAAAAGGCTGCACAGCTTCAATATATATAAAGCAATCTCATTCGAAGAATATTTAAAAGATACCAAATTCGAAAGAAAAATATTAAAACTCCACGGCTATGCTGAAATGCTGAAAATATGTTGCGTATGCCTGCTTGATGCAAATAAGATTCATTGACACATTCTCACGTTTTTACGGCAGAACTTACATACAACTATGCCATGCAAACCTGAGTAACATTTTCACAGCTGAGCCTCACATCAGAGCCTCAGAAATATGTCATTATTCTACTGTTTTACCTTGCATGTGATTCTCTGCTTATTGATTTATGAGTCAATCTGAAATCTTACTTTCAGGCTTTTCTTGCCACATTACACTTGTGATAAATGCTATAACAACATAATTTATGTTAAGCTTTCACAAACATTACAGGAAAGCTTGTGATTACTGACAGCACAATCATTTAGGTTTGCTCATTAAACTTGTCAACAAAATCTTAAGCTTAACATAGTTAAGGCCGCAGATTGGGTCTCTGGATCTGTGGGTCTACAAAAAATCTTTTGTTTTCCTTTGTTTCTGCACCCCAAAACCTTTGGTTTTGCTTAAATTGCCTTTATCTTGATTCACAAGTTGTTATTCCATCTTATTTTCTTCTCCATGTTCTGCCGAAGAGGGGAATGATAAGTAACTTGGGTAGGCAACTGGTGTTCAGCCAAGCTCAACCTTCAATATAAATCCCTTGAATTTACGGTGTCAAGAAACAAGCATGTATTACAGTACAAATGTAGCGTAAAAGTTTGCTACCACAACACTGTTTAGAGAAGAAAAAAAAAAAGATGCCTTTATAATTTTATGTGTGAAATATGACTGATAATTTAAAATCCTTTCCGTGCTCACAGAAGCTTTTATTTTCATTTTCAATATGGTCATCCATAAACTAAATTCCTTTCCTTCTACATGATAATTTTTAAAAATCAATGCATCACAAAAGGCTTAAAAGGCAACTTTTCACACACAAAAGCAGAATGAGTTTATTGAGCCAGTGCATGGACAAACTGACCTGACAGATTGGAATGGTTACCTCCATGGGATCACTAAACCACAAGCTAAGCAAGATTTACACAATAGACACTAATGACTCTCCTAGGGAATCCACTAGAAGCTATTGATCAAAAATCCATTTTTAAATAAATTCCTAAATACATATTCAAAACCAAGCAGGAATGTCAAAATGTTTACTCAAGAGAACATAATGGGCCCTCTGGAGCTATTACTGAAATGCAAAAACATAATTGTACTTTTTAGTGTATCTTTTTGTGTGTAGACTGCAAAGTAATTTACAAATCTGGTTAAGTATCAGCACTACTATTTGGGAATATTAGTTTAAACATTAGGGAAAATGAACCATAGATGGGTTAGATAGCTTCTCTCTTTATATTATTAGCAATCACTCTGAATTCATCCATTTATGGCAAACAACGGTTTAGGCTGAAATCCGGCCTTGAATGGGCATGAGGATTAAAACAGACTGCGAAAGGTCAAAGTCATATGTTTATTTCTTTAGTGGAAAGAAAAACACAACATTATTCTGAAGGACCTATGAACAGTAAACATCAAGGAAACAACATAACATGACAAAAATATGCACTGTTCTCTTGTTTCGGATTGGTTTTTTGTTGATTTTGGTTTTTTGAAAAAACGATTGCTATAAATTCCGACCTGTAATTAAAACAAAAACCATTAGACAATACTGCAATCCTCAAAGAGATCCAAAACTTCTAATCCAAAGTGCCCTCCTATGCTAATGAAAAAAGGCACATAAGTACCTCATACTTATTACACACATTAGCAACTGTTGCTGAGCAATCTTTCTCCCTGTTTCCCACGCAAAAAGAGGTTTGGGAGGAAGCACCTATCAGGCTGGAATTGGGTAGAATCTAAGTAAATAAGGAAATAACCCGCAGAGCGCACAATTTAAGTGAGGCACATAACACTGTCTAGTTCCAAAATCCTATTTTGGACTAGGATGCGTAAGAATTGCTCCATGATTAGCAAGCACAACATCAAAGTTTTTTCTGAAAGCCCTGTCACACACCAGGTTCCCCAGCCCAGTCACACTGCCAGCCATGGCTTTAGGGAGCCCAGTTTCCAGTTCTGCCTTCAAAAGCAACATATACTGACTGTGTTCATAGGATGCAAATGCACACATCTCCCAACTCCTGGGCAGTGGACACAAAGCCTACATGCTTTGTGTGGTTTGACTTCACGCAGGAAGGTATTAGCAACATACAGCTCCCACAGGGGATTGTATCTGTGGCTGATTAACCTTGTCAGGCTAACACCCACCCACCTCCTCTATCACTCCCCCTTCTTAACAGGACTGGGGGAGAAAATAAAATTTTAATGTTTGTGGGTCAAGATGAAGGCAGGGAGATCACTTGCCAACAACCATCACAGGCAAAACAGGTTCAACCCAGGGAAAATTAATTTAGTTTACTGCAAGCTAAAATAGACTTGGGTAGTAAGAAACAAAGACAAGAACTAAAGCAGCTTCCTCCAACCCTCTTTATTCCCAAGGCACAACTTCAGTCATTCATTCTCAACTCCTCTACCTCCTCTTCCACACCTCCCCAGTGGCATAGGGAAGACAGGGAATGGTTCCTCTCTTACACCTCTTCCCTCTTATGCTTTTCCCCTGCTCCAGCATGGAGTCCCTCCCATGGGCTGCAGACATCAAAAACCTGCTCCAGCAGGGGTCCTCTCTGTGGGCTACAGTTGCTTTCAGAAGAACCTGCTCCAACACGGGCTGGCCATGAGCTGCAGATCATTCACAGCATATCCAAGTGCCCCAGCATGGTCTTCCCCACAGGCTGCAGGGGAATATCTGCTCCTTCACCTGGGGCAGATCCTTCTCCTTCTCCAAATTTGGGGCTGTTTCTCACACTTCCCATGCAGCATTTTGCCCTTTCTTAAATACATCTTCCCAGAGGCACCACTTGCTGTGCTGACAGGCACAGCTGTGCCCCATGATGGGTCTGATGCAGAGCCCCTGACCTTTTCTAACAGAGGCCACTCCTGCAGACCTCTCACTACTATTACTCTGCCATCTACAATCAGTATAATATGGTAGGGAATCAACTGGGGGGGAAAGGGGGGGGGGGAACAGCAAACAACAAAACTGCCTACCTACCCACACCACAAAATACCACACCAAAGTCTGCAAAGGGAAAAAAGTTTCCCTATCAAATGCTGATTGTGCCTCAGGCCTACAAGTAGGTCTACTTAATCCACTCCAAGTCCAAAATAACCAAGTCCACTGCTAGACCAAGGAAAATAAATGTCCTTAAGATGCTTAACAGGTCATTCTGTTGCATGCATACATGAAAAAGCAGAAGAATAAACCACATTTTCTCCCTGAATTGAAAATTTACTGCCATGCTACTTGGGATTTACAGCGCAGATAAGTCGGGAAGCATCCTTTGCAATTTCATAGAGAAGATTCCTCTCATACAAGTAGCATAATTTATGTGTATCTGAACTGGAATGAGAGTCTGCCATTAAGCATTTGTACATGCAGACACGCACGTGGCTCTGACAGCAGTTAATGAATAGCAGCAAATCGGTCTTTGCTTCATGACAGTGACTTGTAGAGTTAATTGTTCAGCATTCCGATGAGTTTCCAAAACATCAAAATTACTTTTCTTCCATGTCAAGCCATAAGCCAAGCCAGATTTCAGCAACAAAAATAGGAACGTGGTTTCCTCAGCGCTGTTTGGGGCACATCTTTCACACACCTCATTAGTAGCCTTGCTAAGTCAAGTAAAGAGCAGAAAATTGGCAACTATTCTTATTAAGGTGCCTAAGAACTTTTATCATAAGACTATTTTTTGTTATTATACTGGCAACCTAGCTCCAAAAATTTAAACTGTGATTTCCTATGTCAAGAATCTGCTTCAGATGGGAAACCTGTTCATTTCTAGAATAAGGAAAGAAAAAAAAAAAAAAAAAAGAAGAAAAAAAAAGTACAGGGTACACTGCCTTCTGTCCTCACAGCACACAAATTGCTGTGGTTTTACTTAGTATGCCTATAAATTGCATCTTTTGAAACATGGATATGAGATTCAAGAGAGATCTGTCTTTGTCAAAGAAGCCATCCTTTATAATACACAACAGATGAAGCCTCTGAAAATGCCCATTTTACAAATTCCTAGGATATAAGCTGACTAGGAAGTGCTACATCATTTAGTTTGATTCATTGTAAGACATTGCCCTTTAATCACTCAGTGGTCTCTGTACTGAGCCTAGTAGGCTGTGACATTTTAAAACTAAGCACCCACTATATCTCACCACACTTGGGCTTCACTGGGCAATCATTCTGTGATCACATGCATTTGTCTGACTTCCATTTCCAAGTCTCTCTCTTACTGTGATTTCCCTAATTAAAGAAAGTACCTGATAAAATCACCTTTTGAAAACACTGACATTAATCGTGTCACCAGTCTTCTTTGATAAGTTAAAATTTGTCAAATCTCCTGGTTCCTTCCATAACTTCTGTAAATTTTGAAAACCTCTTTAAACGAGGAAACCAGAATAAGACGCAGTTTTCTAGCACTGACCTAAATGTAGAGTGAAAATCACCCACCTATTTACCAGTTCAGTCAAACTATAGCATTTCAAGGGGAATTCCCATTTATTTACTGCAAGCCTAAATCATTTCTGTAACAAGTCATTAATTTGTGTCTCACTCTCCAAGTTTGTCAAAATACAGCTTTCCATTTGAACAGCCGGAGTGGCCCTAGAGTGTTAGTTGATTTGCTGGTCCAACTGATACAGTCTCATTCCATCCATCTGTACTTCACCCTTACATTAAGAAAGAAAGATTAAAAAAAAAAAAAAACAACATATAGCACATGAAACCGAGTACCAATGCTCACTAAACCTTCTAGTATAGTATAGTAACATGAATTCTCCAAGTTCGCAGAGCCAAACTGAAAGCTACACGTGATCTCCTCCTCCTCCTCTCTTCACAGTTGCAAAGTTGATCAAAATATTTCCTTAAACTGTTTTACAAAATGCCAAGGCTCCCGTGAAAATAGGACACTTCGAGGAACTTGCAGTATTTAGAAATTTAAAGCTCTTTACTAAAAATAGTTTCTGCAAGTCATGCAGAAGAATGTTAACGTACAAGGGTGTGACAAAGGGGTGGCCATGAACTTGCTGTCACCTACATAAACTTGTCAGACCATTTACCACCCAGGAGAATGCAGCTGTATGAAACTCAAGTCAGACAAACTTTTCCGTCACACCATCTCATTTTGTTTGCACACATACAGAAGTCTCTCACATGCTCCTGAACAGTGCTTCGAAAGCAAATACTGCTTTAGAAGTGTACCATATGTGCACATTCATCACTGTAATAAAATAAGCCGCTATATCACACTGAAAAATCTTTCAAACAAAATATACAATCTACCAAGCATACAATTGTTTCCATCCAACTGCTGGTCTACACAGTATAAAAATAATCTGGAAGCCAGTTATAAAATACTTGCTGTTAACAGGTAAGCATCTCAAGCTGCATCCTATTCCCTAATTCTTTACAATTCAGTGCTATTTTCAGGCAACTACAGGAGCAAGTCCATAATATCAGACAGAAAGAGTAAGAAAAACAGCAATTCCACACTTAGTGCTTGTTCATTCCAGAGGATGAGTGGCCTCAACTCCTAATAAAGCCAATGACAAATGAGGGCACTCAGCAGCTCCAGCATGTCAGGGTCAGACCCTATTTTAACAGGCCCTTCGTGTCAGGCATATAAATGCTTTTTACAGCAAAGGAAGAGAAAATAATACTATTCTTTATAACAAATTCAGTTATAAAACCACACTAAAAAATTGTAGTAGGGGGTCTCAAATTGCATCTTGAGCATTGTTACAATATCTTATTTAGCTATGAGATTTTGCTTTCGTTATTCCAGTGGATTTGGCGCAGTAATTCTGGATTTAGACCCATGTATGTTATGAGCAGACCCTTGCCATAGACTATTTATGATTCAGCAAAAGGATGTTGATATCATGAAGAATACCCAGTGTTACAGACAGCAAACAACAGATTTTTTTCATCTTCACTCTTCTAATAATAGCGATTTATATTTTTTGTCCCTAAAAGCACAATGCCAATGTAGCTATCATGCAAAAGGATTACTCAAGTTCTCACATATTAGACTAGCACATCAAGAAAAGCAGTAGGAAAAAGAATTACCTTATTTTTCATTAGAAAAAGCAGATTTCCTTTCAGTCGGCACCATCTCTCCCTCGGTTCTGTATGCAAAGAAGTAAGAGATTAATAAAAACAACCTTTTGTCTTCACACATTAAACGCTTCTCAAAGAAGATGCATTAGTTATAAAGGTCAGAAAAGAAAATCATTAACAACCAAAAAGAAGCCAGCTTCACTCAGTGGCTGCCTATGTACAACATGCTGTTAAATGCCAAACAACTTCCCAGAAGGTTTCTTCTACTCTGCAGCCGAGAGTATTGGTGACTGCAGCACACGCTCAACAGTGTGTGCTCAGCTTTTCTCCCTTCTCCTCACTCGGGAGCAGAAACAGGCACTTTAGCAGGGAACAGCTTTTGCTTCCATCATTTCAGGAGATCAAACATAATCCACATTAAGACACAAAAACATTGGCTATTCCACTCAGATTAGAACATGCTAATCTGAATTCACAATTTTCAGAAGGTAAAAAAAGTGAGTAAAACGAAACCTAAATATTTACAGTCACTTGGCTATTATTATTCTACTACATTTTTAGAAGTGCTTAACCAATTGGAATAACAATGTATTTTTGTGTACATAACACATGCAGGCATGTAATCAAACTTTTGAGAACAGGGAATGTTTCAGAACTTTAGGGTCAGTGAGCAGGTCAAAACCTTGAAAAAGTTATTCTTCCATAGCCAGGTGATTTTTAATACGACAGTTTCTTTAAACATGCTTGTATGTGTATCTGTAGGTACTTACAGATACCTAAACCTATTATAAACATATACAGATACAGATCTTGTGGACAAACGTGGTGTCTTCAGGGATCATTTCTTAAAAGAGAAAGAAACCTTTTTTACACAAGATGTATTCTTTTATATTTTGGAGAGGGTGTATCTCCAGGCAGCAGCCAACCTCGAACTGATGGGGAGCTGGAAGAACAGCTGTACCCTAAGGCCACATTATTCTACATGTTGCCTCTGCAGAACTCTTGTACTTCCCTCAAAGCTGGCCACCACTAAAAACATTATATTGAGCAGGAGGACACCTTGGTACAGTCAATAAATAAATAAAATTCTCTTTTCCTCATCATAATTTCAATTAAGATGTTTTAATAAGCAACATTTGAAAATCAGAGTAGCTTTTTCCCCACAAGAAAGTGGAAGGTTTACAGTCAGTTAGAGGCACTGGGACTCATAGAATAACTGTGTTAAGTGATAACCTGGGGTTTTTGGGTTTTTTTTGAAAAGGAGTTGAAGTTCCTGGATATTTTCGGACCTACTAAAGTGCAAGGATAATACAGAAAAGAAAATAATATAAATTGATGCACATCCACCAACTAAAAATCTAAACACAGTTATCAGATCTGAGTATGTTGCTTTACAGTACAAGTATAAGAGTCTGCTAAGACTAAATTTCATCCCTCAGAACCCTGTGGGCATCAGAAGGAAGGAGAACTATCACATTCACACTGCAGTTTCTTCTGATAACAAGATATTTTTCTATATGATTGGGAAAGTCACTACCTTGTAAGTGTGAAAAATAAGCAAGTTCAAAGATTAGTCAGACTAACGATGACAAATCCATCAGTGGATAGGACACACAGTGGCCAGCATGCCTGGAGAGAAGTGACCCTTCTTCCCACAGAATCATCATATGATTGCTGGGAGCCAGAAGGATTTACTGGGCAATAAGAACATCTTACACACGCATAGCTTCTTAAACACTGTGCTAGAATCTGCAACCACTGATCATAGCACAGATAACCTGCGATACTGAGCTACATAAAAGTTTGGTCTCTCTCCAGTTAATGTAAGGTTTTTAGCAGTATTAGCAATATTATCACTCAACATAAAAAAAATTCAAAACATCCTCATAAACAGCAGATATTCACTGGGCAGGGCTTGATATGCTGCCTACAATGAGTACACAGGGTGATAATCCTGTTGAGAAACCCCAAAGCAGGCAGATGAGGATGCTCCCAAAAGCCCCTTGTCCAGGAAGTTTGCTGCACCATCCGCAGGAAACTCCGGTATTTATCATAAGGAAATGTATATTGTGGTTTTACCGGGGCATGTATAAGATTTTCTGAAAACGTGGCACAGAATTTGCTCAGCCTCTTACCATAATTGAGTCTGTGGTGGGTTTGGGTTTGTTTGGATTTTTTTCTAGTAAAATAAAAGTATATACAATCACAATGAAGATCAACTGGGACAAGTGAAAATAAAACATTTGCTGTTGCTGAAGTTATTGTGTTAGGACCAATT
Source organism: Chiroxiphia lanceolata (assembly GCF_009829145.1). Lineage (NCBI taxonomy): Eukaryota > Metazoa > Chordata > Aves > Passeriformes > Pipridae > Chiroxiphia > Chiroxiphia lanceolata. The sequence continues at coordinate 64,566,626 of NC_045640.1, forward strand.
TTATAGCTAAGCATAAGCTATTTTCTAACAGCGACTGAGGGAACAGACACTTGTTCAAGCTTACTGGAAATTGAAAGACATTTAAAATATGATCATAAAAGCCTGAAGAAACCTGCAAAGGAGGTGGGAAGTGAGCCATGGAAAATCTATAATGATAAAAGAACACAGCTTTCGGAGGTGGAAGGGGCAAGTTCTGAGGAACTGGATAGCTAATCTTTTAAAACGTGGCAACTAGTGACTGGTGACTAGCAATCACTAGCAGAAAAAAAAAAATCTTTGTTTACAGGAAAAGAATAATAATGTTAAAGACTGTGTGCTGTTTCCCAGGCACATGACAAAGGGAACTTGAAAACTTGAGTAAATTAAAGAACTAAATTTAAGCTTCATTATTTAGAAAGGTATTCAGCACCACTCAAGCATCAGTAATGAAGAAAACTAAAAACAGGTGTATGTGATTAGTGTAACTAAGCCAACAGCTGCAGAAAACATGCACACTAACCATGAGATATTTCAGCACAAGTCATTGTTACCTATTAATTTTTCACCCCCAACCACTCTGCAAATCTTCAGTTTTCCTTCCTTGTCAAAACAACCTGATGGTTGCCTGGCCAGCAAAGCCAGATCTTTAGCATTGAACCTCATGGGGTTGCCAGGGAAGAGGATGAAGATGAGTAAGAGATGGAGGAGGACAATGAGGATACCAGATAATCTGTTGAAGCTGAGCAAAATCTAGGCAGCAGATATGCAGGTCAACTGAAACATTAAAAACAAAACAAAAAAACAAGAGATGCTGCTGTTTATTGTGATTTCCACTCTCTTGTGCACTCCAAACACTGTACTTTCTATTCATAGTATCTGAGCAGTGTAAGTAATAGGAGAAAAACAAACAAGGCCACACAGATGACACCCCACATTTTTTTAAGAAAGAAAAACATAGTTTCTTTTCGGTGGCTCTAGAACCTTGTGCAGAAGTTATTATTCTATACAGTATTACCAGTTTATCAATATCACTAAAAATATATTTTGGTTATAAGCATATAAGTAACTAGAAAGTTCAAGTAAGCATTCATGGGGAAGGGCAAGGAGGGTAGATTGCCTTGGACTTCCATCTCCTTCACAGGAACAATAACTCTAATAAAATACAAAGTATTAACTATAAAAGTTAATGTACTCAATTATTCATGTTTTGCTATACTGACACTGATTAGGACACTGACTGCTTCTTTTTTGTTCATGGTATATTCTAAGAGTTTTTAATTCTTTTGGAACATTTTTTTCTGTTTGCAGGAAATTAGTTGTGTCACCACCACCACACACACAAAAAAACAAAACAAAAAAAAAAAACAAAACCAAACAGCTTTCATTTGTTAGAACTCTATCTACTGAACTTAGTGAAAAAAAAAATATACCTGACACTTTTATATAATACATCTTTGTTTCTTTCTCAGTACTCCTCCTCAATATTAAAATCATTTCCAATAAATAAAGTTCCATAGTTGGAATTCTGAGCAGTGGAAGTTTGGAAACAAATATTTTTGTCAGAATTGAAGTTAACACAGCACCATTTCACAGTGCTGCAAGGATGAGAAAATAAGACCACAGAAGCAGTTCTAAAGAGATCTCCCTTTTAATCCCCAAAACATTCTATGATCTTAACATCCAACACTTTTGTAAAGGCCTTTCTCAAAAAAAGAATGCTTGCTATAACCCCCATACAATCAAGCAACTGAAGTTTATCAGATAGATTTTACAACTCCTATATAGTTTAAAAAAATTTTAAAAAAGCCATACAATCCTCAGCACATGGGCTTCAGAAGCCAGTTTCTGTCTCTAAAACAGAAGTTTTTGTTCTTCAGAGGACAGCACTGGCATCTTTATCTGGTGAACTACAACTTGTTTAACAACTCCCAGACAAGTTCCTCTCAGCTACTGATCTGAAGGAGAAGTTACATCTTCTGCACCGTATCCTTTCTGTGGGCCCTTTCATTTCTACTTTTACCTTTATATTCACTTTCTTTTCTCAAGTCTATCCCTCATACAAGGACTGCTGCTGTGTCCTGTAACTTCTAAATGCCATATCACAGCCAATTCCAATAGCACTACAACAGTGAAAGCAAACCAAACTTAACTATTATTTGTACATATGAAAAATGGCTGAGTCAAAAACATGACATTATAAAGACAAATCTCTAAGTAATTTTTTCCTCCTAGGGAGGTTCTACAATTCTATGGAGAACTGCCATAAAGCTAAAAGGCTTTTTAGTTTCCTCTTCATTATTAAGCACCCTTACAAGAAAGAAACAGAATGCACACAAGCAGTCCCAACACATATCTAAGGAGTAGAAGGTTGCAGCTCCAACTTTTCCATTCATTCCCACACATACACCTTCTTTCTTGTTTTCCCTTTAGCATCAGCAGCTAGACTTCTTTTACCCCATCTTCACACTTTCCCTCCATTTCATGATCTTGTTCAAATTATAACATCATAGCCTTATAGTCATCACAAAACCTGACCTGCAAGTTACACCACACCAGGATGCTGCTGTGCCCAGAGTGAGCTACCGACTCCAAGGGAGGCTCCAGCATGCAGGTGCAGCTGGTTGCCAATGCTTTGTAAATGGATAGACTACAGCTGTGGAGAGATGACTCATACAGCATTCAAAAAAAGGATATTTATCATACACTGTAATCTAACACTACGAGCATTTTCAGCATTGAAGACCAAATCTACTGGGGGAGCAGGGAAAGATGCTGGCTAGGCCACATGACACCAGAGAGCCAGCCACGATGACCCTTGGAAAAAAGGTTTACCAGGGCATGCAGGGACTTTGGGACTGTCAATGTATATATTCCTATTTGCCTCTGTATGTTGAGTGGACTTAATTCTTCAGTTTGTTTTACAAGCCACAGATTGTATTGTTAACAACAGTGTTTGCAATGGACCTGTTTGTTTTTTAAAAAAACAACAAACAAGTTTGGCAAGCTAAAAAATTTCTGTGGGCTCCAACTGTTGCACTGTCCCCTCTCAGGCAGGCATCTTGCACACCTTTCACACAGTTCATTGGTAGCTCTCTTGTTTTGGAGAACACAGTTCTAGAAATTCAACAGCAACCTACTTACTTATTGGTTTGTGAACTAATCAGTTCCAGTCCATTTTATAAACAGCTTATAAATCTACCTTAAATAGCATCTTCATCAGCATACAGTTACTCTTTATTGCTTCAATCTCTTTGAGTAACATGAAGAAAGTCAGAACCTATGAGTCTGGTCCCAGATGGAAGAGTCATTGAAAACCACCAATGACTGATTAAAACCTGTGCTATCAAAGCAATTAAGGTTACTGGCTAAACCCTAATTATGCTTAAATGCAGTAATTACTGGAATGCATGGACATCTGTATTCCACATAGAACTGCAAAACACAGAAGGTAGGGGACGGGACAAGTTGCAAACTGCTATTTAAGAAAGCATTTGCTTTCCAGCAAAGTTAAAAACAGTATTAGGTAAACAGAACATACTGGGCTTCTGGAAAGGCTATTGAAAGGAATAAAGAAACTCCAGGAGGAGATATGCATATTGATTTTCCTATTTTCCCCCTCAAGGGAGATGGTATATATCTCTTGCACTCATCTATCAGTAAAGTAGCAATGCTCTAGAAATTCCTTCTATCACATCTGTGCATCACTTGCGCTGCATATGAGCCATAACATGCAAATCACAGTAAGGATGGTACACAGCAGTTAAAACCCTTGAGACAGAAGTCTCAGGACACCCAAGCCAGTAGCTTGAAATGCAAGGCAGCTGGGCCAGCAGAGTTCCACAGCAATAATAATCAAGGTGCCTGTTCCTGGAAGTTTGCCAGAGAAGCTAAACTTATCTGACAATGCCTGAATATTATTCAGACCTAAATGGTATAAGAGATCATGGGATTCAAACTTAGGATTAACTTAGAAACTCGATGCCCACCCAAAGGCAAACACAGCTAATGTTGGCACACCAGTAAAACGAAAGGTAAACAACACTGATAGACGTGTCCATCTTCAGCTGCAGCACTAGCTCTCCTTGAAGGAGCAGAAAGACTTTTTAGCTCAATAATCCATTTCCCTTCTGTCTCCATTTTGGAATAAAGCTGTTAGTCAGGGAAACTACTTAATCATATACTGCCTTTAAATGCTTGTCCTAGATAATTTCTTTCCTAGCATGAACTCAGATAAAAAAGGTATTATCTTCAGTTATTTAATACTGGTGGTTCAAGAGGCAGGCATTATTTAATGCTCATGGCTAGAGATAGAGGCATCCTGAATCTGAAGTCCCTCTCAACACTCTTCCACACACAATCACCACAACCATAATTCATACACAAAATGGACCAGTCAATTATTTTGTGAGTGGCCAGGAGAGAAAGGTGGAGGAGTCTACGTCCTTGAAAGCAATAATTCTGGAAGAGATGACCATTTTGACAGCTCATGGACCACAAAATTTATCAAGTTCTCTGTTGGATGTCCTCTGTCTCCCTGCATTTGCAGTTATAGTTTTCATGATCCCTTTCTGTGGACAGGGAACAATCAGAACTATTTGATTCACGTGAAGCAGAAGAAGAACGGCCATGTGTTGTAACTGTTAAGCACCGGCCTTATAGTTGCACAGCTTTGATTAATACTGTGAGAGAAATACACATTTTAGATCCCTTGCAGAGATATAAACCCACCTCAACCTACACATAAATGTTAGAAGTCAAACAGAACTAGTAGCCCGTTCAAGTAATCTTACATTACAAGGAAGATTAATCATGCAAGATAAAATCTTGAACAAAATTAATTTTAGCACCTAAGAGCAGCATGAATAAAAGCTACCCATCAAAACAGTTTGCAGCTGATCTCCAACACTTGCACCCTGCGGGACAACTACTAAGACATACTTTATTAATTTCAGATAACCACCAAGCTGCACCTGTCCAAAGCAGTAAGTGCAGGGGGTCACTAATGCCAATACAAAAAGAGAGGAACCACCTTCATGGCTGCACACACTACCCTGAAACAACACTTTCAACACTGTCTCTTAGAGTTCCAAGTTTTTTTATGGATCATAAGCCCAGATCAACATTGAAGTAATCAGTGCATAATACCTCACTGCTTTCATTAGTACTGCATTTAATTCCAGATATTTTGGTAAAGTGTGAAAGTACAAGCTTTTTAATACTGCAATCTCCTAAATCTCTGAAACAAAGTCAATAAAATTGACTGATTTCACTAGTTTAGCAATTTCAAAAAGAAAAACACTAGAGCTTATGTCTTCAAGTCCTCAGAGACTCTGCCAAATGCATTCTAAATTTCCATTCTCTTCCTTTGAAAAGGTACAATATTTTTAGTTCACATCATTTTGTATTAAGAACTTCTTTAATCTTTGCAACACACAGCACAGGAAACAGCCTTCAAAAGGAGAGGTGCAAAATCAGTCCATAATTTTGTCTTCAAAAGTTATATTCTTTTTAAGCAAAGAGATATTGCTAATTCCACACACTGTCTTTTTAGTAGGGCATAAAACATAAATAACACACACTCCCCCATTAAAACTCTGCTTTCTATCCCTGGTCCCTGTACAGTGAAACAAAACACTAGATTTTTTTTGTCTTCGACTGAGAAAATAAGAGTACAGTGCAGAGTCAGCAAAAAGAATTAATGCGTGAGAGGAGTTTTAAATATGCAGGTGTATTGATATATCTAAAAGGTTCAAAAATCTATCCTGTATCCAAGTTTTACATTGAAAATCATTAACAGGTGATCAGCTGATTAAGCAAGAAATTCCTGGCTGACATAAATTCAGAGACTGTGTTCCAAATAAGGTTTCAGGGATCTGCAAAGGCAACCTCACCATAAAGGGAGAAAACAGTAGGGGAACATTTGTCTTACAAAAGAATCTTCTCTGGAGGTTCAGGTTGTTTTTCTTCCTCACTGAGGTAAGATAGGTAAGACCAAATATCACTAAATACTAGGCTATCTACAGAAGGTATCTATTGGCAATACAAAGTTATTTCTTTCTATGTGAAGATGCTTATCAGCTGGCTGCACACAGCCACGCTAAGTCATTGTACCCATGGAAAATTTCAGATTATTTCTAACTTCTGAATCTCTTGTCTCAATCTTCTGTCTCCTGGCTGTCTTATTTCCTTCTAGCAAGGTCAAAGCTAGGGCTGATCATATATTGTCTGTAGTTTACACTTACACTTTCTAGGCTGCCAGTACTACTGCAATCCATTTGAACAGACTATCACCCTCAACTACTTCAAGTGTTTCTTCCTACCATTTATCAGCCACTGTGGCCTTCCAAATAAAAAAAATGACAGGCCTGCAATATTCAGGCAAGTTAGTGAGCCATGAAACTTCCTAGGACACCCTTTACTGAGCATTGAAAACAAATTTGAATTTTGTGTATGTGTGTGTCTAGAGGAAAGGTAACAGAAACATTAAATGATTATTTGTTTTTCCCAATAGTACCAGTGGTTATTTTAGTTGTTTTTTATGCTGAATCACACACATACCATATTATAATATCTTTTACATCTTTGTTCTTGCTAAGTTTTCAGTTCCATCACCCTTACCTTGCTATGCCCTAAAAAAAAACAGGAGCCTCAGCTGAAAAGACTGTTCCTAACCAGAGCCAGCCTTCTTCCAAAGGAGGCATGACCTTGCAATGGCATAATACAGCACCACATAAACCAACCAGCACCCTTGTTCTCTATCACTACTGTTTCCAAGTCCCTTTCAAAAAAGTCTTAAACTTAAAAAGACTTTAAAAGCAAAGTAACTCCTGAAAAAGAAAAAGCTGTGAGAGGTGAGCTGTTCTATTTGGAGACAGATAATGAAAAATTAAATGCTGGATTGGCTTGAAGGTATTCCCTTCAGTTGAAAAAATAGCAACCACACAAAACAGCTCTGTCTTCCCTTCAGCTGACAGACTCCCCAGTCAAGCAAATTCCTAAATGATTCATGCCAGCATTCAAATGTGATCATTCTAGGGAGGAAAAAAAAAATCATAAAAATCTTGCATTTTGCTTCCTTTAAAAGGGGTAATACAAATAACCACTGCAAACAGGTAGAACCTGACACACCCATTGAACGATGCACTTGTAGCCATTGATACTGATCCAACTGAAAAAAGGCAGCCCTATGAAAAGGAAGTAATTTATCTGTTGTGGGAGTTGTTCCCAGGTGATTTACTGCACCACTGCTAGGCAGAGGATTGAGCAAGAAAGAGTCTAGTGCCTTCCTGAGCCCAGCCACCTCACTGTGACACGGAGCGTTCACAGTGCAACTTCCCTCCGGCTGCGCTGGAGCAGCCACTGACCCGACACAGGTACAGGCTCCTGGGGAAAGGGAGCCCTTCTTCCCCAGAGCAGCACCGGTGCTGGTGTAAGTCAGCTTAAGGAACTGATCTTGATGAAAACGTGATCAAGCTGTTCCCTGATCAGACTGAACTACCTGGCTGCAGAAATGCCAGTGCCAGCCCAACACAGAGGCCAAGAGTGTGCCCCCACAGGTAACCCTTCTGCAGGCGGCCACAGACGCGTCAGCTTGGCACGACGGCGTAACTGCAGCCTTAGGACAAAAGTTACACACAGCTTTAACACACAACTGTGAAGACCCAGCAGAGGCTTCAATTTTACTAATCCACGTTTAGGGAGAGACCATGAGGTCTCCTGCTCCTCTGCTTTCCATGGGGAAGAGACTACTGGGTTTCCCTCAATTACCTCTAAACTGACAGCAGGAGAGCATGGAAAAGTACGGCAATTAATATTTGATGATCTTTAATATGAATAATTAAAAGTGAAGTAAAATACCGGGGGGTGGGTGGGGAATCATTATATTAAGTACATTCCCAACTTAAATATACTGCTCCTTAAAGTTCACAAATATCTGGTTAAGTACATTTCTAATTAAAAAGCAAGTATCGTTGTTAAGAACATAATTGTTGAACAACTAAATCTAGGAAACGGTTTCTTGGTGCTGTTATGTTAAGGAATAACTATAAATCATTTTAACTGTGTCTCAATAATAATGATTCAACTTTTATATGCAACAGAAGTCTCACTTCAGCAGAAACTATCATGTCATTTGGGGAAGGGAAAACTGAAAAACAGTCACGGGGAAGAAATGCAACAAAACTCGTGGAACGTGAAAACTACTAAATATGTT